>NW_017731416.1:3680028-3725271 GCF_001890085.2 Hipposideros armiger
CCACTGCCACAGGGGCTGCAGCCTACGCTGTCACCAGCGACTCATGGCAGCCCAGCTCCAGGTTGAGCTGTTGTTCAGCATCTTAGCTGTGGAGGGCAGTGACACTGGCCCTCATATGTGGAATCCAAACTGGGGCCCTCTGGCGTCCCTAGGCAGTTCTTAACCATCGCCACTCGGCCGGCCCGACAATATTATTTTAGTTTTAGGTGTACAACATAGTGACTAGACATTTATATAACTTATGGAGTGATAACCCCAATAAATCTAGTACCCATCTGACACCCTACATAGTTATTACAATATTATTGACTATATTCCCTGTGCTGTACTTTCTATCATAAAACAGAGTACTCTGTTGATGGTAGAGGACAAGAATGAAAATAGGTCGATTGGTTAGGAAGCTACTGCATCATAATAGGCAAGAGCATGTAATGGCCTGAACCATTATACATAGTATCTGTAGAAGCGATAAATGGATGAATTCAGAACACATTTGGAAGCAAAGGTAACATGACTTACTATTGGATATGTGCGTGAGGTAAGGAAATTAAGTATGACTCCTGGATTTTTTTTTTCTTTCTTTTTTTAAAGATTTTTTTATTGGGGAATTGAGGGAGGGGAACAGCGCTGGGGAATCGGGGGAAGGGGAACAGACAAGTTGCTGTCCTTTTGTTCTTCAGTCTAGTTGTGGAGGATGTTGCTTCATTGGCCCATGTTGGTATTATCATTGCGCTCTTCCTGGGTAAGGCAGATCGGTCGCCGGCCTCTGGACGGCCGCTCACGGCTGCTCTTGGCAGCTCACACTGGCTGCCGGCCTCTCACGCTGGCTGCTGGCCACACACGGTAGCTTATGGCAGCCCACTGCAGTAGGGGCTGCAGCCTATGCTGTTGCCGGCGACTCACGGCAGCCCAGCTCCAGGTTGAGCTGTTGTTCAGCATCTTAGCTGTAGAGGTCAGTGTCACTGGCCTCATGTGGGATCCGAACCAGGGCCCTGCTGCTCAGAGCTGGCATCCCAAGCCAGCTCTTAACCAACGCACCACTCGGCCGGCCCTGACTCCTGGATTTTTGGACTAAACTTGGTGATTTTGGTGCCAGTATTTGGAATGGGGAAATTAGGTGGGGTGGGATGGGGATTTGAGAAATTAAGAGTTTTACTTTAATGAGAAAAATTTTAATGTGGTAAAATACACATAATATAAAATATATTATCTTGTTGTCGGAAAGCAGGCCCTTTTTGGCGCGAAATCCAGGTCCTTGGCAACTCGAGCAAGGAATTAAACGAGATGCCAGAGTAAAGCACTGAAAAAGTAGTTTATTCGAAAAGATAATACATTTCAAAGAGTAGAAGTAGGCCTGAGCAGTAGAGAATGGCTCAAGGTCCCATTATTAGAAGAGAAATTACATCCCAAAGAGTTTAGAGCAGGCCATTCGCAAAGGCGAGGCTCAAAAGGCTCGAAAAGGAAGAAGCGGTCAAAAGAGCAGGGCGTCCAAAAGGGAAAAAAAGGCTCGAACTTTCCAGGACTTGGGGTTTTTATCCCTTCTCTAGAATGGGCTGTTCCCCTAAGGGGGTGGGACCACTTGATTGGCACCTGTGATTGACAGAATGTACTGCGCAGGTGCAAGTGATTGGTTTGATCTAGTTGTACCCATTTGTTTTAGGGGTAGATAGTTACAATGAAACGAAGTTTTGGGTTGAGAGGGGAGGTCACCAGGCGGTCACAATCTGTGGGATGTGCAGGAATGCAGAGACCCAATGTCTGCCTCTATCTGCCTACCTAGTCTTCCCCTTGAGAGACGTGATCCCCATAAAATCTCTATGGGAAGCTGAGGGACAGGAGGTCTCTCCTGTATCTGCTTCCTGCTGGGCAGGGGTGTAGAGCTGTCCCTGCCTATTGGGGGATTCACGGAACTCTCACCCTAGCTGATCTCAGATGAGAGGAAGGGGTCTCCAGCTCCGTCCAGAAGACCGTGTTGGCTTCTCTGGTTATGACTGGCAATCTTGTTGGGGTATCCTCTGTATCCCCAAAGTCCCTGAATGAGGAAAAATCGATTTTAATTAATAAATCTGTAGCTCTCATGAAGCCTATTGTCATTCAGCCTGTTACTCAGGTGGCATCAGTTGTCTGGGCCCAGAATGGGTTTGGCATTTAGTTTACTGGCCTGGGGGATATTAGGAAGTTACAGGCTTTCATGTAGTTATCTGAAGCAGGGATAGGAGACTTCTATTGTTTAGGATTCAGAACTGATTTACAAAGCAATCGAGAAGCAGGGGGATAGAATTTTAGGATTCAGGCTAGGAACAATCTTTAGGATTTACAAACTGGTTAGAAAAGTAATCAAAGCCAAGGGCTAAGAAACTAAGAAACTAGGGAGGAGACTTAACATTTCTATAGGAAAGAAAACTTGAATTCTTTGGGGGAGGGGGGCCTCTATTGGCTGGTAACAATCTTAACCAGTTTTAAGTGTATGGTTCAGTGGCATTAAGTATAATCACACTTTCGTACAACTATCACCACCATCCATCTCTAGAGCTCTCTTCATCTTGAAAAACTGAAACTGTACCCACTGAACAGTAACTCTGCACTTTCTACTCTCCCACCCCAGCCCCTAGCAATCACCCTTCTACTTTCTGTCTCTATGAATTTGACCACTCGAGGTATACCTTATATAAATGGGATCATACGGTATTTGTCCTTTTGTGACTGGCTTATTTCACTCAGCATAATGTCCTCAAGGTTCATCTGTGCTATAGCATGTGTCAGAATTTTCTTCCTTTTTAAGGCTGAATAATATTCCACTGTATCTATATACTACATTTGTTTTTCCATTCATCTGTCAGTGGACACTTGGATGGCTTTCACCTTCAGGCTATTGTGAATAATGCTATTATGAACATGGGTGTATAATATCTCGTCAAGTCCCTGCTTTCAATTCTTTGGGGGATATACCCAGAAGTGGAATAGCTGGATCATATGGTAATTCTACTTTTAATTTCTTGAGGAATTTTCACACTGTTTTCCACAGGGACTGTATAATTCCATAGGGACTTTCCCACCAACAGTGCATAGAGTTTCTAGTTTCTCCACATCCTCACCAACACTTGTTATTTTCTATTTTTTCATAGTAGCCATTCTAATGAGTGTGAGGTGATGTCATTGTAGTTTTGATTTGTATTTCCCTGATGACAGTGATGGTAAAGATCATTTCATGTGCTTATTGGCAATTTGTATATTTTCTTTGGAGAAACGTCTATTCAAGTCCTTTGCCCATTTTAAAATCAGGGTTTTGTTGTTGTTGAGTTGTAGGAGTTCTTCATTTATTCTCATCAGGGTTTAATATCAAATATATGAATTATAAATATTTTCTCCCATTCTATGGGTTGCCTTTTCACTCTATTGATCATGTCCTTTTATGTGCAGAAGTTTTAAATATTGATATAATCCAATTTATTTTTTCTTTTGTTGTTTTTTGTTGTCTGTGTGAGAGTTTTATGAAAACAAAAAATAAACTTATATTTAAATAGGTAATATTTTAAACTTATTTTTAAATGTAAGTTTGGAGACAGCTGGATATGAGACTGAAGGTCATAAAAGAAGTCAGCATGAAATATAAATTAGGGAGTTATCCACATATGGATGGTATTTAAAGCTATGAATCTGGACGAAATCACCCAAGAGGGAAGATACTTAGGAACACTTGGGTCTCCTAAGTACAGTCATCTTAGAGTAAGATACAGTCATCTTAGAGTAAGATTTCACAGAAAGATAGGAAGAAGCTTTGAATGAGTTAAATTTGGATAATATAAGTTATTGATGATCTTAATGTGCTCTTCTGAGCTAGATGGCAGGTTAGGGTGGAAATTAGAAAGTCCTGAGCAAGTATCAATACTGTTTGCTATTGTATCATTACAATTATAATACTAACAATAGCCCTTTGCATTACTGAGTCCTCACAACAGCTCTATGAGATACATATTCTCATTGTCCTCATTTTACAGACAAATAAACTAAAGAGAAGTTAAATAATTTACCCAGTTGCTATAGTTAGAATGTGGCAGGTCCAAATTAGAACTCTGGTCAGTCTGTTCCTAAGCCTATACTATTAATTATTAATGCTACATCTCATTATCCTGAAAAATAAAAGTCTAGCCCTCAGCCCTTACCAGCTGACTGCATTTGTTCTCCTTAGTTTTCATGTCACCACAGTCACGTCTTTGTGGTGGTGAATGGTCCAAGAAAGATGGCACTGGTCCTGTCACCGTAGTGAGGCTGACCTGTATGTAGTCTCTTCTTTGGAACACTCTGGATCTTAAGCCTGTGCAAGTTCTCATACACCCCCAAATAAAGGAAAAAAAGATAGATGGACACAGCATACTAGGACCAACAGAAATTATCATGTTTTTATTCCCTTTTCTCTTCAATCTAGGTACTACATTCTTTTACTTCAGTCAATTTCAGTTCCTCCATTGTCTAATCCTGCTCACCTGTACTGCGAAGCCCGAAATTCAACCATTTGTGCATACATTTCCTACCTGGGACACTCACACAACCATGTGAATTGATGTCTTTACAAATTTACACTTCCAATTATAGCTGGACCCCCAACGCAACTGTTTCTCCAGCCCCTCAATGATCTCCTGTCTCTCCTGTATCTTAATTCAGCAGCTTCAATTGAGAGTGAAGAGTAAAATGGTTTGGCTGATCTTGGGCTTAGGTTTTGCAAGGGGACCAGTGGTGTGAGTGAACTGTGGGGGATCCCTAGGGTATAAACTGGAAGGGAAAGGAAAGAATGTCAAGGTCAGAGCTGAAGAGTGGAGAGGAAAACAAAAGGTCCTGGAATGAGGTGGTTATTGTGACTGATGAGGTTGTCCTTAGCAGGGAGGGACTGAAGTACAGGTAAAGGTCAAGTATTATTATGAGGCTAACATGAAGGATTACTCAGCCTCTTGAACACAAAAGGCAGGATTACTCAGCCTCTTGAACACAAAAGGCGTCAATACCTTGGGCTGGGTTCCAGAGACCTCACAGAATGTGAACAAATGGGTAGACTGTTGGTAATAGCAACCAGAAAACAGAGCACAAATCTCAAAGGAGGCATCGTATAGATGTGAAGGTGAAGGAGTTACGGTTTGGGAACAAGGAAAATGCTGAGACCTTACCTGGCTCTGAATTTCATAGGATGTGGAAAATCAACAGTCTCAATCTGAGAGACAGGAGGAAACACAAGGGAAGTGGAGTGCTCGGGAGGCCAGGTCTCTGTCAAAGGCGAGGACGTGGGGAGCAACCAGGGTTATATTTGCAGGAAGAGAGTTGTTGATCCACAATGGAATGGGGGTTTCAGAGGACACAGTAGCAGGCAAAGTGACAGTGGGAGGGTGAGATGGTAGGCTCTGCGGGGACAGGGCGCACAGAGGGGCGTTACAATGAGAGTATTTGACAAGAACAATTATATTTGTTGTGTTGGAGAAAGGTCATCTCAAGGTTCTCAAAATCAGCTTTAAGACTTTTCTGTGCCAACACAGAGGCATTGGGTGATAGTTCAAATCCTCATAATATTTTACAATCCATTCAGCAGTCTGTTAAATATAACCTCAAGTGATAAGGTAATTTGCCTCAGCTGAGCTAGTTTGGCTTGGTCTAAATCAGGGGAGAGGTGACTGCTGCTCAAGTTGAGTGGAGGAGAGATACACAAATGCCTAGGTCTGGATGGGAGAAAATGACTTTGACCTGGGTTTCAGGTCCACAGAGCTCAGCTCCAGGTGGGGCACTGGGCTAGTTGCGGAGACCTCAAAGGTAAGAGTTTATCGTCTGGCTAGACGGAGCCCACTGAGAACAAAAGCTGTATTTTTCATGATCTTCATCTTTGCTTCCCAAGACTTTGCTTCCCACTTAGTTGATACTCAGTAAGAGTTTTTAAACTTCTTTATGATCATAAAAGTAATTTATTGTGAAACAAAGTATAGAAAAGAAAAACACAAAAAACAGAAGATATCTATAATCCCCCATCCAAACATACCTACTGTTAATACCATAAAATATTTCCTTCCGGTTTTTTTCTTGTCTTTTTTTTTTAAAGATTTTATTTGGGGAATTGGGGGAGATCAGCGTTGGGGAATAGGGGAAGGGGAACAGACAAGATGCTGTCCTTTTGTTCTTCAGTCTAGTTGTGGAAGACATTGCTTCACTGGCCCAAGCTGGCACCATCATTGTGCTCTTCCCGGGCGAGGCAGATCAGTCGCCGGCTTCTGGATGGCCGTTCACAGCAGCTGCTAGCCGCTCACTCCGGCTGCCAGCCACTCATGGTAGCTCACGGTAGCTCACTGCAGCAGGGGCTGCAGCCTATGCCATTGCCGGAGACTCACAGCAGCCCAGCTCCAGCTCGAGCTGTTGTTCACCATCTTAGCTGTAGAGGGCGCAGCATCACTGGCCCTCATGTGGGATCCGAACCAGGGCCCTGCTGCTCAGAGCTGGTGCCCCAAGTCAACTCTTAACCAGCGCGCTACTCGGCTGGCCCTGCTTTGAATGATTTTTGAAATAGACCCAGAAGTGGGGTTGCTGGATTATGTAGTAATTCTTTTTTTTGTTGTTTGAGGAATCTCCATACTTTTTCCATAGTGGCTGCACCATTTTACATTCCCAAGAACAGTTCACAAAGGTTCCAATTTCTCCACATCCTCACCAAAACTTTGTTTTCTGTTCTTTTGATAGCAGCCATCCTAAGTGTGAGGTGATATCTCACTGTGGTGTTGATTTGCATTTCCCTGATGATTATTGATGTTGAGCATTGTTTCATATGCTTGCTGGCCATTTGTATATCTTCTTTGGAGAAATGTCTATTCAAATCCTTTGACCATTTAAAAATCAGGTTATTTGTTTTTGTTGTTGAGTTGTAGAAGTTCCTTTTATATTCTGGATAGTAACACTTTCAGATATAAGATTTGTGAATATTTTCTCTCATTCCATAGGTTGCCTTTTTATTCTGTTGTGTCCTTTGACAGTCAGAAGTTTTTAAGTTTGATGTAGTGCCATTTGTCTATATTTGCTTTTGCTGCCAGTGCTTTTCGTGTCATATCCAGGAAATCATCATCAAACTCAATATCCTGAAGCTTCTCAGAGTTGTATAGTTTTAGGTTTTGCATTTAGGTCTTTAATGTTTTAGTCTATTTTTGTATGTGGTATAAGGTCTGGGTCTAAATTCATTCTTTTGCACATGAATGTCCAGTTTTAACAAAACTATTTGTTGAAGAGACTATCCTGTCCCCATTGTGTAATCTTGGTACCCTTGTTGAAAATCATCAGGCCATATGTGCAAGGGTTTATTTCTGGGCTCTTTATTCTGTTCCATTGATCTCTATTTGTCTTTATGCCAGTACCACACTGTCTTGATTACTGTTGCTTTGAAATTGGGAAGGGTGAGGCCTCTAATTCTGTTCTTTTTCAAGATTGTTTTGGCTATTTGTGATCCCTTGGGATTCCATATGAATTTTAGAATGCTTTTGCCCTAGTTCTGAAAAAAATGCCATTGGGGTCTTGATAGAGATTGCATTGAATCTGTAGATCATTTTGGTTAGTATGGACATTTTTTTTTTTTTTTAAGATTTTTATTGGGTAATTGGGGGGATGGGAACAGTATTGGGGAATTAGGGGGAGGGGAACAGACAAGTTGCTGTCGTTTTGTTCTTCAATCTAGTTGTGGAGGACGCTGCTTCACTGGCCCAAGTTGGCACCATCATTGCGCTCTTCCCTGGCGAGGCAGATCAGTCGCCGGCTTCTGGACGGCCGCTCACTGCGGCTGCTGGCCGCTCACGCTGGCTGCTGGCTACACACGGTAGCCCATGGCAATCCACTGCCACAGGGACTGCAGCCTACGCCGTCGCCAGCGACTCACGGCAGCCCAGCTCCAGGTTGAGCTGTTGTTCAGCATCTTAGCTGTAGAGGGCAGTGTCACTGGCCCTCATATGTGGGATCCGAACCGGGGCCCTCTGGCATCCCAAGCGAGTTCTTAACCATCGCGCCACTCGGCCGGCCCAGTATGGACATTTTAATGATTTTTGAGTCTTCCAATCTATGAGCATGGGAGATCTTTCCATTTATTTGTATCTTTTTGGGTTTCTTTCAGCAATATTTCGCATTTTTAGTGTACAAGTCTTTTACCTCCTTTTTTAGGCCATACTTAGTTTGTAAGGTTGCAAATAATTTGTGTGTAAACATCTATGTGTATAAATATTTCATATATCTCTGATTAGTTCCTAATCGTAGAGTTAATACATCAGAAAAAAAAAACTGAAGCATTTTTAAGGCTCTGGAAACACTCTGTCAGTTTGTTTTCCAGAAAAAAATAAAACAGTTTACATTCACGCTGGAAGAATATGAGAATGCATTTCATCATACTGAATACTGTCATTTTTTAATCTTTACCACTGTGTTAGTTGGAAAGTGGCATCACAGTGTCAGTTTAATTAGTATTCTTTTGATTACTTGTGAAGCAGAACACTTTTTTATATGTTTATTGACCAATGTGTTCTTATTTGAAAACTAATTACTTTTGCTCCTTTAACTAGAATAATGATAATAATACATCTATTCATTTTTTGCCAACAAATATTTATTGAACATCTACTATGTGCCAAGCGCTCTTCTAACTGCTGGGGATACAGAGTGCTCCTTATGGAATGTTAAGCTCCATGGGGAAAGAGAAGGACGATAAACAAAATGAAGAAGTAAATTAGTTAGGATGTCAGAGAGTGATAAGGACTATGGAGAAAAATGAAGCAGGGATGGGTACGGTTAAAACAGAGAGAGAACAGGATACAATTTAAAATAGGGTGGTCACATAAGGACTTCTTAACAGGTGACATTTGAGCAAAGACATAAAGCAAGCTATGCAGATGCCTGGGAAGAGCATTCCCCAAAAGAGGAAACATGCAGAATCGTGTCTAATATGTTCAAAGAAGAGCAAGGCTTGGGTAGCCTGAATGAAGAAAGCAATGGAGAGAAGAATAGATGATGACGTATCAGTCTGAGAGCTAAAGGGCAGAGCGCCCAGAGGAGGACCCTATGAGAAGGTGAGCACTCTACCCATTCAGGATCATCGCATGTCTCTATTTGTCTTAATAAAACGAAGTCATGTCTTCACTTATGTTTGAGGCATTTCTTATTAGGATTATTTTCAGGTATTTTATGTCTTTATGACTATTATGAATGGAACCTGTTTTCTTCCAGTATGTTTTCTAGCTGGTTATTTCTAGTACATAAAAAGTGGCTGACTTATGGACACTTCTTATATGCCTCCACTTAAACTGAACCTCTCAAGTGTAAGAATTTTTAGTTAATTCTCTTGAATTTTAAAAATTGAATATCATTATATACTCATAATATTGATAATTGTGTCTATTTTCTAACAATTTTTCTTTTCTACATTTTGTGCTATGACTATAGTTACTAAAACTAACCCAAAATGTTGAAAAGAAAAGGTGCTAAAACATGTATCCATAGAATTCTGTTAATGAGATGTCTCTATTGTGTCACTCTAATGTGCAGTGTAATATTGGCTGTAAGTCTAAGGCTGATATTCACAAGCAAGTTCAGGAACTTGCTTTGTAGACCTAATTTTAAAAGTAGTTTTTAAACATCAGAAATGTGTCTTGATTTTGGAATGTATTGATTGACTTGGTCTTTGGATCACCAAAAAGATCATTTGGGTACTTGCATTTTTATAAACATATTTTAAAAAGTCATCTTACAATAGTTAACTTTAAAGCACCTATACAAACAGCAATAAAAGGTAATTATAATAACCTTTCTTTCTACATTGAGAAAAAGCTTTAAGAACATTTTATATTTACATGATTAAAAATTCAAACATTTATTGTATCAAACATAACATTTTCACCAACCTAAAGTTACAAAGTATGTTAATTAAAATGAATATTTATCAAATGCCTTTCAGAGTTCCCTGGCCTTTCAGAGGCTTATAGCCATTTGGGATTGGGGGCAACAAGGTAAGAGCCCAACTGAGTCAGGGTAACACGTATCAGAAGAGCGCAGAGGAGTGAACAGTCACTGCTGGTGGGAAGTTCAAAGACAGCTTGGAAGGCAGTGTGACCTGCTCTCTGCGGAACAGGAAACCTAGTGCCCAGCAGGGTAGGTGGACCAGCGATTAGAAAGGCTGCATCAGTGGGAGAGATGAAAGGGCTGGGTGGATGAAGCAGTGCACTTGCGTCCCCAATGACAAAGCATAAACTATTCTAAGATACCTTCGTGGATTTGAAAGTCACAATTAAAAGGCAGGATCAGTGTGTCAGTAGGATATAAAATATGTGTTAGAAATATGGCAATATATTACCATTTGTGACAATGGATAGACCCAATGGGTATCATGCTAAGAGAAATAAGTCAGACAGAGAAATACAAATATCATATCACCTCACTTACATGTGGAATCTAAAGAACAGAATAAATGAACAAATAAAACAGAAACAGACTCACAGATACAGAGAACAAACTGATGGTAGCCAGGTGGTAGCGGGGGTTGGGAGGGTGGATGAAAAAGGGAGGAATATACAAACTGGTAGCTACAAAATAGTCATAGGGATGTAAAGTACAGTATAGAGAATATAGTCAATAATATTGTAACAACTACGTATAGTGCTAGGTGGGTACTAGACTTATTGGGGTTATCACTCCATAAGTTATATAAAAGTCTAACCACTATGCCGTACACTTGAAACTAATATAATATTGAATGTCAACTGTAATTGAAAATAAAAAATAATTAATAAAAAGAAATATGGCAATATAGAGAAAAAACGCTGAGTTAATCAGAAAAGTTCAAGATAAGGGTTTTGAAATAATGACTTTATCAGGCTGTTATATCAAATGTTCCTTTGAAAAATATCTAGATAGTGAAAGTTTACAGTTGGGGATAATTATTTTGAGAAGATGATGCCACCAAGCAGCATATTAAAAACAGTGGCTGCCTATTTCTATGAGCACAACGTAACTGCTCTCAGGGAAGCCACTTTCAATGAAAGCAAGCTGCCCCAAGCCCCAGGAGTAACTGCTTGCTATGTTATCATCTCAGCCTGCCAAAAACATGGCGAGACACAGAGCTGACATTTATTTTCTGAGCTATGGTAATGTGTTATCCCATTAGTGGTTTTGATCTTTTATGCTCATTCATGGAACTGAGGATCCACTATTGCTGACCAGATACACCCCTGGTTGGAGAGGATACAGGTGCATACTGTGCCATATGAGCCAGGCTACTTGATCTCCTGCTGCATTTCACTTGCAAAACGCTATTAACATCCGCCATCAATTCCTCTCTAAGGAGTGTATAAAAATTCATGACTCGGAATGCTGCATATAATCATTTGGTTACAGTAGTATATGAGTTTACTTCAAAATTGGAATTTTGAATGTGCTGATTCACTTACACACACACACACACGCCACACATACACACATACACATACACACTGTTGTCACCTGATAGTTGTGTTAATACAATGCCATTCTTTTTATTTGGGCAATAGTTGTACGTTTGGAAAATGAGTGTCAATCTATATGGATTTACCAATCCTTAACCAACACATTTTCAAAAAAATCTTACAAACCCATTTCATCGACTTAATTAGTAAGGAGGACTCTCTAGAAATGGTTAGTTTTTAAAAATGAGGAGATTATCTGGAACAGTGCTCCAGAATTTGCTATATGACAAGCATTTCTCAACAGCAAGGTCCACTCATTGTTATAGTCAGTCCATTTCATCTGGAGAGGCTTTGGTTTCTTCAGTCTTATGTGTCTGTTTTTCAGGTCACCAAATAGGGTGGACATTTTTATCAGAATGGAGTTATTAGAACTTTGGGATTTTCTTCATTGTCCATTGAATTTCTTGTTTTTTTACCAGACCTGAACCTGAAAATAAGATAGGTGCTAAAGAAAATTAAATATTCAAGACTCGCTTCCTCAAAATGCCAAACTGATGCTCATAAACAATTCTGCAGTCAATGAACAAGTAATTATTTTAACTCTAATAAGAACCTCAGAAGTCTAGAACTAGTATTTTATGATTTTGAATATTTGGAACCATTTTCTTAATTAAACATAAACAAAACCCAGAATTGACACTCTTTTACAATTTTCCTGGGGAAAGGGTAGAGTTTGGTAAGAATGAAGTTCTTGGCAAGCTAAACTTGATACTGAAGTAGTTGTATGATTAGAAGAAAACAACTTATCAGAAATGGGCACATTTTGTTGTGTGTGTTCTGTCAGGGATCAGAATCCATTCATGTACAGATTTATCTTTATCATGGCCAGGCACCAAAAACATATTACCTTATATAAAATTGCCATAGGAGTTATTCCCATATAACAGATGGGAATACTGAAGTTTAGTGAAAATCAAGTTTTGCCCCCAAAATCAAATTTGCCCAAATTTATGCAATAGATTTGGGATTTGAAGGCAGGCGGTTTCACTCTAGAATCTAAACTTCTGTCATACTGCTTATCATTTACATGTTATGCCAATTTGTGATATCACAGAAAGATACTTGTTTTTGTCCCCATTCCAGACACAGAGCTCTTAAATCCCTTGTAATTTCCTGGGTGATAAGGGTAATAGGAGGAGCATCTTGTCTTTTGATCTAATGAGGCAACTCTTGGCTGGGCCCCTGTGGATAACAGGGTGGGGGCTGGTTGCCATAAAAACCAAGCCTTAAATGGAAACCTGAAACTTTCACCCCATCCCCCAAACTCTGTGGAGGGACAAGGGGCTGGAGATTGAATTAATAATTGACCACACCTATGTGATGAAACCTCCATAAAACTCCCTAAACATGGGATTGGAGAGCTGAATTGGTGAACATTCATGTGGGGGGAAGGTGGCGCTCCCCAACTCCACAGGGACAGAAGCTTTTACACTCTGGACCCTTCAGGGCCTCACCCTGTGTACCTCTAATCTGGCTCTTCATTTGCATTCTTTACGATAAAACAACAAGAAAAGTGTTTTCCAGAGTTCTGTTGAGTGGGTCTAGCAAATTACCGAACTTCATTCAGGAGCAGGATTGTGGAAACATGACTTTGTAGCCAAGTTGGACAGAAGTGTGGATCACCTGGGGACCTGATACTTGTGACTGGCCTCTGAAGGGAGGGCAGTTTTAGAGGACTGAGCCCTTAAACCTGTGGAATCTGATGCTAACTCTAGGTAGTTAGTATTAGAATGGAATTAAATTATAGGACACCCAGTTGATGTCAGAATTGATTGCTATCAGGAGGAATTCCTCTTCACCCCCCCAATCTCATAGGCTCAAAAAATGATACTGAATTATTTTATATGTTTTTATTAATGTGGGTATTTTTCTTTCATATATAATCTGCCACTGAAATTTTCTTTTCTGTAAAATGCTTATTCATGACCTTTGCCAGTTTCCAAACCGAGTTGTTGGTCTTTTTCCCACCGATCACTAAGAGTTTTTTGTATATTAGGTATGTCAGCCCTATCTCTCAATTGTGTGTTGCCAGTACTTTTCCACTGGCTTGTTGACCTTTGTCTTTATTTATTGTTTCTTTTTTGCTGTGCCAACAATTTCTAAAATTACATAATTAGATATATCAATTTTTTCCTTTATAGATTTCCATATCATGCTGAGAAAGGCCTTCCCTAAAGTTATAAAAATATTTGCTTTCTTCTGGTGCATTTATGATTTTATACTTTTAGGCCTCAATTTTTAACCTTTCTGGAATTCATCTGAATGTACTATGAAGTAGGAGTCAAGTTTTCATTTCTCCAAAATGGCTAGCTGACTATTCTAACACCTTTTACTGAGTAATCAAAATTTTCCCCACTGATTCTGAATTGCTACTCTTTATTATATACAGAATTCTCATATCTTCTTAGGTTTAATTCTGAACTGTATTCTATTCTAGGAATTTCTATTCCCATACCATTAGCACACTGTTTTAGTTACCATTGCTTAAAAATATGCTTTATTATCTGACAGAGCTATTCTATAGAGACGCTTCATAGCCATTCTTGCATGTTTCTTCTTTCTGAGGAATTTTGGTATCATTTTTTTAAGTGCCACTTACCATTTCACTTTCTGCATCTCCTCTAAGGTCTCTGGTAGAGTCACTCCAAAACTTTCAGGGAAAAACAGGGTGACGATTCCAATCAGGATGGTCAGGCTGCCCATGAGGATGTAGGGCAGAACTTTGTTGTAAGCACCTGTGAGGCACAGGACACGAGGACATCAATTAGATCCAGGGATTCTCCAGCTGCTCCCGAGAACCACTTTGGAAAGGTAGCAAACAGTATTTGTGAACATTTTCAGAAGATAAAAAGTATGCAAAATACACTGTTTTTTGTTTTGTTTTGGCAGATGCCATTGCCTCTACAGTTCCATAATCATTTACCTGCTTGATTTTTGCATTATCAGGTCTTTCATGTCAACTGGCATTCTCTAAGCTACTACTTAATCATGTGTGACAGATGTTCCTTTGATAGACATCTTTGCCGAGCAAAGTCCGCCTCTGAAGGTGGGGGTAATTGGAGATGGGCAGAAAGGGAGGGCACCCAGGGGAAGGAGGCTGACCAGGATGTTGCCTGCACAGGTACTGGCCATTATGACTGGTGTGACCTTTGTTTTTGCCCAAACCTGTGGGCTGCAGTGGAAAGCCAGGTCCACAGAGTCATGTGACTGTAAAAAAATATATATAAGTAATATGTTCAATACAATTTAAATCAATGAATGTCAGGCACTGTGAAAACACAGTGCTTTGGTGTCTTTTTGCAGTGTTTATAAGTCCTGGTTTTATTTGTAATTGGAAAAACCACTCCACCTCTTCTTTATCAGGAGAATAATAGATCCTTCTTTCGCTTCCTTTCCACATACAGAGATTACTGGAGAACAACACACCCAAGAATTTTACTTGACAAAAAAACATTAATCTTGGGCCGGCCAAGTGGCGCGATGGTTAAGAACTGGCTTGGGACGCCAGAGGGCCCCGGTTCGGATCCCACATGAGGGCCAGTGACACTGCCCTCTACAGCTAAGATGCTGAACAACAGCTCGACCTGGAGCTGGGCTGCTGTGAGTCGCTGGCGACGTTGTAGGCTGCAACCCCTGTGGCAGTGGGTTGCCATGGGCTACAGTGTGTAGCCAGCAGCCAGTGTGAGCGGCTAGGAGCTGCAGTGAGCGGCCGTCCAGAAGCCGGTGACTGATCTGCCTCACCCGGGAAGAGCACAATGATGGTGCCAACTTGGGCCAGTGAAGCAATGTCCTCCACAACTAGACTGAAGAACAAAAGGACAGCAACTTGTCTGTTCCCCTTCCCCCAATTCCCCAGCACTGTTCCCATCCCCCCAATTCCCCAATAAAAATCTCTAAAAAACAAACAAACAAACAAACAAAACATTAATCTTGAAACTTCTCTGAGGCCTCTGTATCACTAACAGGAGTAGCCATTGTGGAACAGAAAGCTCTGTCTTAGACTCCTCCATTTTTTATGTATTGATGGTCCACCATTAGACCATATGAGCATGGTTTGAAAGTATAGGGAAGAACAAAGGGAAAACAACACCATTTTACATAACAATGTGCTTTCTCAGGTGTTGTTCAGGGCAGCTGTGCAGAGCATGTTTAAGGCACAATACTGTTTCTCTTTCTGTGTAAGGATTGAGTGTACCTTTTCTGAGAATTCTTATATTCTTTGGGGATGTGTATGTGTGTGTGTGTTTGAATCAATAGGTAACCAATGGATGGCCAGGAAGAATAAGGCGGCGTGTCTACATTTCTCGTCAGCAGAGTCCTTAATGAGAATTTGGCTCTGAGTGCCACATCCTGCATTCAGGGAACATCTCACTAAAGCCCCTCTGGGGTGTTATTCCAAACTGATAAATTTGACTACATAAAAACTAAAATTTCCGGGCCGGCTGAATGGCGCATTGGTTGGGATGCCAGAGGGCCCCAGTTCGGATCCCACATATGAGGGCCAGTGACACTGCCCTCTAAAGCTAAGATGGTGAACGGCAGCTCAACCTGGGGCTGGACTGCCATGGGTTGCCGGCGACAGCGTAGGCTGCAGTCCCCTGCTGCAGTGGGCTGCCATAGGCTACCGTGTGTAGCCGGCAGCCAGCCTGAGTGGCCAGCAGCCGCAGTGAGTGGCCGTCCAGAAGCCGGCAACTGATCTGCCTCGCCCGGGAAGAGTGCAATGATGGTGCCAGCTTGGGCCAGTGAAGCAACGTCCTCCACAACTAGACTGAAGAACAAAAGGACAGCAACTTGTCTGTTCCCCTTCCCCCGATTCCACAGCACTGTTCCCTTCCCCCAATTCCCCAATAAAAAAATCTTAAAAATAAAAAACTAAAATTTCCTGCATTGCAAAAATTTTCATAAAGTCAAAATGTAAATGATAAACTAGGAAAAATATTTACAACATATGTACAAAGGACTAATTTTTTTCAATTCCAAAGCCCTCTCACAAATCAAAAATAAAAAGTTGAATAAACCATTAGAAAGATGGGAAAAAGACATGAAAAGTCAGGTCACTGAAAAATAAATAGAATGGCAATAAATATATGAAAAACATTCAACCTCATTGATAATTAAAGAAATGGAAATGACAGCAATAATGGTATCCATTTTTCACATAACAGATTATCAATTAAAAAATTGGATAATATCCATTGTTGGTGAGGATACGGAGAGACAGGCACTCTCATGTATTGATAGCTGGATTGTAAATTGGTACAATATTTAGAGGTCAATTTGGCAATATCTATGAAAATTTTAAATTGTTCCAGCAATCCATGAATCTAAAATAATCAAATGGACAAAGGGTGTAGGGCCATAGGGAAATGTTCACTGTAGTATTATTTGTAATAACAAAAACCTGGAAATGGCCTAAATGTCTATCCATTGAGCCTAGTTAAATACATTAAGTATATATATACATTAGAAGACTAGGTAAAAGAAGGTATAAAAAAGCTATATATAATAGCTTTTAATAAAGATATTTGAATACAATGTTAAGTGAAAAATTTGTGAAATTGTAACTATATAACTATACAACTATATTAAATATATATATATATATATCATGCAAAACAAAATGTCTGAAGGGCTATTCACCAAAGTGTTAATATTAGTTACTTTTAGGGCTGTGATTTGAGGAGCTGAGAGAGAAGAGGTGAACTTGCACTTTTTCTAGTACTTTCTACGCTATTTGAATTTTTCACAATGAATATCTATTACTTTTATATTTAGAAAAAGAACAAATTCATAAGATGCATCTTACCAAGGTACACAAAGTAGGGAGCAATGATGCTGCCCACTCTAGAGGCCGTGGATGTGATCCCCACAGCCATGTTTCTGACCAGGGTTGGGTAGAGCTCTGCAGTGAAGACATACAGCATGGAGAAAGCAGATGTGATCCCAAATTTTCCTAACATCACCAGACCAATGGACAAGAAGTCATAATCTGGAAAAGAGACCCAGTGTAAACAGAGGTGCTTTTAAAAGTGATATGCTCTTAACTCAGTTGCTTTGATTGTCCTCTTTGCTTGTATAGGAATGTTTTTATAATGTAAAGATATTACCCAAATAACACTTTCTTTTCAAATGTCTTAGTAATTGACATGAACAAAGATGGAGAATGAGGGGCTGCTTTGTGCTTTACTCTGCTGTTAATCTAGATCATTTATGTGTTCAGTGACCTTTGCCCACTTTTATTTGTTACAACCGTTTCATGGTAAGTTGTTAGCATGTTACTATAGTTAAGTTTAATCTTCAAAGAGAAGGAGGCTCCTTTTTTATCCTGTTTATTATTATTAAGAAATATGTACTTCTATGTATACTATGTATCAATAAGCTATCACCTTAACATTTTAATAATGTGAGAAAGACAATGGGGAAAAGGGAAGGATATATCCCTTCATGTGCTCTTTAACTACTTAAACATTACAGACCATAAAAAAATCATTGAATTTATGTACTGGAACTGGCACGTACTACCAACTCTAACATTTGAATATACACCTCAGAGAAAAGGTTTGAAAGTATTAAGAAAGCAGTGAGAAATTGGGAATCAGGGTTGTGACTTAAAAAAGAGGTTTGAGGGTTTAGGTGAATGTTTCTGTGAAGGGGATGACTGGGAGCATTCCTCTTCCTCTTCAGGTAATGATTTCTGATTCTCCAAGACTGACTCATCTGTATGAGGCATGTTGTTTTGAACACTGGAAATTACATAGTTAGCTTTCACTTGTCTAATTGATGAATAGTATATGATGTAAAAAGGCTACATAAACAAAGAGCAGTAGCCAATAATTAGCCTAAATCAAGGTGTGGCTCTTTTCCAGTAAGCTGTTAATACTGGTCAACTTCTTACCTGCAGGTACCAACTGAATTAGGAGAAGCACACCTCCTCCCAAGAACAGTACTCCAGCTATGATGTAACGCCTGGGCAGGGTTCGCAGGAGCAGCCAGGCTGTAATGTAAGCTGGAACTTCAATCAAGGCAGAAAGGAAACAGTTCAGGTAGGCATCTCCATGCAAATTAGGAGAGTTGAGAGACAGAGCAAAGTAACCTACTGATGTTAGCATCCTGAAAGACAAAAGAAAACACTCAAAAGTGACAAAAAGATGGCCTGAGTCACTCTAAAATTTCATAATGGTCAAGAAATTGTCTAGATTTTGTTTTTCTGTAAGTAGCCACTAACCACATGTGGCTATTTAAAAGTAAATAACACCTGAAACTGAAGTAGAATAATGTGGTATGTCAACTATAATTAAATATATATCATGGGAGGTGGAGTACAACATAAGGAAGATAGTCAATGGTATTGTAACAGCTATATAGGATGTCAGAGGGGTAGTGGGTTGACGGAGGGGGGTTATCACTTTGTGAGGGGTGTAAATGTCTAACTATTATGCTGCTTTGTACACCCAAATAAATAAATTAATTAATTAAAATTAAATAAAATCAAAGAGTCAGTTCCTCAGTCACACTAGACACACTGGCTAGTGGCTACTGTAATGGACAACACAGATATGAAACATTTTCATCATTGCAGAAAATTCTATTGGACAGCACAGTCTAAATAGACCAATATCCAACAATACCTATTCTGGTCTAGTTAATTTTACATTTCAGTATTTCCTGAACAGTTTATACATCCTCATTTCCTTAGAGCTATTATTTGAAGACAGAATGTCAGTGAACATAAAAGCCAGACTTCATTCTTAAAGAAGAAGGAGGAGCGGGAGTAGTAAGAGGAGCAGGAGGGGGAGGAGGAGGAGCAGCAGCAGGAGGGGTAGGGGGAGGAGGAGGATCACGAGGAAGAAGAGGGGGAGGAGGAGCAGGAGGAGGAAGACGATCAGGAGGGGGAGGGGGAGCAGGAGGAGGGGGAGCAGGAGGAGGAGGAAGAACAGGAGGAGAAGAAGAAGGAACACAGGTAATACTGTGTGATCCACTTATAGTAAATTCCGATTGATTCTAGTAAAATTACTTTAGGGAGAAGAATGGAAGTCTTATATTGCTTCAAAGTATCAAAAAGTGCACACTGCATATCCTGTCATCAGTTAAGTTCCACATAAGGGCTTCTCTGTGGAAAAAAATAACTGCACTATGGCAGACTCCCCTGTGCAGAAATGGGTTTACTGTTAACATGACTGAAAAGTAGAGAATAGCTGAAGAATCTTTTCAGGATCACTGTTGGATATTTTTATATATACTCCACTAGGCTGAGTAGCACAAAGGCTAATCCAAAACAAAACAAAAACATTAAACTTCATTGCTCCAGGAATCTTAGCGATTTTCACATTTGGTAATAAGAGCAGCATAGGTAAAACTAGTGACTATGCTGAATTCATACTTGCTGAACTCGAGTCATAAGTTCTGTCATTGGTTTCCTCGAATTGTAAAATAGGACAGCCCTAAAAATACACATTGCAAGCTGAGGCTACTAGTTCTGACAATCATCATTTTTTGTGGGGTAAGCATGTTCTTTCCTTCTTCTTCCTCATTTCTTTGCAGGTCCATTATTAAATCTACTCTAAAAAGTTGATTCATCATTTCTATACCTTAAAATCACTTGGTGGTTTGTAATTATCAAGTGTGAAACCCCAATCTAGGCAGTGGGGGTTCAGGTTATTATAACCTCACTGTTGAATTGCCAGTACAGCTTCTGGAAGCAGGAGCTGAATTAGCTTCTTGCCTTCAGGCACCAGGGACCTCATTAGTCTTAATCCCAATGACTTTAGGAGGGGAAACCCTTTCCCTGTGGGTCAGAGTGCTGCAGACTTTAATATGGTTCCCTGAGACTTCTTTTTTTTTTTTTTCCCCCCCAGTATCCAGTTCTAGGAATTGAATTGAGGCATTTTCAAATAACTTAGAATTTTATAACTTTTATTTTGTTTCAGGAAGACCCAGGCCTTGCCCTGAGGTTCCCTTGAATTAAGAAAATTAGTTGTGGCCGGCCGAGTGGCACGATGGTTAAGAACTGGCTTGGATGCCAGAGGGACCCGGTTGGGATCCCACATATAAGGGCCAGTGACACTGCCCTCTACAGCTAAGATGCTGAACAACAGCTCCACCTGAGGCTGGGCTGCCGTGGGTCGCCGGCGACGGCATAGGCTGCAGCCCCTGTGGCAGTGGGTTGCCATGGGCTACCGTGTGTAGCCAGCAGCCATCAGCCGCCCTGAGCGGCCGTCCAGAAGCCGGCGACTGATCTGCCTCGCCCGGGAAGAACGCAATGATGGTGCCAGCTTGGGTCAGTGAAGCAATGTCCTCCACAACTAGACTGAAGAACAAAAGGACAGCGGCTTGTCTGTTCCCCTCCCCCGATTCCCCAATTAAAAAAATCTTTAAAAAAAGAAAATTAGTTGTGGGCCGGCAGAGTGGCGTGTTGGTTAAGAGCTGGCTTGGGACACCAGCTCTGAGCAACAGGGCCCTGGTTTGGATCCCACATGAGGGCCAGTGACACTGCCCTATACAGCTAAGATGGTGAACAACAGCTCGACCTGGAACTGGGCTGCCGTTGAGTCGCTGGCAAGGCGTAGGCTGCAGCCCTTGCTGCAGTGGGCTGCCATAAGCTACTGTGAGCGGCTGGCAGCCAGCATGAGCTGCCAAGAGCTGCCGTGAGCGGCCGTCCAGAGGCCAGCGACCGATCTGCCTCACCGGGGAAGAGCGCAATGATCACAATACCAACATGGGCCAGTGAAGCAAAGTCCTCCACAACTAGACTGAAGAACAAAAGGACAGCAACTTGTCTGTTCTCCTTCCCTGATTCCCCAACACTGCTCCCCTCCCCCAATTCCCCAATAAAATCTTTAAAAAAAAAAAAAAGGAAATCAGTTGTATACTTCTGTGCTGTATGTCACACTTCCAGATCACTTATTACTTACCATAGCAACAAAGACATAATCGTTATTGTGGCAATATTCCTAGTCCTGAACAGGTCCAGAATGAAAGCTTTCTGCTGCTTCGGGGGTTTTAGCTCCTGTAGCTAAAATAATGCAAATAACCATGAGATTAAGAGTTACTGACACAACTAGACTGAAACAACTACTTGACTTGGAGCTGATGGGTCCTGGAAAAATACACTGTTCCCCAATAAAAAAAAATTAAAAAAAAAAAAAAAAGAGGTAGTGAGGAAGTACCTTTGGCCATGACGGCATGGAAAAAACTTATGCATGTAAGTCTCACTTTACCTTAAATATGCTTAAAAGTCTAGAATTTGTGGGGAATAAGGGCATCTGCATATGATACTTAATTCAAGCACTTTAACATGTTTGTGGCCCATTTTAGACAGAAGCCTTTTAAATATATTACACTGGCTCCATTGTGTCTTTAAAGGAAAGCCTGACTGCTAACACAGCCTTTCCTTGATGCATGCTCATCATTGTGGGTGATGCGAGCTGTGATCCTGAGAGTAGGGCCATATAGCCCCAAACTGCCTTGAGTCCCTGCTTTTTATAATTTTCTTATTGTTGTCTCAGTATCAGAACAAACGTGGCAAACCTTGGGCACGTTACTATTTATGTTTTCCGAGCCTCTGTTTACTTCTCTGTAAAATGGGTACAATAATTGGGAGTTAAGAAGATTAAATGAGATTATATATTTATATATATATATATATATAAAGCTTAGCATAGTACTTGAACCATGGTAAATGCCCAGTAGATTTTAACTATAATATTATTACTGCACCGTTGAGGAAAAGATGCTAGCTATCAGTGGTGAGTGTTAATTTCTTACTACCGTCAATGGGCTTCTCTCCTTTACTCTTAATTCACTGAACTGAACTTGCCATGTGTTAGGAATCTAGATAACCAAGCTTATTAGAATTGAAATAAAAAGCTACAAGGTTCTGCAGTGGGGAATTTCTTTGGGGTAAAGTACAAGGACTTTGTGACCCTATGCTTTGTGTGCAGTAAGAGGCTGAGAAAAGAGAGTCTATGATGAAGGAAGTGAGGGTGCCAGCCCTGCCTCTGTAGCAGGTGTTCCCCAGATATTAATATTCTTCTTTCAGGAGTAAACCTCCTCACGCAGCTCGCAGGCATAGTACCTTGTTTCTTCTACACTATTTACAGCGTGCAGCTCTACTGTTATGACTAGAAGTCCTCCCGGAGGGCTCTGGGTGTGGTGCCACGCACAGATGGGGCCTGTGGGTCAGGCCTGTGCTAACACTTAGTGCTTCCACAGGGCCCTTGTGAAAATGCAGACTGCCAGGTCCCACCCCAAACCTGCTTCATCAGAATCTTCCCTGGGGTCCAGAGGCCTGGGAATCTATATTTTTAAAGCCTCTTGGGTGATTATGATAAGCAGCCAGGTGTGGAAACCTCAGGACAATAACATTCTTGTATCCAGTGCTGGTCCGTGGCCTATGTGGAGCCATCAAAATGCCTTTGGACCAGGCACTACAAGCAGGTTGAGGTTGCTTCAGAAGGAAAGTCAGAGAAGCCCGAGATTGCTTTCTAAGATGAGACTACCTTATACTCTTCCTGTCCAAGTTAACACCACTGTCCCTAAGACCAGGTGAAAAAGCCTCAGAAAACCCTGCACTTTGGCACCGGAGAGACCTAGTGAGACTTCTAGCTGTGTGATCCTGGGCATATCATTTAACTGCTCTATCCCTCAGTTTCCTCTCCTGAGAAATGGGCCCACGGCTTGCATGAGCGTCAGATGGCTGAATATGGTGCCTGGCATCTGCTGGGCTCCCCATCATCGTTCTGAGCAGGCTGCATTTGTAGCACAGGGCTCTGCAGATCCTGCTAAAGGGGACCCTACCAGAGAGGTGAGCATTGGAGGTGACTGGGCCTCGGGAAAGCACATGCCCCCTTGCCCTCGGCAGGCCTGTCTAGTTCAGGTTCGATGTGCTTCATGGCAGGAAGAAACAGGGTGCTGTCAGAAGCATGTGTTTTGACACTGGACTTTATTCTTATTTATGCATAACTCTATATCCCTTCCATGTTTTGTGATTGCTTTCACTCATGTAGGTTTGATCTCTGTAAGTTCCTCAAAGACAGAAATCAGACCACGTTTCCAATAAATGTCAATGAACATCCATATAGCCCTGAAGCGTTAGATACTCCCAGTGTTATTTTTTCTATCCAGTTAAACTGACTAAGTCTGGGAATGGAATTCTTGATCTGAAGAGTAAAGGATTAAGACGGGATGTTTGTCCTGGCAGCCCTCTGAGAACTTGGGTTCATGGCCACTGTAATTAATCCTCCAGCCATCGCCCGGGTATCTGCTTCTGTCCAAGGTCCCGAAGGCCAGGGGTGGAGGAGGCCTGGAGACGGAGCGCTGGCGTGCCCGCCTCCCTCCACAGAGCCCTGCTTTCTAGGGTAGCCAGTAGTGTAGACTTGCATACTGTTGCTGCAGCCACCCTAATCTTCTAGGGGTGCCCTGAGCAGCCCCTACCCTTCTAGCCAGGAATGCCCTGCCCCATCCTCTTCGTTCATGTAAGTGTCCGCCCTGGTTTGGACCAGGCTCTTCAGCCCCGAGTCTCTCTGCTGTCTTTCTCTGCCAGCACACGGCGTCTACTCCCTGGGTACTTAGCATTTCCTCCCTCACGTCATCATTTATCTTTCATCTAATCCTCTTAATGCTCTTGGTTCCATTCCATGCCCCTTAAGCATGAGAACTCTGTCTAATTTTTCTTGTTTTCTCTAGGAGCTGGCACAGGGCATGTTTGAGAACATGGTGAGTCCTCACTGACTGTCAGGAAGGGCGGCTGCTTCCATAGCATATCAGCTTTTCTTCGTGGCCTCCTGCCTTCTGGGGTGAATCCTCAGCCTGTGCTCTCAGGTCTTAAGCTTCTAGACATGACATAGCAAGACTACAGACATGCAAAGCTTCCTCAGTAGGCTTTGGTAAGATTCAGGGTACAGTGGGGAGCCCAGGGATGGAATACCCCTCAAACACATTTTTTCCACTAAATCTGAACATTCAAAAATCACCAGTATGTAGCTGCATCAAAGGTATGGAGCAATCCCAATAAAAAGTTGGAGACAAATTTGCAAAAGTTAAGGGAACTAATATTTAGTCAACCCGTGATCCATGCAAGCATTTTACATATATTATTGCACTTAATTGGCACACAGCCCTTTGGGTTGGGTTTTATCTCAGAACTTAATCATCATGGTGTCTCTAAGGCCTCGCACAGAGGCTGGTACATAGCAGGCACTCAAAAAGACACTGAATTAAATTCCATAAAATCAAGACTACAAGGCTGATCTCAAGAGAAAACATCTGCAAAAGCTTACCTCCATGGGCCGGCTGAGTGGCTCAGTTGGTTAAGAGCTCACTCAAGAGTGCAAGCTCTGAGCAACAGGGTCACCGGTTCAATTCCCACATGGGCCAGTGAGCTGCACCTGAGCTAAGCTGCTGCTGAGCTGCCAACAGGTGGCAGGATAGCTCAGCTGGTGAGAGCATGTGCTCCTAACAACAAGGTTGCTGGTTGGACTACCGCATGAGATAGTGGGCTATGCCCACCTGCAACTAAGATTGAACACAGCACCTTGACTGAGCAGCCGCGAGCTGCTGACGGGTGGCCGGATGGTGACTGGACTTGGAGCTGAGCTAGCTGCGCCCTCCACAACTAAGATCAAAGGACAACAACTTGGCTGTTCCTGTTCCCCAATTCCCCAATTAAAAAAAAAAAAGCTTACCTCCACCACGGGATCAAAAATCACCAGTGGAACAGCTACATTGTTCATTTTTGCAGCTTTTCGGATGATATCTTCAGCCTCTCTAGGTCTTCTCTGGGATATCAGCCACCGGGGAGATTCAGGAATAAACCTAGAATTCATTTTTAATGGTTTATGATTTTTCACACTACCAGGGTTTGATACTATTAACCATAAGTTGCCTCCCAAAGAATTTTTATTTTGTAAAATTCTATTTTGTCTTTCTTTAAAAAAAAATCAGGGTGGGGGGAGGCCTCATAAGATTTCCATTGATGACAGATAAAAATACAAGCACCTCAGCCTTCAAAGTTGTGATGAAATCACAAGGCCGAGCATGAGTTGTGCTTGAAGCCAGGAGCAGAGAGGGAACTTGAACTGTGGGTGTGTGTAAGCCAGGGCAGCTGGAAAAGGCCATCCAAACCCAGTAGCCAGTGTGGCTCATAAAAGAGACAGAGTCTAGTGTCTTTTCAGTGTGTCTGCCCCGAGGAGAATCCTGGTGCCCCAGCTGGTGATGTTCACAAGTTGATTGTGTAAAAAACAGCCAGGGCTTCTATGCTCCCTGGGCTTTTCCTGGAGTCAGAGTAGGTGGGTGCACTGACACCTCCCTATGGGCTGTCCCTTGACTTTCAACAGATTCCCAGGTACACGAGTACCCAAATCAGTTTGGGGGAGACAGCCAATGCTGTCTTTTATGTTTCTTAATGTCTAGAAACTTAATTTGTTTTGTTACACAATCTATCTACATGTTTAACTGATGTTCAAAGACAGTTGACTTCTCTCCTTTCCTGATTAGTCTATTTTTTCTTTTTACATTTATTTGTGTCGTACTTATATTTATTGATATTTTTCTATTCTTTCCTAATTTTGATTTCTCAGAATCTCTAAGCCATTCTTCCGCCAGCTCTTGTTTTCCTTACTTATTAGTCAGTACTTAATTATCCTAGAAAATAAATTACATGTAGCAGATACAGATATCTCCTATAATTAATAGGCCCCTCCAAAACCTCAGTAGGAAGGATCTCAGAGCAAAACACAACGTATCAAATGGCCAACCCCCCGCTCCCTGCCCCAGCCTACTAGCACATGGCTTTAAAAATGAACCCAGTTTGCATTTTTTGGAATATGCCCTTAGTTGGTCCCTGTAGCAACTGTGATGGTGTTAGGTTACGACCTCCAATAATTAAAGCTGTGCTGTCCAACAGAACTTTCTGTTGTGTCCTGTATCTGTGCTGTCCAACACAGTAGCCACTTAACCATGTGTGGCTATTGAGCTAGCGTGACTAGTGTGACTGAGAAACTGAATTTTTAATTTTATTTACTTTTAATTAATTTTACTTAAAATAGCAGCATGAGTCTGGTGGCTACCACGTTAGTGTAGAATTAGAGGCCTTCCTACACTGTGGGCACGTCTCCTTGTGAGAAGTGAACAACCCAACCAGGTTGTTCTTAGAAACATCCTACCTTTTTTACTACAGGATCTGAGGGCCACCACTGGCCTCAGGCTCCTAATGTTTAGGCAGCTAGATATTACAAAGCTTTCCCCATGTTGCATCTATGGTTCCTTCCCCACCTCCTACACACATACTCCATTCATACCTGTGACCACTTAGTTCCAAGGCTTTTAAAGGGAACTGAGACATAAAAATATCCCCAAGCCACCTGCAGTGGCTCTGTGCAGGTTCCCCTCCCATTTCCAGCCCATGTACTTAAGCCTGCTACAGGCTCTACTCTGAAATTGCCATGGTTTTTTGGGGGCAAGAAGAATCAAGTCTAGCTGATCATCTCAAAAGTTAGTGGAGCACCAAAAGAGGTTATACCTGATAGCCTCTCTGTAGATTAAATTCAGATTGAACAGGGGAGGGATGTTGCTGGAGAGGTGGTGTCATACACTGAGCCAGCAGCAAGGGGCCCAGCAGCCTGGAGCACCCCCACCTCGTCCCAGCCCACCTGGACCAATAAGCATCACTTTAGGAAGGTCCACCAGCACGGACAAGATGTTCAGAGAAAAGCGATTTTGTTTTTATAGGAAAATGATAAGATGGTCATTTTAAACTTTCAGGATGAGCACGCAGCTCATTAGTGCTGGCCCCGGGCTGCACTTTATCTGGGACAGAGCTGTCCCTGGAACAGTGTGCCCACAGCCAGGGGCACTCAAGGACCACGCTGCGGGCAGCAGAAGAAAGAACTCCCCTTAGGGCAGGAGTGAGACACATCTCGTGGGATGGCCCTTCTCTGCTGGAACCTCAAGGGGCTGACCTATCAGGGTTGTTTCTTGCTGTGCTATTGGTCCTGTGGCAGAGATCCCAGGCCCACAAACCAAAATCCCTACTAACCTTTGGTCAATCAGAGCCCTTCTATCTTCTCTCTCTCTCTCATAGAATTATACGGTAATAAGTTTGATTATAACATATATTAAAAGTACTGGTCTCTTATGCCAAAAAGACAACTAGAGCCAGAGAACATCGATTATTAAAATCATTCATCTGAAAAGGCAGAAAATAACCTTTGAATGATCTTGTCTTATGTCTTGAGAGAACCTCGGGTCACGAACATCGTTGACACAGGTTCAGTTAGCAAGGGGGTTGTGGACATAGGGACAGAGGGTGTGATGATGATGATGATGATGACTCTTATTCCAGAAAATTGCCCTGCTCTTGTAAATCTGGAATGCTTGCTTTTCTTGGAGGCAGAATGTAGATAATGGCCTGCCCTTATTCACCATAAGCCCTCCTAACCCGTAGACTGGGTTCCAGAGAAAACCTCCAAATCAGAATAGTACCTAACCTCTAACATGCTCTCTCTCAAATTCCAGGGAAGTAAGAAAAAAAAAAAAGAAAAACATGTCGTCATCATCCCCCCGCCCCCGACCACCCACGCACACTATTGCTAAGAATTTACACTGGAAAATCCTAGCAGCCTTAGCGGTCATAAAAAGACAGTAGCTTGGAGTGGTCCAACCTGAGCCAAGATGTGCTACCTGTGAGCCTCTCTAGTCGTCTACCACTTGCAGCAAGATAAGGTACCTTCTAGGCACCTTCCTAGGCAGTGTGTCCAGAGGACAGGGCAACCATGAGGCCTTGTTTAAACTGTGAATTCCAAAAAATGATCAAAGAAATGTTCATTGTATATATGCAGGTAGAGATCAAGCAGTTCAGTAAAATCAGTCACTGCTGGGACATCTCATTTTGATATCATGAGACCAAACCAAAAAGAATTAATGAGAGAGAGAGAGCATGCGACAGACCCAACAATGGAAGAAGCCCCTTCCTTTTGCTTAAATCTGAAAAACCAAAGGAATGGTGAATCCCCCAAAAGAGGGTATGGCTGGGACCTTATTCCCTTATTCTTAATCTGTTCGCTCACTTGAAATCTCCCACATAACCGTATTGGGTGAAACTGGAGCCCGTATCTCCAGACACTGTTATTCCTATACTCATGTGCCAAAATTGGGTTGGAGGGTTGAGGGAGGAGAGAAGAGACCATTTCTCTAACCATTCATTAAACAAAAGTAATTCTTATTCTTCTAAACAGAGCGGATAAACAGGCAGACCTTAGAGGCTTGGGGAAATTACATTACTTGGGTCCATAAGGAGAAAGAGATTTTCCTATAGAGAGAAAAGTTTCAAAAGAGCAAGGGGGTAGAGTTAAACACAACAAAACCCAAGCGTACCATCTCCACAAATCACCACCAACAGCAGACAAGAGTGGGGAGAGCCTAGGCGGAGGCTGGAATTCCTGAGAAAGGTGCTTTGTGGGATGGTGGAGAATGAAACCCCAGCACATGGGCCCACCCACAGCCAGGCAAACACTCTCTGGACTTGAGGCTCTGGCTCCAGGCACAGCAGGGGGCTGTCTGGGGCCAAGCCACACTCACCACCACAGCGGGACGCACAGCACCCCGGGCACCGTCAGCGCCAGAAGCAGCTTCCGCCAGTCTCTGATGAAGTAAGCAAACAGTGGCAGCAGCATGTAGCCTACTGCAAAAAATATGCACACTCCTAACGTAGAGAATATAATACGCACTGACTTGCCAAGAATTTCTGTTCCTGTTCAAAACAAGGGAGGAGTATTAGCATTTTAACTCACTTTAATATTTGCTTTTTACATCATTACCTGGCACTTAAGCGTTTAAACTATAGCTTATAGGGAAAAGGCATTTGTCTCACGGCCCAGTGCAGGAGTGGTTAGGGCAGAGGAAGGTGGGAAGTGACCCAAGACTTATTACCCAATGGAAGGTAAGTTTTCATGAGATTTTAAAGGAGACATAGATTTTTTTTTTAAAGATCATTTTATGTCATAGAAATAGTGTGCCTAGTCCCAAGAGGTAATCTTTTCTGGGAATGCCACATTTCTAAAAATCAGAGTCCCAGGGTGAGGAGCAGAGAGGGTGTTTGAAGAGACTGGGGGCTCTCTTGAGGGGCTCTGTGGGGTCATGGTGCATTTAGCCTTTCCCACAATTCTTCACTGTACATGAACAGACACTGGCCTCTCAGGGAAAAAGTGCAGAGTTCAAAGTTATTGAGCTGTGTTAGGACACACTTAGACAACCTTATCATTGAGAAATGATAAATTAGGATCCAGCTGGCTCTGGAGGTGCCCAGAGCTGAATTCCCCTGCAGCCACATTGTGCCCAGGCAGACAGTCCATTCAGACCAAGGAAAGAAAAGAAGGGGTTGCCCTGGGCCAGCAGGCAGCAGCCCTGGAGCTGGCCACTCACCCAGGGAACTGCACGGAGCTTTCCCAGAACATCACAAAAGCCCAAGACTGCTTGGTGTTGGGCCCTGTTTTGGGAAAGGACACACAGGTGGCTATTGGATCCTGGTCTGCTCAGTGCCAGAATGGATAGCAACAGGTTCCTCCAGAGATGCTGCCCCGCCCCTCAGAGTCCAAGAACAAGCTCCTTCTGTTGTCACAGAGCTCAGGGCCCTTTCACAGAGTCCACTCTTGGTCCTCTGCCCCAGGGGTGGAGATCTGGCCAATGGCAACCACAGGCCTTTTGTTTGAGATCTTCCCACCACTACAGAAATAGCCCAGAAAATACAAAACAGACCATTCACAGGCCATTCAGGCTTGTCTTGCAAGAGAGGTTTTCTCAATCCTGTTTACATGCCCTGAGCACAGGCTAAGGAAGTAAGGGCTAATTCTAAAGAAACAGTAAAATTGCTACTTCTCCTGGTTTCCTGTTCCCACCGTCTACCTGTTCCTGTTCCACCCCACTTCTCCCTCACTCAGCATAACTGACAAACGGGTCTCAGTGCTTCTGTCTGGAACAGCCATTTCTAAAAGCCAGACTGACAGAAGCGGCCAGTACTGTGTGCCTCTTACATCCTGGACTGTGGATAACAGCTCTAACCACCCAGGCCACTTCTCAGCCTCTAAACTGGTTCCAAAGGATTGGGCCTGACCTCTTTGAGGATCGTGAGTGCTATTTCCAGATCTTTTCTTACTCACTAAGGACCTTCCTACCACTCCATTGGAAGGCTCCCCATGCCGTGGTTTCTAAATGCATTGGCTGTGATTATCATGATATGGGAATGCATAGGGGGTACTTTATTCCCAAGCAGAGATTCAGAAGTGAAGCAGCAGAGGATTTGATTGAGGACAAGAGAAAGTGCACGGGACCATGTAAGAATCTTGTAGAATTGTGAGGCCCAAGAGAGCGCACTCATAGTTCTAGGACCCTGATAAGCGAGAGAAGCTTCCCTGGACCCCTGGACACTCCCCCTCTCTGAGCTTGGGTCTCAGGCCAGAACAGAGCTGTTCTTACTTTGCAGAGTAAGCAGGACGGGCACAAGCTTCGTAAAAATCTACCTCTCTGCCTTTCTGGGGAGCAACATGGATGGCATGAGCCTGAATAGTTCCTTGTTAGCAAAACTTCCTGCTTTCCGGCTTTTAGATAATCACCCTTCCTTAACCGTCATCGTCATCATCATCATCATCATCATCATCATCATCATCTTCAGTGCTAGCATTTTTTTTGAGCAGGCACTGTGTCAGGTTCCAGACCAAGTGTTTACCTATATTATCTCTTTGAATCTTCACAATTATGGAAGAACTAATATTACTTCTATTTTATACATAATCATCTGAGATTTAAAGAGTTGGAACAAATTGCCTAAATGCATACATAGGTAATAAATGGGGCAGCCAGGATTTAAGTCTGATCTGTATGACGTATGGATAACGTCTAGGAAAAAATCATCCGGGGGCAAAGCCTTGGCCCTGTCAAGCAGCCCTTCAACTACGATTCTAGTAGAGACATGCATGGGAGATGGGTGAGACCATACCTCCCTTTCGGAAGTGAGGATTTATGTTTTCCCTGCCTGGGCTGGTCTTTGAACCAACCAGAGACCAACCAGCCCCCTCTAAGGAACACCAAGAGAGGAGTCCTGATTCCTGTAGACCTTTTCATGGCCTGCAGCTGCCACAAACTTTCCATGGGTTCAGCTGGCAGTGATGACTTCTGGCTCTTCCAACTGGGGATCCCTGACCTAGCCTCCTTTACTCCCTAGGTTTTTGCTCCCAGGGCAAAGCCCAGTTGATCTTGGTTTAGTTGGGCCTCTCAGTGTCTCTTAGGACACTAAGACATCTAAGCCAAAGGGGCATGCATGTCCTGGCCAGAATGTTTGCCCACTGCCTATCACCACCAACTGAATCTGAGCACTCTCTCCAAGAGGGAGTGACTCAGAGAGGGCCAAGCTCATTTTCATGTTGATCAGGGCACTTCTGTGGCAGTCAGTTAGGGGTCCAGTCAGGGACCACTGGATCCATTGCACATGGAGGCAGGACCTGCCCCTCCTTGAATGACCAACAGAGGCCTGCAGCAGACCCCAGCTTAAGAAACAAGACCATGGTGCTGTTGCCAGGATATGGGGTCGGACACAGGTGTGCCTGGGCTGGGAGTGGCCTCCATCAGGCATGTGCAGAGAGCCCGGGCTCCTTGGTGCTCATTTGTTACTAGAGTGACTTTGATAGTCCTACTTCAGGGAGTATTATGGGAACTGAGACAATGTATGTAAAGTGCCTGGCTGTGGTCAGAGCTCAGGAATAGATAATTCCTTTATCCTGATCAAACAGTTGAAATGTGCTAGATGTCAGGGGAATGACGGAAAGTACAGTGGCTTTGACCAAGAGACCCAGTGGAAGACAGCAAAACCTCTCTTTGCTCCCTGGAAAATACTCAGAATTCTCCTCAAATTAACACCCTACTCAGGGCTTCCTCTCTCCCCTCTATAAACCTTCATTCTAGTTAAAAGTAACCTTTCCTATCTCTGCATATACCCAGATAAATCATCTGCAAGCCCGCACCCCTGCCACACCTATGAGGAACCGTGTCTTCAGTAACAGCAACTGCTGCTTCTGCCGACCAGTTGTGAGCTCCTGGTAAACAGATAGGAGTGAGTCCTTGCTCCCCCCAGGGTCCCCCAGTGTTTCCCTCACACAGTGCAATGCAAACAAGGGGCACCAGCAAATTTCGGCATCTTTTGAAATGCATTTATACCCCATTTCATTCCTTGAAGATTTTGAGGTAGCTTATAATTTGAATACAATGAAATAATGGTAGCATTAACGTAACATGTAAAGAAAGGTTAAAAGTTATGTCTTGGAAAAAAGAACAAAAATATGCAACTGATCACTTTGAAAAACAGTCTGGCAGTTCCTTAAACAGTTAAACATTCATTACCACATGACCCAGCAATTCCACTCCTAGGTGCTTACTTACTCAAGAGAATTGAAAACATATCTACAAAACAAGCATACTTGAATATTCATAACACATTATTCATAATAGCCTCAAAGTGGAAACAACCCCAATGTCCATCGACTGATGAATGCATGAATAAGATGTAGCATGTCTATACAATGGGATATTGATTCATGCTACTATATGGACCAACCTTGAAAAGATTTAAGTGAAGGAAGTCAGTCACAAAGGCCACATGTTGTATGATTCCATTTATCGGAAATGTCTAGAATAGACAAATCAGCAGAGACAGAAAGTAGATTAATGGTTGCCAGGGGCTGGGGAAAGAGGGGGTTGCAAAGTGACTGCTAATGGGGACAGGGTTTCCTTGGGGGTGATGAAAATGTTCTGGAGTTAGAATTATGGTTGTACAACTTTGTGAATATACTAATAACCACTGAGTGAGTTATTAGTATTTAAAAAAATAAGTATTATGGGATGCAAATTATACTTTAAAAACATTTTTTAAAAATATGGATGATAAAGGTTGCATAATTGATAATAGTTAAATTTCAATTTTGACTGAGCTTTCTGGTAGCCAAAGTGATAAAGGAAGATGCAATCAGTTGCATACTTATCAAAAGGAAAAACACATCTAGGCAATAGCAGAAACAGAGCTTTAAATATTAATAGTTCAACATGCTGGAATAAATACTGCATAGGAGGTTGACATCAGGAGTACTGGGGAAAACACTGAATTAATGGATCAGTCAAGACAGGAAGCAGTTAAGTGTGTGAAATAAATTTAAGCAGCTAGTTATAAGGGATAAAGGAGAATGCCACTGGCATTTTACCCAGAAGGCTGTGGACAGATTGAAGGCATTATTTCTGGAAAACAGTAGGAGACTGTGAGGGGAGCTGGAATGTGGGGAGGATCAGTGTTCTTGGTCTTGAGTGTTCATTTCCTCCTAAACCAGCATCATTTGGGCAGCTCCCTCACTTTTGGGTGTAGCCACTTCTGTTCCTTCCTTTTCTTGTTTCCTATATATACTCTGGCAGGCTTTATAGTTTTAAAAAGGCAGAGCAAGGAGAGGATCCCTTTCTGCACCACTTCGAGAATGGGAGTAATTCATGGGAGAAATTCAGTTGCCCGAATTAATGTAAAGACTCTTAAAACTGGAGATTATCATCTCAGAGTCTTCCCAACTCTTTCCTAGAGCCACAGGGCAAAGTAAAGGCCCAGAAAGAACCTAGCCCAGAACCCATGCTTCCCTTTATTTTAGTCAAAACCAGGAATTCACTATTTTAGCCTGGAAACAGCAGAGGTCGCTGTTGTGCTGCAGGGAAGCTAGCCACCGTGTGCCCTCACACTGAATCCCGCCACCCCACCTCAGGCGCTGATGAGGAAGTCAGGCTGTTCCAGGGGGCAGGTTGGTTTTCAGTGACTCTTTCAAAATGGTTCAGACTTGAGAACCCAAAGCAAAGGCTCTCATAACAAGTCAAAGTCAGCAGTTTCCCGCAGAGCACAGTGGGAGCCAGGGAGGCTCCCAGAGCACCCTACAACAGGCTGATGGGGGGCCTTCTGCACCCAGCGTCCCGCTCACTGATCTCTGGCTGGAACATGAAGCTCTGACTGGTCTCACATGATCTCCCTTTCCCTTTGGCCCTCTCCCTCTTCTCAGCCTGCGCAGCAGGGAGGGGAGCAGGTTGTAGTGTCAGGTCCATCTGGGCAGAACTTCCCTGCAGGAGGCCTGGGGTGGGCTCTCCCAGCCTCAATCACTCACACAGAAAGGCTCCACGGCCCCAGAAGCACCCTGTACCACTGGAAAGGCAGGTCTCGATGCTGGCCATTCAGCAGAACCTGAGGGATGCCATGCCTGGCACAAATCCCACCTGGCTCCCTGTCCCAGTGATAGGACTTTCCGGGCTGCACCATAACCGTCTGCCCTTCCATTTCAGATGGTCCTTTAGGTCTTCCTAAAGGCATCTGCTCACCTCAGGCAGAGCCCTCTGTTTTGGGGACACCTGTTTAGTCTCTAGTGTGCCTCTGGCCCAAGCAGAACCACATATTGGGCCTTTCAGATATTGGGAGGGTCACCACAAGGTAGACGAATTAGGGGGGACTTAGACCATAGGCCTTGCTGTGCCCACGTTGGGCCATCAGGCATTAGGAGGTTGCAATTTCTGTCCTCAATTTCTCCAATTTCCAGTTTCCAGAACCACTGGCCTGAAGCTCTCTGTGTCCTCTACACAAATGACCTTCTTTAAGAAAACCTTGCTCCCCTCCTTCCCCTGACAGGGAGGACAGAGGCTGCCTCCAGCCGGAGCCTGTGAAGAGGGTGCTATTCCCCAGGTCCACGTGGCTTCAGCATGCTTTCCCTCCTGCCTTCTTTAGTCACTGAGGGTGGGCCTGTGGCAAGGGGTTCTTCACAAATGATTAAAGGAGTGGAATTTGAACAATTCCATTTTGGCAACCTGACAAAGGGTGTACACATCCTCAATTAAGAGAACACAGCATCTCCAGAGCCAATGCGTCACCCAGACTCCTAAAAGTGATCAGCAGCATCTTATCAGATTCAGGCTTTTGAGAAAGCCGAATGACTAGACTTACATGAAAGGGACACTACCGTGTTTCCCCAAAAATAAGACCTAGCCAGAGAAGAAGCCCTAGCATGATTCCTCCAGGATATGGACAGCACGCACCCCTCACATGAGGGTCTCATGACGTGTTTCAGGGAGAAGGGTGCCTTTTCCACAAACTCCTTCAGCTTAACACGTTGTGGACCAGTGACGCAGATTTGCATTTATCTTGATCAAAATTACCATGTCTACCAAGACAACTATTACAATCATGTCACAATTCCTGAAACTCTCCTTTCAAGACAAGTTAGAGTATGTGGAAACTCTCCTTTCAAGACAAGTTAGCGTATGTGGAATAATCAGAGTGAACACGGGCCTTCCTCTGGAAATGAAAAACGAATCACGGTCTCTGAAACGTGACAAAACCACATTCAGGAGAAAGGGTGAAATTCTTCTTCAATCTTGGAGGATGCTCCTGTTGTCAACATGATTTCCACAATTCATGATTCAACAATGGTTGATGTTTCATGGAGAAATGAAGAAGTAAAGAAAAAAACCTATTTGTATTTTTCAGTATAATATGTTCATGAAGGGTGTTGATAGGGCAGATCAGTACTTGTCTTACTATTCTCTCTTGAGAAAAACAGTGAAGTGGCCAAAGAAAGTTGCATTTTGGCTTATAAATTGTGCACTTTTCAACTCTTTTCTAATCTATCAAAACCTAAAACCTACATAAAATATGAGATACAAAGAATTTCTGCTACAAGTGGCAAAAGACTGGGCTACAGATAAGGTGGAGACAGACTCAGACACAGACGCAGCATGTCCAGGAACATCAACCCAAACCCCTCGTGTGCCTCATGCAGACCCCGCTGGGAGACTTTCGGGTGATATGTGCAAACATGTGCTAGAGAAAATTGTTGGAAGTGAACAGAGGCAAAGAAAATATCCTGCTAGGAGGTACCATGTTTGTGCTGCCCACAAAAAAAAAAGAAGTGAAACTCGGTACATCTGCAAGTTCTGCTTAGTGCCACTCCACAAGGGAGAATGTTTCCAGAGGTATCACACCCTCAAGCACTACTAGGGTCTTTGGTGAGTATTTCCTGAAAATTTCAGTTCACAAAAATAGTTAGCGAATTTGTTATACATTTTTAAAGAAACACAGTATAAAAGTTGATTTAAATGGCTTAAACACCGGGAACATGCATTTAAACAATTTAAATGCCCCATCCTCAATGTGTTAAAATATTCAGTATGCTAAGGCGCCATATTTTGGCACCTAAAATCATGCTATGGCTCATTTTCCGGCTAGATCTTATTTTTTGGGGAAACCAGGTGCTAATAATTACACTGTGACAATAAGGATAAAACTGGGACAGCATGGAGCCCACAAGGATGTATTATCACATCAGACATTATTTGGTGTCTATTGTCCTAGAGGTGCCCTTCATTTCCCCTTCTTTCATCTGTTCAGAGAGAGCAGGTGGGCTCAGAGCATGTTGGGGGCTCCCACTCATGGGGACTCCCTGATCAACCTGCCTAGAGCTCACCTCACTCCCTCCCAGGAAAAGCTGGTGAGGGCCCTGGGGGCTACGCTGGGCCTTTAGCTTAGGAGTCCCTTTCATGCAGCCTGATATTCCAGAAGCAAGGCTGCTGCTAGGAGACAGGACTGCTATCAGCAGTGAGGCTGGTCCTGCACGTGGCTGATATGCTCTGAGGGTGGGGGTAGGGCTCTGACACAGGGTGAGAGCAGATCTGCCCAAAGCTGGCGGGCTGGCACTGAATTCCTGTCTGACACGTGCCTCCTCTACCTGTGTACCAGCCACTCCAACTACCCTAAGTCCCTCCATGGGCCATGCACGGTTGCCAGGAGCACCCTTTTGCCCTGTCCCAGGCAAAAGTCTTGAGCTTTCACAGCTCAGATGACAGACATCCCTAGGCCATCCCTCCTCTGTGCTTTTCCCAAGCCTTGTGCTCCTGAAATGTGTCTCAGTTGTTGTGTGGCTGGTTCCCACCAGCTCCAGCTTTTATTCACCACCACATTTCAGGACCCAGCACAGAGCTGGCTCCCTGTGATCAAAACCTGTGGCTACAACCCCCTCCCCCACATATGTTCAGGCTGATCATGTTTTGGAAGCACAGCCCACGGTTGAGGTGCTTCCTTCTGTGCTGTGTAAGAGCATTCCCTGTGTCCTTCTCAGTGGCCCCCTTCTTGGGCCTCTCGGAGGGTGGGAAGGAGAAGTCCTGTGGGTCAGAAGCCATTCCTACCTAGTATGAAGGCCACCACGTAGTTGGAGATCTGGCCCATGCCGACGATGACAAATAACACAGTGAACATCTCCCAGTTGATGGAGAAAATCTGCAGGAAGCTGAAGCCAGTCTGGATAGCCATGGTTGCAAACAGGATGTTCTTCCTGCCAAACCTGTAGAGCACAGCACAGCACAAAACATGGCACGTGCAGGTCACAGCAGTGCTGCCATTCCGGGAGCGTGGCAAGCACTGTCAGGTGTAGCAGCAGACTTTCTTTTTTCAGGGCTATGACTAACTCCTTTCCCTATCCTCCCAGGTTCCTCCTTCCTCCGGCATCCATCTGCTCAGGAGGGACCTTCTGAGGTTCTAAGCCCCTGTGGAAGCACCATATCTCGAAAGCACAGAGCAGCTTACGCAAGGACCACATGGGAATCTCTTTAAAATGAGCCACAGGTAGAAGCTGCCACCACATTTCTAAAAGGTGGATACAGTACAGAGAGCAGGTACATCTAATATCAGCAACATGGGAGTTCTGTCAATCCAGAACCAAGGCTCCCTCTATGGCAGTGGTCTTCAACCTTGGCTGTACTTGGAATCACCTGGAGAGCTTCAAAAAACACTGGTGCCTGTACCCGCCTCTTGTGATTCTTATTGTCTGGGATACAGTTTGGGCCTTGAAATTAAAAAAAATTTCCCAGGTGAGTCTAATGTGCAACCAAAATTGCCAAGCACTGCTCTACAGGAAGTGTAGCTTCCAGCAACGTCCACTAGTCACACTATGGTTGGCTTAAGTCTTCATTTCACATTCTGATAGTGACCGATGGGAAGAATGGAGCACAGGAGTGAGCACAACAGTCTCCCACCCCAGTTTCCAAACTCAGGTCTCAGGCTGTTGAGCTTGGGGTCCCACTGGACTTTGTAACTGGGGGAGGGACACTGCCAACACTGCCATTTAGCACTCCTACCTTCCTGCTCTTTCAGGGGCCAGTGGGGCACTTCTCCCAGAGCTGCGATGCTGTCTCCTCCAGACTGAGAGCTCCAGGTCAGCTCTGCAGCTTGAGTGGTCAGGCCAGGGGTCCCACCCACAGCAGAGGTGGGTGCACAGTTAGCAAGGGGTTGCTTGCTGTCTGGCCCAGACTCTGGCTGATGGCTGTTTGTGGACAGATCACACGTCATCCAAGAGGTAGGGGTGGGGTGGGAGGCAGTGGTGATGACAGCAGTGTCTTTTTGAAGGGGTTTGGGGCTATGAGGACTCCATTTTCCAGTGGGTGCTGGCAAGAGGCTGAGAGCAGGAAGAACAGGAGATATCATGGTTCCTCCTATCACTGACTTGTTGGCCTGAGGGGTCTCCCTTTCTGTGGGTGGAGATAGGCCCAAGACAGGCAGTGAGTTGACAAGGGGCACTATCCCACATTCCCTCCCTCCCTCCTCGCCTCCTTACCTGTCTGATAGCTGCCCGGACACAAAGGAGCCAAGGAGCACGCCTACAAAGAACAGGGAGGAGGTGAGGGGCGTCTTCCAGTCTTCCTCACACACCAGATTCCACTGCCAGGGAAGACAACGAGAAGTGTGAGCCCAGCTCCCCAGCAGGCCCAGCCCCAGCCCAGCTCCAAGGGAATGTTAGCATGGCGGCCGGAGCCGGCTCGTCTTTGTGCAAAGGGCATAGGCCTCACAGCTCTGGGGTCGACTCCTGACTACCATTTACTGGGCCATGTCGTTTACTGTCCTTCCTTTCTGGAAAGGAGGGTGACACCTTTGGCTCAGCTTATATCACACAGTGAGAAGCAAGCTGAAGCCATGGCTGTGACTGGTGACCCTCAGCTGCGAAGCAGTATGAGTAGAGGTGGCATGTCTACTTCAGAAGGCATCAGGGCATGGAGGGAACTGTTAGAAACTCCTGAGGGACACGACAGAGGGCATGGTCACTTGGTCCAGGTTAAAATATTTCCTCTGCTTTTTTGAAACGTGCAAGTGATCCTGGGGAGGTCCACAGTTATTTGCTCCCAGCAGACTCCTCTGGAGAGCCCTCTGCTCCCTGGTCTGCTCACATCAGAGGCCTATCTTGGGGCCTGATCCAGAGCTCCTCTGTGGGGGAGGGGAGAGTATCTCATCTCCCATCTACACTCCTTCACCCTCCTTCCCACTCAGCCTTCCCACAATTGTGGGCCCTCCCATCCCCAGGGCCATGGTCTGTGTAGCCCTAACAAGTCCCTGCTGGCAGATCCATAAAATGAGGGTTTCAGCCAGAGTTTCAATTTCCAGCTCTTGACTTAAGTCAATTCAGCAAAATCTCAAGGGAGGTTGCAAAAAATGTCAAAGCTTGTTCAGTGGGCTTTTATTTAAAAAATAAGCACGTGTCAATAAGTATTTAAGGGCTGCGGGTCAGGGGCTTGCTGTGTGTGGTCACATGACAGAATCTAGAGGAAAGACCCCCTGCCTCCCATCCTGTCCCAGCTCCGCTCGGTGGTGGTGCTGCTTCCATGACATTCGCAAAGCAACTCAGTTCTTAATCTTCACAACTTCCCTGAAGTAGACTGAAAAATGAATTCACATGTTTACATCACACTTCATTCTGCAGCCGCGGGGCATGTGTATAAGGACACATACCAGAGAACAGTGTGAAACAAAAAGCCAAGAGAATTGGGGCAAACAGAAAGCACAGGGGAGGAGGGGTTGCAAAATAACCAAGCGAAGGGTGAGCATGACCGCCAACTGGCCTGCCCAGGAAGGCCCTGAAATTGGGCTCTGAGTGTCCCAGCTGCTCGGCTCTCGGACCACAGGGCACAAAGTGAGAGCGACATTTTGCAGAAGCTCAGTTTTTCTGAGGACCAAGACCTGAGAGAAGTCTCTCCTCAATTCCTCCTTTCACAAAGGGGTCACTCTGTGATGTTGAGGATAATGTCCTCAAGAACACCCCTAGACAGAAACAATAGCAAGATTCATGAGGCTGCCTCTCCCGGTGCTCACGGTGCTGGCCGCAGGCGGGATGCCAAGCACAGCTCTGCAGAAGGAAAACAGCGTGGCCCAGGAACTCGGCTCTGAACCCTTCAGGCACAATCAGGGATAAATCTGATACCATGCCCTCAGTAGGCTGGCTTCATCTGGGGTCACCGAATAGGCTTCAAAGGGGATAAACCCTTCCAAATTATATGGCCAGATTCATGGGCCCGGCCAGCCCAGAGGTCAAAATAGATAGGACATGTGCCTGAATTAATGGCCACCCACTTCCAAAAAATCACTGGCCAAAGTGTCAGAAAAGAGCTTGGGATCTGCCCCAACACATAGAAAGATTAGCAACCGAGGCCCCAAAGCCCAATGATGTGGACTGTGACCCACTTTGCAGAAGAGTAAACTGAGGTTCTAAGACTGGGATTTGTCTGAAGTCATAGCAAGTAAATTGGCAAGGGAATTACTAACTCAGGTCTCAGAGCTCAACCTTGTACACATCTGCTTTGGACATGAACTCCAAAGGCCAGACAAAGTGAACTTATTAAATTTCATTCCCTACACTTCGTCAAGGAATGTGACAGCAGGACGAGGGGTAGGAGGCCTCCACCACCACCTGCAGCCTCGCAAGGAACCGAGAAAATCTCAAGCTTGGTAGGGGCGTTAAGGTGTCTACTATCAACCATCACCACTCCATCTGCAGTGGAGCAGAACTCTCCCAAAGATAATGTGGTCTCTCTCCTTCATGGTTTTTTTTAACTTTTTCTGTCAGGACTCTGCCTTAAAGGAGGATAGATAGGACTTAAGAGACAGAAAAGAAAGAGGAAGGCCATCAGATGTGGAGCTAGCCATCGCATGAGCAAAGGTGGTAGGCAGGCCTGGCTACCTAATTTGCAGGCCCCAAGCAAAATGAAATTGCAGGAAGCCCTTGTTAAAAAATTATTAACTTTCAAGACATCAATATCAGAGCATTAAAACCAAGTGTGGGCTCTGTGTGACAGCACAGGTGGCACACCCATGAAGCTGGCTTGATAGTGGGTGGAGCCTAGTCTCTTTGGGGAATGGAGCAGAAGGAGATCTGATTTAGGGTGCTGGGAAGAGTGAGGTGACAGCCAGCTCCCCATCACGTTCTTACTGGAGGCCATGCAGTCATGGCTGTAGGTCCCCCTTCCCTCCCTGAAGAAAGTCCTGAGAAGCCCTGTCAGCATCATCAGCTCAGGAGGCCACCTGCCCCAGACCCATGCAGGCTGCCATCTGCCTTTTTTTTTTTTTTTTAGAAGTTTTACTGGGGAACAGTGTGTTTTTCTAGGACCCATCAGCTCCAAGTCAAATAGCTGTTTCAATCTAGTTGTGGAGGGTGCAGCTTAGCTCCAAGTCCAGTCGCTGTTTTCAATCTAGTTGCAGGGGGCGCAGCCCACCATCCCATGCAGGAATTGAACCGTAACCTTGTTGTTTACAGCATGTGCTCTAACCAACTGAGCCACCCATCTGCCCAGCCATCTGCCTTTGGAGAGCCTGCTCACACCCAGCAGTGGAAGGCAACTGGATCTCATGGCTGCCTGTGGTTGGCTCCAGTGCTGGGCCTTCTCTTGGGGAGTTACTGTGCCCAAGGATTCCTTTTGGAAAGCTGCAAGAGGCCTGGTAATAAGACACAGGACTGGCAGACAAAGTTCCAGCTGGGGCTCATGGGGCTGTAGTCTAGTAAATCAGTTGTCAGCCTGAAGAAGGGCCCTCTTCTCCATGGGGCTATTCTTGGGGAGGCCAGGTCCTGCCTGTCTCCAGCCCCTTGAGGTTTGAGGTATATGTCTTGGGGCCCCACTAGCCAGGGCCCAAGGAATTCTTAGTGGTTAACAGAGGACAGTCTTTTCATTGATGGGACAGAATGGTCCCTTAGGTCTCTGCACATGTGTATACACACATACACACACAGACATACATCTACACAACCTGCTCAGAGGCTAATGGTAGATGACCTAGTAAGGAGCTGGCTTCAGACCTGCGTTCAGGTCTCAAACAGTAACATTTCCGAAACATACTCCCCCCCCCACCCACATACACACCCTTGGATACACAGTGGAATGTGGGAACCAACTGGCCCAAGTTGGATGTGACCCCCCGCCAGGGTTAACATGTTCTTCTCATTATCAGGTTCTCAGACCAAGGTTTCCCCAACATGGCAGAGTGAGCTCCGTGTAGATAGACCATCTAGCCTTCAGCTCTACTTTAAGAAATAAAAACCCAGGTCACAAGGTAAAAGGGCAGGGAGGTCACTCTTGGCGTAGAAGGATGTGCCTCTTATCCCTCCCAATAGTAATAATAGGAATGATAACCACAGTGCATTGAGCGCTCACTGTGGGCATTGTAATATCTCAGGGGATCTCAGAGTTGCCATGTGAAATGGGTACTCTATCCTCATTTTACAAATGAGGAAATGAAGGCATAGAGCATTAAAGTGACCAGCCCCCATTCTAGTGGGTTGGTAAAAGGAACTGCTTAATCATTTATCCAACCATCATGGAGCACCTGCTCTGGGCCAGACCTTGTGTGGGATACAAAACAGACATGGTTGCTGCCTCCACAAAGCTCAAGGTCGAGCATACTTTATAGGACAGATCAGGTGTGCACGTGTGCATGCATGAGCCCAGGAATCATGGTGAGGGCGGGCTCTGTTCTGGGCCACTGTGCCCTAACTCTCTGGCTAAGGGGGAAAAGGGCACCCCCTTCCTCCTCCTCCTCCAGGAGGGCAGAGTTCTAAAGCCTGGACCCATTCGTGTAATCATTTGAGATAACTAATGCTTGCACAAGGCTAGGCACATGGTGGAGGCTTCACAAATTGGTGATGAATGAATGTTTGACAATTAGGAGTAATGGAAAACAGAGTTTGGAAAACGTATGGTATCACACACTAGCCTTTGAAAATCACCCTCAACTTTGAATTCTCCAAGTAGCCAAAGTTTCAGCCTTTACCAAAGCCAGAAAGGACCATAAAGATAAGCATACCCCTCTGACCCGCCTAGAACGGAGACCTCTGGAAGGCAGCCTGATGTTGAACAAACAGCACAGCCTCTCTTGGGTTCTGCCATTTCTGGCTGTGTGACTTGGTCACTCATTCACCTCTATCAGCCTGCTTTTTCATCTTCAAAGAGGTGGCAATAATACTCCCTCATGGGGATGCTGTGAGCTTTGGACAGAAAATGTAAGTAAAGTATCTGACACATTACAGGCCTCATTCAACAGCAGTTCCCTTTCTACTAACCTCACACCTTTGTCCGAAGCAAAGTCATGACTTAGAACAAATAGCATGAATGAATAAGCAAAGCAGGTTACACTTAAACCTGGCAAGGCAAAAGAGAGTCTAAGAAACAAGAACTTTGTATTTAACGACTAAAAACCAGAAAAGTGTTTATCACGAAGTGTAAAATCTCTTTATAAATGGACTTCAATCTCAGAGATGAGTATAAATGAAAAATTAGCATTAATCCACTTAAGAATGAAAAATGGATTTCCATTGTGTCCTCTTATAGTTATTTTTCATTGTGGGGGGGGGGAAACAGGGAGCAGTAGTTAGTTAATAATAGAATATACATTACCCAATTTCTTCTTTATAACTTAGTTGCAACTTAAACCTGGAAATTTCTTGACTTTGGGGAAAAAGAATCTGGCTATTTAATTCTTTTTGTTTATAACAGCTATGTTGAGATATAATTCACACGCCATAAAATTCACTCTTTTAATGCGTACATTTCAGTGGGTTTTAGTATATCACAGAGTTGTGCGACCATCAGCACTATATAATTTTAGAATGTTTCACCACCTCTGAAAGAAACCCTATACCTATTAGCAGTCACTTCCCATTCTCTTCCCTGGGTCCTGGCAACCACTAATATACTTTCTGTCTCTATTGACTTGCCTATTCTGGACATTTGATATAAGTGGAAACATACTATATGGTCTTTTGTGACTGGCATCTTTCACTTAGCATAGTGCTTTCAAGGTTCATCCATGTTGTTATAGCATGTGTCAGTACACAATCCCCTTTTATGGTTGAATAATGTACCATTATATGGAAATACCACATTTTATTTAGTTATTCATCAATTGATAGACATTTGGTTGTTTCTATTTTTTGGCTATTACAAATAATGCTGGTAGTCTCAACTTTTGTGTATAAGACTTTGCATGGAAATATGTTTTTATTTTTCTTGGGTATACATGTAGGAATGAAATTGCTGGGGTAGGGAGTGACCAATTAGCTCAGTTGGATAGGGCGTTGTGCTGATAACACTAAGGTGGCCAGTTCGATCCCCACATGGGCCACTATGAGCAACGCTCTCCTTAAAAGAGTCACTATGCCATTGTAGTATGAAAGCAACGTGTAACCAATGACCATGGTTGTTCCCCAATAAAAAAAAAAAAAAGGAAATTGCTGGGTCATATAATAAATCTATCTTTAACCTTTTGAGGAACTCCCAAACTATTTTCTAAAGTGGCTGCACCATTTTACAATCCCAAAAACAATAAACAAGGATTTCAACTTCCCCATATTCCTTCCAACATTTTTTATTGTATGTCTTTTTAATTTTAATCATC
>NW_017731416.1:3727281-3765879 GCF_001890085.2 Hipposideros armiger
TATTTATATAACTTTAATTTTTATGTCTTAATCGGTAATCTATATTTGATGAGACATTGTCATCAGACCTTCTTTTATTTTTTAAAGTATAATTTCCCTTAGTTCTTCGAAAATTTTATAATGCTGTTTGAAGTCTGTCAAATCTGACATCTGGGTCCTTTCAATCAGTTTCTGTTGCCTGCTTTTTCTGCTGTGTATGGGTCATATTTTTCTGTTGCTTTGCATGTCTTGTAATTTTTTTTGTTTAAAACTGGACATATTAGGAAATACGTTGTGGGAACTCTGAGCAATGAACCGCACCCATACCCTAGAGACTCTTGGTTTTTGTTTTGTTTGTGAGCTTATTTGTTTAGTGACTTGGCTGGGCTCTCAGTGAAGTCTGGTTCCCCGACAGTGTAAAGCCTCTGATGCTGCTCCTCAGAGGGAACAGTCTTGGGCGTGTGCACAGACGCCCTGGGATAACAATGTGTTGTAACAGGGCTCTCTTCAACTTTCTCTTTCCCTGGTTTTTCTATTTAGCTGTCTTCCTCTGCTGATATCACATCCAGCTGATAGCTTTATTGTTTTCAACAATGCCCTGGCACATAAATCATTTTATAGTCTAGTTCAATTAGATTCAAGCCCCTTTTCAGGAATAGGTTTTTTTTTTTTTTAAAGATTTTTATTGGGGAATTGGGGGAATGGGAACAGACAAGTTGCTGTTGTTTTGTTCTTCAGTCTAGTTGTGGAGGACATTGCTTCACTGGCCCAAGTTGCTGGCACCATCGTTGCGCTCTTCCTGGGCGAGGCAGATCAGTCGCCGGCTTCTGGACAGCCGCTCACTGCGGTTGCTGGCCGCTCACGCTGGCTGTTGGCTACATACAGTAGCCCATGGCAACCCACTGCCACAGGGGCTGCAACCTACGCTGTCGCCGGCAGTGTCACTGGCCCTCATATGTGGGATCCGAACCGGGGCCCTCTGGCATCCCAAGCCAGTTCTTAACCATCACGCCACTCGGCCCGCCCTCAGGAATAGTTTTTGAGGCAAGTCTTTGAGGTTTGTTCTGACTCTAGGAGGGCTATTCTGAGCTGTTTCTTTTCCTCGTTCTCTCTGGTAAACTAGCTGACCTATTGATTATCTTGCTGCTCTAATGGAGCTCCCATTCTCTCATCTTTATCACCACAATCTCCAATGTTTTCAAGAGCACTCTTAGTCTTCAACTTCTGCACACTCTGTTTCAAATGTAAGGACAGCTTCAGACATGTCTGTTCTAATGGAACTACCTCTCCCCTGGGCAAAATCTCTGAGCTCCTGCTCCAGAGCTGGGAACAGGGAAAGCAGCCCTCAGACTGATACAGCTACTTTAGGAGCTGGATGCTGGGTGGGGGCAGTAGTCTCTGTCTTTTCAGCTTATATCTCTTGTCATGGAACCTCTACTGTACAAACAAGGTGGGACAAAGGCAAGCAGTCTCACCCTACAAACAAGTTGGGACAAGGGTCCAAATATTCTTGACCTGTGGAACCTGGGGTACAGTTGCCACTATGTGGGTAGGGGCTGAGTGGAGGATGGGATCCCCCAATCTCCTGGATGCATTGATCAGGAATTAAGCCTCTGCAACTCAGAGCTCAAGGGATTGAGGTGGGCGAAACCTTAAAATATTCTCAGTATCTTTCTTTTTTCATATTAGAGGTAAAGAAAAAGCAACCATAGGTGGAGAGGCCTCAGTGAAGAGTTTTGTGGTCATCGGAGACTAAACCAAGGCAAAAGATAGAAGCAGTTTGAGTGGGATGGTGGGGATGGGGATGGAGGATTTGAGGGAAGGAGAAAAGGCCCCCAGGGACCCGGCTTTCCCCTTGCATCCCAGCATGGAATCCATCACAGTTCTATCAGGCTCCACTCTGGGAATGTGAGCAAATAGAATGGGGTCTGCACCAGCCACCTAGCACCAAAGGGTGCCACTGTGAACCTGCCCTGCAGTCCTGCAAACATAGAGCAGGAACGGCCAATCTTGAGCTGTCTGTGCCAATTGCTAGGGCATGTGAGTCAACCCATCCTTTCCCCAGAGCCTCCATTCTCTCTGAACCATCTCTCCTCCAAATGGGGACCCGTCCCTCTCTTTGGGGCTCCAGAGACATGGTTAAAATTACATTAAGGTTTCAGATAACAAGGCAGGCCTATATTAGCTTTGGATATAAATCGAATTTGCCCTGTCACAAGGGAGAAATTACAGTCCTTTCCAAGGCCCGAAGTATCTGTAGCTTGTCTGATCAGCCCTTGTTTTTGACAACACGCCACCCTACCTCTTGGACTCTGCATGAGGGTTCTGCTGCCCACCAGGAGCAACGGACAAAGTCTGTTTATCCAGAAACTTGGCAGGAGGTGTAGGTGAAGCAGCCACTGGACAAAGGCACACTCTGAGATCCTGGTGGCCATTGTCAAAGGAACATAGCTGAGATGCCAGAGGCAAACTGTTTGGGGTGAGGCAGTTGATAAACAAGCAGGGAAACACATTCGGGTCAGAGCTAGGAAATGCCCCTGAGTCTCCTTTATTTGTTCTCTGGCAAGATCTTTCTGGAGCATTGACTGGAAAGAAAAGTCTTGCTGGTGTTGGCTGGAGGCAGAGGTTCCCACACCTTTCCCCCTTTGGAATCTGCTAGAGGGCAGGTCTGAGTGTGAGCTTGGTTAATATTCAGGCTGTCCTGACAGCCAAACTGCCAGGGCCCACACTCGCCAGCAGTATTCCAGGGCAGCCTGCAGGCCTGATGGAAAGAAAACAGCCTAAACCTGCCTACTGCTCAAAGTCTTCACCTCTGCTAGAGCCTAGCCAGGCCCCAGGGGAGGCACATCCCTGTTAGCTGCTGTTTGGAGTCCCATGCAGTGGCCAGCCGGATGCCAGGCTCAGTCTGTTTCATTCCTTCCTTTGCTGTTCCCAGTGCCTCTCATAAGTACTCGGTTAGCAGAGATGAGGCTCAACCCACCTCGTTTCTTTGGGCTGTGGCTGGAAATCAGTGTGTCCTGCTCTGTCCGTGTCCTGGCCCCAGGTCCCAGGAAAGACAGCACAAGGCTAGGGTCTCCAGACGTCCAGGCCCTTTGCTGGAGACTCTATCATGCTTAAGGGCATAGCCATCAGCAGCTCCCCCCGCCAGGTTCCTAGAGGATGCACCCAGCTGCAGGAGAGGCGAGAAGTCTCTCTGGTGGGTTAGCAGTCCTGCCTTGGGCCACTGGTGGCCTGCCACAGAAGGCTGGGCCTTACCAAACCAGGTTCTTTCAGGGCCTCTGTAGCATAGGGCTAGGAGAAGTGGTGCCTGGCTCAGAGGTGACTGCCTAGTTTTCCCAGCCGATGGAATAAAGGGAGGTCAAGGCTATCTTATGTTCCATGGGAAAAGAGGGTGTGTTTGAGGCAGAAGACAGCCCATGCTTACACCTTGGCCAGAAGCTAGGCTCACCCCTACAGATCAGCTTGTGACTCTGCTGATGGATGTAGGCCCCCTGGAGAGCCAGGCACGTGCTGCCCTCCCTGCTTCTTTAGCCTCAGGGCAGGAGGCCTCTGAGCTTCCTCACACATAGAGCCTTTGCTCCCTGGGGTCCATGACACTGAAGGGCTATATGGAGGGTTATGCCGATGGAGAATAGGGTCACCACTGCAGTAGGTCTCAGTGACAGGACTCCATCATCACACCATCTGGGGTGCTTGGGGTCCTTCCTTACACAACAGAAGCTTCAGCCCCAATCTGTTGGGCCAGATCTCACCCATTCCTGTGCTATTGCTCCAGGGCCAAACACAGGCTCCTCTAGCCCTGATTCCAGAGACAGATGAAGGACCTTACCCTCACCTTTATATTCTTTATCCTTAAAGTGAAAAATAAATTGGCTCAAGCTGGCACAGCCGAAGCAAAAAAATAAATAAGGATAGTATTAGATTATAACTCACGGAGCAAATTAAATATATATGAGTCTGTAGGGACATAAAGTAATAATTACATAAATAAATAAATGGGAGTGAAAAGGAAGCTCTTCTTCACAGAATTCCAATTGATAAATTGGAAGGCATGTGGCAGATGTAAAGCCCCACCAGGCAAACACCACAGAAGTAGCTGTTTCAGAAACAGGATGTTTGTATAATCTCAAAGTATCTTCCCTAAGATATTTACTAATTATAAAAGGAAAAAAAGGGCCAACCAAGTGGCTCAGTTGGTTAGATTCCCGCATGGGCCAGTGAGCTGCGCCTGAGCGGAGCTGCTGCTGAGCTGCTTAGAGGGCATGCTCTCAACAAGGTTGCCGGTTCAACTCCTGCACGGAATGGTGGGCTGCGCACCCCTGCAACTAAGATTGAACACAGCACCTTGAGCTGAGCACCCTCAGCTGCCGACAGGTGGTAGCATGGCTCAGTGTGCAACAAAGTTGCCAGTTCGACTCCTGCATGGGATGGTGGACTATGCCCCGCCTCCCCCCACAACTAGATTGAAAGTGACAACTGGACTTGGAGCTGAGCTTGTGCCCTCCACAACTAAGACTGAAGGACAACAACTTGACTTGGATCTAATGGGTCCTGGAAAAGCACAATGTTCCCCTTCCCCAATTCCCCAACACTGTTCCCCTCCCCAATTCCCCAATAAAATCTTTTAAAAATAAATAAATAAATAAAGGAAAAAACAGTAACTTTACAGTGGAGAAACCCAGCAGACACCAACTCAACCAAGTGATCAAGGTTAACATCACCAGTAATAAGCCACTGGTATGATGCCTCAAGTACACATCACTTCTATGGAATTTTGACCAAAAAGTTCACAAACTCAATCTTACCATGAGAGAAATCACACAAACCCAGACTGAAGGACACTCATCACATTAACTGATGGACTCATAAAAAGCGCAACAGTCACGAAACATAAGACGAAGGAACTATCAAAGATTGGAAAAGACTAAGGAAAACTGACAACCAAATATAATGGGAAATCCTGGACGAGATCCCAAAACAGAAAAAAAACTACTGGAAAAACTGATGAAATTTGAACAAGGTCTGAAGTTTAGTTAGTAATATTGTAACCAACATTAATTTCCTGGTTTTAATAAATGAAGTATGGTTATGTAAATTGTGAACATTAGGGGAGACTGGGTGAAGGGTATATGTGAATTCTCTGTGCTATTTTTACAACTTTTCTCTAAGTCAAAAATTATTTCAAAATAAAGTTTTTAAAAAAGCAATTAAAAGCAATTCTTAGTAACTGCACAGGATTGAACTTCACAGACAGCCCCTGAGGAAGGAAACTACCATATACACATAAACGTGCATCCACTGTACACATATAGCGCATTCCATTAATCCATCATCCATTGATGGACACCTGGGTTGCTTCCACATTTTGGCTATTGTGAATAATGAAGCTATGAACATTGGTGTACAAGTATCTCTTTGGGACCCTGCTTTCAATTCTTTTGGCTATATACCAAGAAGTAGAATTGCTGGAACATATGGTAATTCTATTTTTAATTTTTTGAGAAACTGCTATGCTGTTTTTCATAGTGGCTGCACCATTTTACATTCCCACTAACAGTGCATAAGGATTCCTTTTTTTTTTTAGCTGAGCCATCCTGCCACCGGTTGGCAGCTCAGTGGCAGCTCAGCTCAGGCCGTGAATCAAACCGGGGACCCTGTTGCTCAGAGCTCAAACTCTCGAGCGAGATCTTAACCAACTGAGCCACTCAGTCGGCCCTCAAGGATTCCAATTTCTCCACATCTTTGCCAACACGTGTTATTTTCTGTTTTGGGTTTTTTGTCTTGTTTTTATAGCAGCCATCCTAATGGGCGTGAGGTGGTCTTGATTTGCATTTGTGTTTTCTTAATAATTAGTGATGTTGAGCATCTTTTTGTAACCCCTTTCATAGATATGGAAATTGAGGCTTTGAGCAGTGATACAACCTGCTGAAGTCAGCTAGGTGGTTAGTGGTGGAGTCAGAACTGACCCTCCAGTCAGACTCCAGAATTCCTCCTTGTGCCACCACCTCTCCGGGGAGAGATACCCCACCCTAGTCACCCTGGGACTTCTCCCTCCTTCCTCCCATCCACCAATGCTTGTTTGCTTTTATTTTACTCCTGCCATCCAAAAAAGGAAGGAAGAAAAGGGAAAGGCTGCTGACAAAAGCAAATCCTGGTGTGTGCGTGTGAGTGTATGATGATGTGCATCCCCAGAGGGACCCACAGGCCCCTTCCTGGGAGCAGGGCACAAAGGGGTAGCTATGGACTTGGAGGCCAGCAGCTACCCACCCCTCACACCTTGAGATGAACAAAACCAGCAAGGAAGCGGAAAATTACTGCAGCTGTCAGGGAGGGCAGCAGCCAGCTTAGCTACTGACGACACTCAGGAACTCAGGTGGAATGAGCCGGTTCCCAGTCTGAGGTGCCACCAGGCCAGGCTGTGGGCAGGGGGTGGGCAAGCACTAGTTGCCTCTACTAGGGGATCAAAGTCAGAGAAGCATGGCCACCTCAGGGCCCAAGGTAGGCATGGCGCCAAAGCCGGTGGGATCCAGAGGTAGTCCATACGCTGAGCCCTCTTTCCACAGATCCTATAGATTCTGCAGCCACCACTCCTGGCAGGCCACCAGTCTCTTCCACAGCTTCCTCGCTAATAATCTTCTTGCTTTTCATAGCACCTAGAGTGAGTACTTTCTAAAAATCTGGCGATGTTACCCCTTGCTTAGAACACTTACTATTTCCTCACTGTCCTCAGAATTGAGTCAACTCCTCTACATTCCTACAAGGCCCACTGTGGCCTTTATAGGCAGGCATTTCTAGCCTCCCCTGAGCTCCAGCCACCCTGATCTATGGACTTCCATTCCCAGAATCTGCCATGTTCTTTGCCTGGATAAGTCCTGCTATTATTTCCATACTCAACTCAAATGTTAGCAGCCCATGTTAGAGTATTGCCTCACTCTGTTATCCACACAGAGAGGGTAAAATATTTGCCCCAGGTCACACAAGCTAGTCAGGATTTGAATTCAGGCTCTAGAGCCCTATTACCAAAGAGGGTTGTTGTTAGCCTTCTCTGTAACATGGCCAATGTGCCCGACAGGCATCTGAGCTTTGAGATGTCTATGGCCTAATGCCCAATACAAAGCTAGCCATGGTATCTGATTATCGCCACACTGTGCTGAAGAAAGGGGATAAAGGACTAGCAGATGCCATTCTCAGGTTTTTCTTGGGAGGAACATAGAGCAGAGGAAGGGCCAGAAGCTGGGGGATCCAACTTGCCTGATCAACAGCAGGAAAGTAGTCTGTGAGGATATCTTCCTTAGAAGGAAGTGTGCCCTGGCCCAGCATCTCCTGGCCCTTACCAGATGCAAAGTAGGAAACACAGGAGGTGAAGTATGTGTGTACCCTGACTCCTGAAACTTGGAAAAACTGCCACCAAATCTAAGGGGCTAATGGTATAAGCTGGAGGCCCTTTCTACCATCCGGCCCTATGCTTAGAGGGATCTCTGTGAGTCTCTCTTCATGAGCGCCTTTGGGCCAGGGTTATACCTCCTCTGGTTCCCTGAGCCCAGCCAGCATAAGGAGGCCCTCTGCTGCTTTCCAGAGAATTTGGAGCTTCAGGACAGGACCCCAAGCCTCACCATAGGCATATGGGATAGCAGTAGCCCCCCACTTCATGCTTCCAGGAGTCTGTGGCCAGGAACAGGCATACCTGCCCATTTGTGTCTGCATGTGGGCTCAGCTGCGGCTTCCACCTCTCCTCCTGCCTTTGGCAGGATGTTGACTCAGCCTGGGGCTGGGCCTCCCCAGGGCAGCATCTAAGTTCTTGAGAAACAACTCCATCTGTTGTGAAACTAAGAAGGGAAAAGACAGTTGGTGGTAACACGCTTTCTTCCCCTCCATACTGGACAGAAAGATCAGGAATGAGCCTAAATGTGAATCCTGCTCTCTTGGCCTGCGCACAGGCGTTAGAAGCCTAACTCAGTGGCAGACCAGCCTGGTTTGATGGGGAGTGGGGAGTCTCAAGGGGGACTGACGCAGATGGGAGGGTTGCTCACACACTCACCTCGGTCACGATGGTGGACAGGTAGACGTCCTGGCTGAACTCCCAGCCATCCAGGCAGCTCTCCTGCTCCAGTTGCTCCAGGTCCACATCGCGCCCCGGCTCCAGCCCGAGCGCTGAGAAGTTGGAGATCGCCTCGAGCCGGTAGCGCCTGCAGCTGTGAGGCACCTCACGGCCGTCCTGCAGCCGCAGCGGGACACTGTGGTTGCGCCACGCGCTGCTCAGGTTCGCGGTGTCTGGCACCCGGCAGCGGTGCTCCGGGGTCCCCGCCAGGAACACGACTGACATACCATTGAAGCCGTTGGGGATGATGCTGAGGCTGAGCAGGAAGAAGATGAGGCGCTGGAAGGGCCCCCACTCGCCCAGGAAGGCGATCGCCTCGTCGTAGTCCCGCATGCTTGCCGCTGCTGTTCGGCAGCTTGCAACAGGGGTTGATGATAGGAGCTTTTCCCAGAGATTGTCGCGCGGTCGACGGTGTTATCCAAGGGTGTCAGAACGTTCTCGAGGGAGTCAGGCTGCAGGAAATTGGGGTGAGAGGCCGCGGCTATTACCGGGAAACCTACTGCGGGCTTTGGAACGTTCGCGGGATCTGGACGCAAAGCTGGAAGTCACTGTAGAAACTCCGGACCAGACCCCCATCCCGACTGGGGAGGGGAGGGTGGCCAGTCCGGCTCCGCCTTGTGCCCCGCCCCCTGCCGCCAGCCACCAGGCTGTTGACTCCGCAGGGGCTTGGAGCTCAGCGGTGCCACCTGCGTGCGAGGGAGGACGCTCCGCTCCCGCGCACTCCGCCTCCCCGGCGACCCCGAAGTGCTGAACGACCCTGCAAGGGGCCACTGAGTTGGGCCCCACGGGGGACAGCTGGCGAAAGGGAGGAGCCGACGCCGCAGAGCAAGGACTTTGAGAGGTCGGCCCTTGGCCCTCTTTGTCGGCGTCACCCCAGGCCTCGCCCGGGGCAGGAGTCCCTCTGCAGTGTCTTCCAACCCGGAGCCTGAGCTCAGGTGGCCTCGAGCGGGCGGGGCGCGGACGGGAGTCCCTGGAGTCGGTGCTCTGGGAAAACCTCTGCAGGCGCAGCGTGGACAGGAGCGCGCCGGGTCCTCTGGCGCGCACGCCGCGCAAGTGGTGGGCACCAGCCGGCAGGGCGCGCCCTCCCCACCAGTCCTAGAAGGGGTTGGATTTAGTCACCAGCGGCGGCGCCTTCCGGGCAGCCGGGAGCCTCACCTTGAAAAAGGGGAAACAGTCTCAGAGCCCGGAAGGGATGAGCAAGGTCACACTGCGTCAGAGATAGGCTGGGAGGGGGCGGTCTCAGGGACCTGCTGGGGCCTCTAGAGAAGACTTCAGCACGGAGCCTGGCCCAAGTGAGACCACGTAATGGAGACTCTGCTGTCACCACTCCTGTGTTCTGATTTTTATCCTTTTCACTCTCCCCACGCCCCCAGGGCTCTTTATGGGGTGGCTGCCAGAGCCTTCTTGGACTGGAAGGCCTCTTGTTGACAGAGGGACAGCTCCCAATCCAGGAACAGAGGGAGGGAAGGAGGAGGGAGAGAGGGAGGAGGGAGGGAGGAGAAGGTCCAGTTTGGCGCCTAGATCTGGCAGGGTAACCAGAGCAGGGACCACAGTCTGTTTGGTGTCTAGGCCTAAGTCCCTTCTGCTGTTGCTAGCCTGGGGCTGCAGTTTGAGTCTTGGGGCTCATGAGGCAGATGAGATTGACGGAGTGAAGGACCCACCTCTTTGGAGATTTTGTACAAGTGTGTTTGCTTTTCCAGGCCCTGATTAAGAGGCCAAGGGACATCTCTGCCTCAGTCTGACCCACTCCTCTTATCCTGGTTTCCACCCTTTGGCATCACAGTCTCCTTTTGTTATAAGACCATATGTCCTGATGCCAGGGCAGTTCTGATTTGTGCCTAGTAACCCAGCAGAATTATTAATAGCACTTCCTTTTAAAAGTACTCTTTGAACAATATATATTACAGCAGGTCCTCACATAATGTGGTTTCATTCAACCTCAGTTCTTTATAACATTGATGAGAAAAAGAAAATTGATTCCTGGTGGGGGCCACTGTCTGTGTGGAGTTGTCACGGTCTCCCTATGTTTGCGTGGGTTTTCTCTGGGTCCTCAAGTTTCCTCCCACATCCCACAGATGTGCAAGTGAGGTGAACTGGCGTGTCTAAATTGCCCCAGTCTGAGTGTGTGTGTGTGTGTGGGTGTGGGTGTGTAAGAGAGTACACCCTAAGATGGAAGGGTGTCCTATCCAGGGTGGGTTCCTGCCTTGCACCCTGAGCTGCTCTGGTAAGCTCAGGCCACCCATGACCCTGAACTGAAAGAAGCGGATTGTAAAAGAATGATCTTACTTGTTTTTATTAATTTTTCTTAAGCGTTTGTATAGTTCACATTTACTTCAATGTTTACTATTAGAAGTGTTTGGGGGGGGGTCTTTATTTAGAAGTTCAGGGATGTTTTTGTGACCAGAAATATGCAGTGGGAGCTTAACTCTTCTTTATATCAATTAGCCTTTGGTAAACTGGTTTCTTTATACATTGTTTCGCTTAACGTCTCAGTTTCCAAAAACCTATTGATGATGTTAAGTGAGGACTTACTGTAATGTGGTCCCTGTCTTATTTACAGTAGCTTGGATTTCATCTCTCCCATCTCTCCCAGCAAAAAAGCAAAGCCTGAGACAAGAACGTATGTGGAGGTGGTTTATTTTGAGTAGTGATCCCAGGGAAAGGAATGAGGGATTAGGGAGCGTGAATAGAGAAGGAGGTAAGGACAACACAACTGTATAATTTAGCTGGTCATTGGCCATGGCCAGGATCACTGCAGGACTGTGCTGAGACATATTGGAGTCGGAGGCCAATGGAAAAAATTAGTAATACTGATCCTGTCTTTACTTAAAAATGTATGTTTCATTCATCATGGATTTTTAATACTGATTTTGGTTTTTTAAAATATATTAAAATATTATTAATCTTGATTATTGAATGTCTTGGCATCCCCTTAAATTCTGCACCTGAGGCAAATGCCTCAATTATTTCACTGCCCTTTGCTTTGTCCCAACCCTCATTGCCATGGGTGACGGGAATTCGATCCCACTGGGACCTTCTAAATAGCTATTTATTGGGTTGTCGGAAAAGTCATGACGCATTTTTGCAACGAGAAACAGAAAAAATACGTCACGACTTTTCTGACAACCCAATAGAATGAGGACGCATTTGTTTCCTAGTTCTGGCTCCATTGGTCAACTCCTCTGCTCTTCCAGGTTGTTTTGAGGGAGAAGTGTTGGTATAGCTGAGGTAGGTGTCATAGGAGTCAGAGCCACCTGTTCATTAACTTACATGAGCCTTATGGACCTGCTCAGTCCTGATCCTGACTCTGCCATTTCTATTATATGGATTGCTGATGCGCCTGCTTAATCTTATGACTTGATGGAACCTGACAATATGCAGCTCATACCGGACATCTCTAGTTTCATAGGCCCTTGACGTCCCATTGCCATAGCTGCTTTTCAAAAGGCAAATAGCTCTCTGCAGCAGAAGACATGACCTTGTTCTGGAACCCTAAAGATCTATACTGAAACTCTCTTATTACGGTTTATCAGAGACTCTACCCAGCATCCTTATCACCATGAATACCTCTAGTACTGTTGTGCTGCTGGACCATATGGACCACATGGCAGGGAACCTTGTACTACAGTTGGACACACTGTAGTGCTCTCTTGCTCTGGGCTTCACTCAAAACTGGGAGCCTTCCAAGGCACCCGATAAATGGGTCAGGGTAATAGTCCCACCAAGCGTGATGTCTTTTTTATTAGTGGTGGAGGACAGGGTACAACAACTTACAGGGGATGACCCAGCATGCTCCAGTTACTGGATCCCTAATAACTTCACCAATTTGCTTCAAAATAATATGGGATGGAAGAAGTGAGTGAGGACATAGATGGAAAAATTGGCCATGATGGTGGTTCTAAGAGTTCATTTTACTAGTTTGTCAATTTGTATATACATTTAATTCATTCCAAAACAAAAAGAAAAAACACACCAGAAAGGCAGGCCCTGAGTCTTCATACTTTTTGCCTCCCATCTTCTGACACGCATGTATCTTACTACACATCTGGAGGACTTGGCCAAATTAGCATTATGGTCATCAATACTGTGAACCATCATGATAGTTTATGGAGTATCAAGACAATCAAAATCACTAAATACTATATTATGAAAGAGAGCAGGAGAATTCACACAGCCTAGGGTGAAGAATGTAAATACCGGGGGTACCAAAAAAATGTATACACCTGACTTGTATTCATCTTTGGTTATCAGTATATATTGAGTATTACAATTTTAATACAGTTTTTTTCCTTTCTTAAAATGTGTATACATTCTTTGGAACCCTCTGTATGTGCTGCTATTCATCCCACATAAAGGCAAACAGCTTTTAATCCCCCTTAATGAAGGATATTAAGAAGATCCTTATGGGGCAGCCGGTTAGCTCAGTTGGTTAGAGTGTGGTGCTGATAACACCAAGGTTGCCGTTTCAATCCCCACATGGGCCACTGTGAGCTGCGCCCTCCTTAAAAAAAAGAAAAAAAGAAGATCTTTGATGTTGGTGTTAATCTCTGCATTTCCTCCAAAGACATGGTTTTACTTCTGAGTTAACAAATTGGTCAAAACTGTGGGTGTGTTAGTGGCTTCCATTGGGCCCTTCCTACCGTAATTGCTCTTATTTAAGGGGAGAGGGATAAATGTTAGGGTCTTGCCAGCTGCTAAGTGTTGTATCTATCCCAATCATGCACTCGGGGATCAGGGAACTACAGTGTGGGTCTTTAGACCCTTTAGACCCATTAGACCTGCTTGCACAAGAACCCCATTTACCACCGGGCTTTCATGAGCCTCTAATCTAACGGTGGGGCAGTGGGGGGCACATAATGCTGTTTCCTATCCTCTGGCATTAATGCCAGCTCATACTCTAAGTCCAGTAGCCCTTGAAAGGTCTGGGTCTTTCCCTTTCTTCAAGACAGAATTACTCTAGTAAAAGGCCATTGTTCTGGACTGAATTATGTCTCCTCAAACTCATATGTTGAAGCCCTAACCCTCAGTGGTATTTGGAGACGGGGCCTTTGGGAAATAATTAGGTCCAGATGAGATCATGAGAATGGGGCTCTCATAATGGGATTAATGCCCTTATAAGAAGAGAAACCAGAAAGCTTGCAAGCAGGTGGCCATCTCTAAGCCAAGGAAGACTCTCACTATAAACAGAATCAGCCAGCAACTAGATCTTGGACTTTCCAGCCTCCAGAATTGTGAGATACAAACTCCTATTGTTTAAGCCACCCAGTCTGTGGTACTGTGTTATGGCAGCCCGAGCAGACTAAGATAGCCACAGATCCCTTGTGGGGAAATAATGATCCAATATACTTTTGGCAATATTAGAGGGCTCTTCCTTGAGACTTGGCCTCTTTTTCGATCAATAGGCTCTGAGCCTATAGATTGGCCTGGATCTGGGACGCTTATGAGGAAATATTATTTTCCACTGGGGCAGCTGACATCAGGTTTCTGCACACTAACTTTTGAAATTGGGGGTGAGGTTATTACACAAGTAACACCTGGTCACCTGCCCATTTATTTAACTCCTAGGAACTCCCTTGTCTATTAGCCATCACTCCAGACCCATGGGTCGAAGCACCCTAGTTGCCACTTTGGTCTTATAATTATGTCCACCCTGCCTCTGTTGATTAAGTATCATCACCCAGACTCTGCTATTGTAGAGTCCTACCTTCCCTGCTACACAAGGCATCCTTCACCTGTGCATTTTGTATTGCCTTAGTGAAGGGAGTGTCCTCTGGACTTGCCTTAGGAGTGTAAGCTGGTGATAGGTTCTCTGGTCTTGGATGATAAATACAATCTAACATTCTTGCTCCCCTGAGCCTTCTGACTCGTTTGATACTCTGCCAGATACTCTGGCATCTCCACCTCAATTCTGTAGGCCGTAATTGTATCCAAGTTTCAAAGCGTCATCTCAGAAGCATATGAAGATGGTTTTCTGTATCCTGGCTTGGATGTTAAACCCAGAATAATGAGAGTGCGCTCCCAGGTTAATCAATTCCCATATGTTACCCCTGTTCCTACAAGAACATAGGTCCTGTTATTTTTTTCAATGTGTATGCTATTTCCTTGTGGGTCAGGGACTGTACTTCCCCACGTAGGCTGTGCCAAGGCCTAACCCTAGGTATTGGTCTGGAGGCAATGAAGGGAGATAAGGGAGGACCTTGAAGAAGATAAGCATCACCTTTGGAGCCACTTGCCTCAGAAGGAGTCTTGGCAGGGATTCCAGGTAAGGACAGTCTGCTCTCCTATAGCAGGGGGAGAGAACTGCTGCTGCTGACCTTGAAGGTTTAGCAGTAATCTACCCAATGTCCCTATTCCATGTTCCAGGGTTCTATGCATTTCTTATCAGGGCCAGGACTTTGTCATAGGACACCCCCTCCCATCCCCCTTTCCCCCTTTTTTTTATGGCTCTCCAACCCTTAAAATTAAATCTGTTAAATCCTGGGCTTGATTTCTAGCACAATCTGCCCTGTGTCTGCAGGCGTTGAGGGGATAGAGGCCTCCTACTTTATACAGTGTGCCTTGAGTTTCTAGTTGGCTGACCTGGGCCTATCATTTTATTTTTTAAAACTTCTAAAGCACTTAACAAAAGCCAGTCAACTCCACGATCCTTATAATCACCATTGTCCTCATACATCCTAAGAGCCATAACTGGGGTTTCTCATTCTTGGCATTTATTAAAGTTTCATGCCAGATAATTCTTTGCTGTGTGAATTGTCCTACGCATTTGAGCAGCATCTCTGGCCTCTATCTACTAGATGCCAGGAGCACTCTCCCCTAGTTATAATGAAAATGTCTCCAGACATTGCTAAATGTCCCCTAGGGGGTGAAATTGCCCCTGGTTAGAAAACACCAATGCAAGCCAATGTTTTAAGTTCCACTTGCATCATTGTTCTAAACTACCATGAGTACGGGTAGGTGATGCCTCTGCATGCCAAAGATTATTATCATCCTATTTACTGTAGCAACAGAGGTCCTTATCTCTGTTAGAAAGGTGAATGTTCCCATTCCAGAATTTCTTCCTTGTACGTCTGCTTCTAGAATGCTTCTATTTGGGAAAGGAGCTAAGGGATCAGGAGTAAGGGACTGCGGAGAGCGAGACATAGAAGAAAAATAAGTACAAGGGTATGGCTTAAGGCTGTTTACACCTGTGGAAAATGGGGGACTGTGTCTCAGAAATGTTTGCCTAAAGTTCAGAAGTAGGCAACATTTAGCCATAGATTTCTATCCCTCGCTGGTTCAGGTGTGCCCCACTGGGTGTTAACTCCCCCACACTTCCAGACTGCACATGCGTTGAGTGTTGAGCAGGTTTCTGTAGGTGTCTCATGCCTTAACATCCAAGGAGTCTAGGAGCTTAAATTGAGAGTAAGCAGTGCGGCTGCGATTGGGACACCTGGGAGGAGGTGGTTGCCACATCAGGGGCCTGGAGACTCTGAAGCCGTGAGTCATATGCCATTCATCCTGCTCATGCAGGACCAGGGAGGACGGAGTCTCCGCTGCCCCTCACTGGATGCCGCCCAAGAGCAGGAGGAAGGCAAGCCCCCGGCAGCCTCATTCATATGTTCAACTCCTGCTTCTGTTTGTTTTAGCCACGAGGGCCTGAAGTCAATAATGTGGGACAGTCCATGGGCCACCTCCTGGCACCCAAACAATCTGATCCAGACCAGACATTTGCCCATGTGAGCCCCAAACCAGTGGTGGGGAAAGGCAGGGGGATGAGGTTGGAAGGGTTGGCAGAGGCGAGACCATCCCTGACCTTAAAAATTCTAAATTGTTAAGTGGCTTGAGGTTTCATTCTGAGGCAATGGGAGTCAGAGGAAAACCTGATGAAATTTCTGTTTTTAGAAAGATCCCTCTGGTGGCCAACTTGAGAATGCAAAGGAGGGAGCTAGGCTGGAAGCAGAGATGCCAGGGAGGAGACCGTTACACTGTCCAAGAGGGTGATGGTGGCGGCGGCCAAGAAAGAGATGGATTCCAGAGCTGTTAAGGAGGTGTCAAGGACAGGCCTTGATGACCAGCTGGATGTAGGAATGAAGGAGGAGGAGAAGGCAGGGAAGATGCCAAATTTGAGAAACTGGATGAATGCGTTGTTGGTGAAGTTTTTGTCAGCGATGGAAGCATAGGAGTAAGAGTAGGTTGAAGAGAAGATGATGAGGTGTGTTTGGGAAATTTTGAGGTTGAGGTGTGTTTGGGAAATTTTGAGGTTGAGGTGTGTTTGGGACATCTAGGTAGAGACACCCAGTTAGTCAGATGTCTGGTTGGAGTTCTATATTTGGAAGTGGTCATGACTACAGAGTTCCTGAGGCCTTGGGCATAGATGAGGTCACCAGGGAGCACAGCCAGTCAGGGTTTCTGGTCGTAAGCAGGCTCCAAAAATTGATGCGAACGCTGGGCAGGGACTGCAGAAATCTGTTGTGGAGGTGGCTCTGGGTGCTGGGAAGTTGACAAACCAAAGTGGAGTCCTAGCAGGACACTCTGCTTAAGATCGAACCTGTAGGGGAAGAGTCACCCCTTGGCTAGGCCAGGGTGGTCTCTGATCTCTGTCTGCCCAGACCAAATTCAGTGGGACTGGGTGAAACTACAAAAGGAGAGCACCCCGAGGCCGGCCGAGTGGCGCGATGGTTAAGAACTGGCTTGGGATGCCAGAGGGCCCCGGTTCGGATCCCACATATGAGGGCGAGTGACACTGCCCTCCACAGCTAAGATGCTGAACAACAGCTCAACCTGGAGCTGGGCTGCCGTGAGTCGCCAGCGACGGCGTAGTCTGCAGCCTCTGTGGCAGTGGGTTGCCATGGGCTACCGTGTGTAGCCAGCAGCCAGCGTGAGCGGCCAGCAGCCGCCGTGAGCGGCCATCCAGAAGCCGGAGACTGATCTGTCTCCACCAGGAAGAGCGCAATGATGGTGCCAACTTGGGCCAGTGAAGCAACGTCCTCCACAACTAGACTGAAGAACAAAATGACAGCAACTTGTCTGTTCCCCTTCCCCCAACTCCCCAGCACTGTTCCCATCCCCCCAATTCCCCAATAAAAATCTTAAAAAAAAATAAAAAGGAGAGCACCCCAAACAACCCAAGCCACTCCAGAGAATGAACATTTGGAGAGGAGAGGAGGAGCTGGGCCAGAGCCCTGAGGGGACTGGTACCTCGGAGACAGTCAGGAGAGTGGACAGGAACTGCAAGATGAGAAGACATGGCATGATGTAGGAGGATGGGCTGACGGGTAAGAGACTACCCCCACCCAGGGCGGGCTCCAGCAATCAGAGAGAGAGCGACCTCTGGGGGCTGGGAGGGGCTACCCCAGGTTCTTCCTCTGCTGTCTGTCTCTGCCTCTTTGTCTATCTTGGCAGCTCCAGGAACCACTAAGGAGCTGTGAGTCAGGAGAGCGATTTAGCAGGGATTATGACCTGTTCTCAGAAACAAGTGAAGCAAGCATGGGGGTGTGTTCATGCATACCAGAATTTATGATCAGGCGCTGTGGTCACCAGCCTTGTCAGACCCAAAGCTTCAGGGGTCATCTTGACTCAGCCCAGCTTCCACCATTCCACTTCCCATGGAAGACTGGGAGCCCAGCCCTGTGTGAGGAGTTGGTGAGTCTGACCCTTGCACTCTGGGCTGTTCTGGGGACCCTGCCAAGCAGAAATAGGTTAGCACCCTTCAGAAAGTGGCCTGGGCAAAGTCAGCACCAGACCATTGGTAGGACAGGCAATGTTCTGCAGGGAGGATGAGTATTTAAGGTTGTCCTGGGTGCTCTTGCCATTGAGATTAGCTAACCAGTGTGCAATCTTGGCAAGTTTCTCAACCTTTCTGAGCTCATCCATGAAATGGGGATACTAATTATACTTCCTTACAGGTTGAAGTGAGAATTAGAGAAGAGTAATATCAGTTCACCAAGAACTTGGAGATGAATGCCTGGGACATATTAGCTCCTGTTTAGTTCTTATCCAACTTGTGCCTCTTCCTCTGAGTCTTGGCTGTGCTCTGGCTTCCCATGAAAACATGCCTGAAGTCCAAGAATGCCCTGGAGAACAGCCGCGTGTCCTTCCATGGCTGCCTTTGTCAATGAAGAAGCTGCTGTGTGGTGCTTTGGCCTCTGATCTTGGCTAATCAGGTCTGACTGGGGAGCCAGACATGCTCACAGAGCTGTTCAGTTGAGTTTCTGAGCCCACAAGTCTGAGGCCAATCCCAGGAACAGGTAAGGCCTCTGGAAGCCTCTTCTGGGATTTCTAGCCTCTGCCTTCAGCCACAAATGGTCCATGTCAGACAGGAGCATAGATGAAATTCGGTTCTGATGGGGACCCAAATAGAGTTTCCCACTTGTGGTAGTAGGGGCATGGGAGGACAGTCTTTGCTTGTTAGACCCCTTTACTACCCTGAATCGTTTTTAGACTTCCACCTCCACTCAGGGGTGCTAAGGAATAGTGTGTGGGAAACTATTATTGAATATTGTGTTGAAAATGATAAACCAGGAAATTATCGAGAGTTGTGAAGAGTCTGGGGCCCAAGGATAAGAAGCTGCTAATGTTGGGTAAGAATGAGCTGTCCAGGATGGAGCTGGAGTGCAGAGAAAGTGGGAAAAGAGACCCAAAGGTGGAGAAGGGGACAGGGCGCTCCCCAGGTGGGCAGAGGGACTCTCTGGGCACATAGCCTAGTCATCTGGGCATCACAATGCAGGTCACAACACTCCCCAACTCAGCTGTCCATGGGCTGTGAGCCCAGGGCCAGGCTACTGTACCCCCTGGAGGGGCTGGGTCCTTGGCCAGGAAGGGAGGAGGGCTGGCATGAAGCAGCCTCTGGGTTTGTCCTGCCCTCGCCCCTTTTCTTGGTTCTGAAGGAGGAAGGTGGGGGACTAAAGGTGTCATACCTTTAGAGAGCTAAAAGGGACGACTCGGTTTTCATTTCCAGCTCCTTGGAGGGTCATGGAAGGCTGTAAGAGTCTGAAAGAGAGCTTGATAGAGCTAAACTTACAGGTCAGCGTGACTGAAATTGTGGGGACATAAGGCAGAGCTGTCAGCAGAGGTCAGTAGGGACTGTACCTCATGGGGCCTGTGGGCGGGGACTAGGAGTTTAGACTTTGTCCTGAGAGCAGTGGGGAGCCAGGAGTTTTAATAGATAGGAGTGACACAATCAGAATTGCATTTTTAAAAACTCCCTTTGCTGTTGTGTGCAGAAAGGATTGAGTGGCCAGACAGGAGACAGGGAGGTCCAGCAGGAGGCTATTACAGCACCAGCCAGGAGAATGTGGGGGCCTGGACTGGGGCTGGAGCTCTGGAGGCTAAGGGAAGTGGGCTAGTTAGGGATTAGTTAGGGGTGAATGCAATTATACCTACTAACTGGTCTTCCTGCTTCCACCTTTGCCCCTTACAGTCTATTCTCCATATAGCTGCCAGAGTGATCCTGGTTAAAACATAAAAGTCCAGGTATTGCCACTCCTCTGGCTTCTCATCTGAGTACAAACCAAAGTCCTTCCCGTGGCTTACAAGGTCAACAGGATCAGCCTTCCTGTCCCCACATCCCTCTGACCTCATCTACTGCTGCTAGCCATCTCACATACACCAGCCATTTCTTCATCGTTCTTAGGACTCGCTGGCACATGCCTCCTCTCCCTGCCCCACTCAGGGCCTTTGTATGTCCTGCTCCCTCTGCCTAGAATGTCATTTCCCCAGATACCCATCGAGAGGCTCCTCACTACCTCAGGTTTCTGCTCAAAAGCCACCTTATTTGTGAGGTCTTTCTAAATTCCTCATATGAAGGGATCTTCATATTCGCTACTGTGATAGCCTATTTATTTCCTTTATGGCATTGCTTATAATATTGGGTTGTCGTAAAAGTCATGAAGCATTTTTGCAACGAAAAACATAGAAAAAATACGTCATGACTTTTCTGACAACCCAGTATATATTTTTGTTCAAAATGTTTTCCTAGTAGTTAGCACAATGCCTGGAACATACTAGATTCTTAGTAAATAATTAGTTTAATAAGTGAGCTGAGGTTGAGGCTGCAGGAGGAAGGCACTTGCCCTCCAGGCCTTATCTTTGCTTGAGGCTTTAGGCAATATGCCAGCTGAAATCAGGATAGTGAGGTGAGGAAGGTGGTGAGAGGCAGGGAAGCCCAGGATGTGTGTGTGTGTGTGTGTGTGTGTGTGTGTGTGTATGTGAGGGTGGATGCTGGCCCCAGGGCTCCTGCACCTCTCAGTGCCTGGTCTAGGGTCTGGGCAAGACAGAGGTAGGTCTGGGCCAGGCTCTGACCAAGGAGATAACAGGTGTGCCAGAAGCACTGGACAAAGATGGAGGGGATGGGGTAGAGGGCATGTGGATGGGAACTACTAACTCTGCCTGGGGGTGGGCAGGCCGAGGCTTTGTTCTAGGGAGGGGACAATAGAGCTGGGCCTTGAAGAGTGAGTAGGAGTTTGCTGGACGAAGAAGAAAAAATAAAGGCATTTTGAATTTGAGAGAAGATCTGAGGGGTATGAAAAGGCAGATGGCTCAGAGAATGGTGAACTGTCTGGTGCAGCAGAGGAAGTGAGGCCTCTGAGGCCAGAGGCTTTAAATGCTAGATCTATAAATGATGGATCAGGGACTCCATTCTGAGGGCCCTGGGGGCTGTGGAGGGGTCCATGAAGGAAGGGAGTGAGAGAATCCTCCAGCTGCCCTGAAATGGGCCCCCGAAATGCTTAGGTGGCAGAACCCCAGGTAGAGTGATGGGTAGGATGGGATGGTTCATTGGGGTGAGGGTGTAGAGGATGATGTCCAAGTCTCTGGTTAGAAGAACCCAGAGGTCGGTCCAGCCGAGTGGCGCGATGGTTAAGAACTCGCTTGGGATGCCAGAGGGCCCCGGTTCGGATCCCACATATGAGGGCCAGTGACACTGCCCTCTACAGCTAAGATGCTGAACAACAGCTCAACCTGGAGCTGGGCAGCCATGAGTCGCCGGCGATGGCGTGGGCTGCAGTCCCTGTGACAGTGGATTGCCATGGGCTACCGTGTGTGGCCAGCAGCCAGCGTGAGCGGCCAGCAGCCGCAGTGAGCGGCCGTCCAGAAGCCGGCGACTGATCTGCCTCGCCAGAGAAGAGCGCAATGATGGTGCCAACTTGGGCCAGTGAAGCGACATCCTCCACAACTAGATTGGGCCAGTGAAGCGACATCCTCCACAACTAGATTGAAGAACAAAAACGACAGCAACTTGTCTGTTCCCCTTTCCCCAATTCCCCAGCACTGTTCCCATCCCCCCAATTCCCCAATAAAAAAAAATAAAAAATAAAAAAATAAAAAGAAGAACCCAGAGGTGAGGACCTGAGAGAGGGGCAGGTTTGGGGACAATAGTGATAGTACCATCTGGGCCAGGTGGGCTGAGGAACTCTGAGTTGGGGATCCTGGATCTTTGTCTCCTCCTGGAGACTCAGCTGGCCCATCTCAGGACTGGGACCCTGGGTCACAGAGACATTGTCCCACAGGGACCCTGTCGCAAGATTTTCATGTATCCCACATTTGGGTTCAGTTATGGCCCCTGGGCAGAGATGATGTTTGGGGGACTGGGCAGAGACCTAGCCTTTGAAGCAAGGAGAGGACAAATGAGCTTGACAGGTCTGGGAGCCATTCCTCTTAGCTTCTGTCTCCCCCACCCCTCACCAGGACGCCTACCTAACAAGGGCTGCTCTGGTTTGTGCATTCCTGTGAGGGTGGAGCTGATGCTTTTGGGGGTGCTAAAGGTGCCAAGGCGGCTCAAGGACCCCTCAATTTGGGTGGCAATCCCTGTCGGGGAGGGGTGATTGCGCGTCCCGGGATGAAGGAGAGTGTTGTCGGCGACTGGTGGACCTACAGCGAGGGGTGGGAGTGAGGAGCAGACCGAGTCTCTGTAGGTTTGCATTTGAGAACCGGGCGGAAGCCTGTGCTCGTGGCTCCTGTATTTTTCCACCGTTTCTGCGCCTAATGGCTTCCCTGGCTGCCTGTCACCCCCTCCGCTCCCGCCTACTGCTGGGTGGGGACCTGACCATGTTTGCACGAGAGGCGGGGTGAGGAGGGAGGAGCGGACTCTCCCACCGCCCCACCCTACTCGGGTGCTGCTGCGGGGCGCGTGAGTGTGTGTGAGCACGCGCACGCGCGCAGCACCGAGGTCGGGCCCTCAGTCAGCTCCAGGCGCTCACTGTCCAACCCCTTGCGGAGCAGAAGGAACAAGGGCGGGGCGCGGCGCGGCGGGAGTCACCCAAAGAACCAGGGCCCAGGACTCGAACCCCCTCGCCTCGCCTCACCTCTCAGGGGCACTTGCCCACTGCCCCGGCTTGTGCTCCCTCAGGAAGGGGAGGAGGCGGCTAGAGGAGCTTTTGACAGGAATCCTAGTAACAAATTAAAGCAGGAACATAAGATCTACGAGAAGAAAACAAATTGAAATGGACGAGAATGCGTACCGGCACCTGAAAAAATGGCACTATAAGCACGGATCGCAGTATTCCCCGGGAGGAAAGGACTCTATGCCAGTCCTCACCAAGTGACTCTGTAGTCAGGGCAACCCGTCACGGTTCAAAGAGGTTTGTTTGTTTCCGGAGCCTGACGTATTGAATCTAAACCTCTGACAATTGGATGTATACGAATAGCCTTGACATGTTTGTAAACGAAGAACAAGGAGAGATTGGCATATTAAACTCTAAAACGGTAGTAGTTAAACCAATGTGATACTGTCACAGGAATACGGAAATAGACCAGTGGGATAGAGTCCAGTAACAATGATTCTTACAAAAGTATGAAAAATTCCATCATTAAGAAGTTAAAGCTTGAGAAAAAAGAGTGAAGGGTTTAGAGCAATTCACACAAGAATTCTTGGATGGAGAGCATTCTGTTCCCCGCTGTCCGCTCAGCCCCCACCAACAAACACAATAAATGTTTGCTGAGTGAATGCTCACCACTGGTAATCAGAGAAATGCAACTTAAAGCAACTACTGGTCGTGTTTTACTTATCAGTTTGGCAAAAACGAAAAAAAAAGAGAAAAAAAGATAATGCCCTGTGTTGGCAAGCGCATGAGGAAATGGATACTGTCGTGTGCTGATGGTGAGAGTGTGAATTGATAACAGTCTTTTGTGGTTTGCAATAGTACAAAGTTGAAAATAGGATAAACGTACATTAATGGGGGTTCACTAAACAAACTGGGACTAAATAAACGAGGCTGCTTCCTGTCCCGAGCAAGCTGAGAGGGTAAATGCATGTGACCCAGAATCCAGTACGCGTCCTCTGGTGTGAACAGCCATAATTCACCAGCTTTGACACCATTTATATTTTCAAAAAGCACGAGTCTGTACCGACGTGTGCAACCGAGCCATGAAAGTCTCTTCCCCGCCGGGCCTGGGAAGAGGGGTGGAGTTTACCCTCGGTTTTGGAGACAGAGCATCGTGGAGGGGTGCGGCCCTAGGCGAGTGTTCTTTTCTTTCTAAAATCTTCCCCTCTCTCTCTTCCTCCCACCTCCCCCTTCTCTCCCCGCCCCCCTCTCCCTCTCCCCGCGCGCCCCCTGGTGGGGAGAGAACGGAAGGGGCAAGAAAAAGAGATCGCGGAGGGAAAAGAGGGACAACCCCAATAGGCAGAATGTCTGGAACACGGGGAGGCAGATTCCGCCCACGAGAGATCACGGAGTCACAAATCCCGTGGGACAATCCCTCCTGCGGCTGCTAGGGGCTGCCTGCACTAGTGCTGGTGGCCAGATGAGGCCTTTCCTGTCTATGGTTCCTTCGCCATACCTTTGCACACAGTTCTTTACCCTTTACAGCTCTTCCTCCTTATCCCTTAGTTCTCGACTGACACCTTCCCAGACTCCATGCAGGTCAGACCCCTTGGAATAACGTCGCCTTACAGCACTTCAGACCTCGCCTCCCCATGAATAGAATTGCCGCTTGTGATTTAGGTCTGCCATCCACCCAGGCTGTTGCCTCCTTGAGGACAGCATAGCACCTGTCGTGCTCCCCGTAATACTCAGTGCCTAGAACATGCTTGGCACCTGAACAGAGATTGCACTTGGGAGCTATGGCTTACGCTAGAGGGAGGCTGGCCAGAGCACTGACCTGGACGGGGCTGAGCAGAGTTTATTAGAAAGGCAAGGGGCAAACACATATTTACATGGGCTGCGCGGGGGCATTAAAAGAAGCAGAGACAAAAGGTTCCGGAAGAGGCTCAGACGAGTTCCACCTTGGCATTGGGGTACACCGCCACCACATCGTAGCCCTCGGGCGGCTTGACGCGCGCTTTGGCGTGGCTCTCGCAATAGAGCCGCTCGTCCAGAAAGAAATAACCGCGCTGCTTGAGATTCAGACCGCAGTCACTGCACATGAAGCACTCGGGGTGGTATAGCTTGTCCCGTGCCTTGACGATGGTGCCCCTGATGTGAGACAGGCAGAGGACAGCATGGGGTGACAGATTCGCCAGCACGCCCTATCCAGGGCGTCGGGTAGGGTCGGAAGAGCTGGGGTCCGGGTGGGGAAGGCAGGGGAGAGTACTCACACGATGCCGTGGCCGCAGCGCGTGCACTCGGGTAGCCCCTGCAGGCCACTCAGCGGGGCGCCCAACTTGCCAGTCGTGGGTTTGAGGTTTCGGGGGCCGCCAGGCCCCGTCCGCTCCCCTAAAAGTGGGGGCACGGGTGGCATGAGCCAGGTGCGAAGGACAGGCAGAGGTCAGAAAAGGGAAAAACTTCACTTCTGCAGGGTGTGAGGCTGGACCCTGCTTCTGGGTCCACCAACACAGAGACTGGGGAGGGAGTTTGGAGCGCAGCAAGAGGTGTGGGAACTTTGCAACGAGCTGGGGGAGGGGAGGATGGCTGGGAGGCAAGACGTGGGGTGCCACGGTTCTGCTGGGGGGGGCCCTCAGGGAGTGGGAAAGCAGGTGGGGTAAGGGCGGGGAGTCTTACCACCCTCCCCGGCCTCCAGCATGCCCTGCAAGTAGCGGAAGGAGCCTGACTGCTTGGGCTCTGCAGTTGGGGGCTCGGCCGGCTCCCGCAGCATCCTGTACACCTCAGAGCCCAGGTCGACTCCGCAGTCGCGGTTCCGCGGGAGGACTCTGGCTGGGTCAGTGCTGGGCGAAAGAGATGCACGAAGGGACAGGGTTGCAGTACCAGCCTTCAATCTGTCAGCTCAAGGGTCTGGTGAGGTTTCATAGGTCAGAATGCAAGCAGTTGAGAACCAGTGATTGTCAGGGGTCAGGATGGGACCTGGTGAGATGATATCTAGGTGTGGCTGCAAAAGCCACGGTCTCAGTACTACCTGTGGGGTGGAGACACGTGCAGGGTGCTCATCTGGGCCAATAAGGTGGCCTCACTGCTGCTGCCATTGTGAGGGACTGGGAGGCCAGGTGGCTGCCCATAAGGAGATCCCAGGCCTGGCCTACCATCTTCTGGCCCAAATCCTGTGGCTGAGGGCCGCCTGCTGGTCGCTGGACTGCCATCCTACAAGAGAGAGGGGCCTGAGGCACTGGGAGACCCTCTGGGGTAGGGCCTCTGGCCATTCCTAGTACACCTCCCCCTACCCTGCTATGCCAGGCCTTCCTGGATGTTGGCTAGCTACTCCTGCTTTGGCATCTCCAGGCGATGGTGCCCAGCCAGGGAGGGGATCTGTGGGGAAGGGCTGAGCCTTGGGCTTGGTTCAGCCCCTGCAGGAATGAGAAACGCCTGTGGAAAGTCAGACACAAAAACCTGAGTGCCTGAGACTCAGTCTTGGCTCATGAGCCCTGTGGTGGTTCTGAACACCAGTGCCCATGAGGGACGGTGTTGGGGCAGGACCGTCCCAAGAAGCCTTTTAAGGCCAGCGTGGCTGGAGCAGTGTGTGGCTTCCTTGTAGAGGCGGTCCTGGTGCCAAACCTTCCTACCTCCCAGAACTGTGCTAGGTACCGGATGGGCTGGGAACACAAAGAAGGAACTCCTATCTTGCAGTCAGGAAGAGTCATCAATCATTTTGTGCCCAAGGCCCTTTGGTGGGGCCAGGCTGAGGTTCAAGGGTGCCATTGAGAGGCCAGTCCCCTCCAGGCTTGTACCTCTGCCCCCATTTTCTGCTTTCTAGGCCAAAATGGTGGGCTTCTGTAGGCAAAATGGGGGCAGAGGCTGGGCCAGGGCTCAAGGCTCCCCACTCCACGACCCCATGGCCAGCCTGATGCCATGCTGAAACATTTGGGGGAGGAGTGCCCTGAACATGCCTCCTCAGCCCATGAGAACAGGGCAGTATCTCTGGGTGTGTTTGAATGGGGACTGGGGATGTCTGTCCCTGCAAAGTTCAGGCTATGTTGCCCCTAGCTTGCAGGCATATGTCCACAGCAACACAGGCACATGCACTCTCACAGTACATTTATAGACATACACGTGCACGAAGACAACACACACTAGCCAGTCTGCCCACATACACCGTCACACACGCATGGTTACATATACTCAGTCACTGCTGGTGACCCTGGGGATGACCATGGTGGCCTCCAGGGCTGAGAAGAGGTTGGTGGCCTGAGCAGCGTGACTTTAGGGTGGGGCCAGAGGGTCCAGGCTGTGAAGGTGGTCCTAGCCTGAGGCTGGGAGGAGACATGTAAATTTCCCCTCTGCTCTACAGTGTGGACATGGAGGCTAGGTGGGGAGGAAAGGATGCCCAACGTAGGGGAAAAGAGCCAGGCTTGGAGTCAGGCAGCCGCCAGCAATGGGGCACAGTCAAGCCTGCAGGGCTTTACCCCAACTGCCCCTGCTGTTTACAGACTCTGAGCTAAGTGGGAGCTTGAGGAATGAATGGACCAGTAGCTGAGTGGCGGTGGCGACCCCACTTCCCCCACTACAACAGAAAAAGGGGAGGGTCTCTCACTGCCTGGGTGGGCCCCCATCAAGGAGGCAACAGCAGGAGGAAAACCCTCATTCCCATTGGGCCCAACAAGAGCCCCTGAGAAACCCGAGCACTCTCGCACATGTGTCTGCAGGGCAGGCAGGCAGGCAAGCTGGCCTGTCCTTTAATGGGGACCAGATGGGCCATGGGCCATGGGGGCAGGGCCGGGCCGGGCTGGGTATAGAGGAGGCTTCAACAGGAAGGGGAAGTCAGGGCGATCTGAAGGAAGGAGGCCCTCACTCACCCCTCGCAGCAGGGTGTGAGAGTCTATTGCAGGGTCATCAGAGCCATTCCCCTCCCACAGCCACCCATGCAGTGGCCTCTCTAGGTCTGAACTCACTGGTTAGGGCGCACATGGTGGCCTTGGTCTCGGTTTAGGCTCAATTCTATCACTCACTAACTGAGCAAGTCACTTCCCTTCTCTGAACCTCAGTTTCTTCATCTGTGAAACGGGGAATATGGTCTCAATATCATAAGTTCCTTGTAGGGATAAAAATAGACAGTTGCATACAAAGTACTTAGCATAGTGCCTGGCACACAGCAAATGCTTGTTGGGGGAATGGCTATCATGGGTGTTCCCGAGCCCCATTCCTGGATTCCCCTCTCTGCGTGGTGTGTCCCATGTGCTCCCCGTCTCTGAGGACCTAGCAGCTGCTGATTGGGTTGTTGAAGCCTCAGCGGGTTAGTCAGCAGAATGGACATGACTGCCTGCTTGCTCATCAGCTCCCACATGACTGTGATCAGAATGTGGGACACTCAGCTAGGATGTAGGTGGATGCTGAGAATAGATGAGCAGGTGGCACCTCCCAGAGGCCAAGCTCCAGCTCTCTGTCAGTCTGGAGGGAACAGGCTGCGTGTTCCCTTAATCCATCACCTGGTTCTCAGCTTAAATGCCATCCTCTCCAGGAAACTTTTCCTTATCACCATCCTTCCTCCAGTCTGGGCTGTGCCAGGTGCCTCCTGCGTTCCCATGTGAGGCCTGACAGGAAAGTCTTCTATAACCCCACGTGGAATGTGGGCCTGAAGCTCCACTTGGTCCTGTCACATCCCACTTGGGGGTGCGTGCCAGAGTTCCTTGTGCTGGTCTTAGGGCCAACTGTGGTTTTCTCCTCCTCTGATGGCTCCAGCTGGGCCCACCCTCCTCCCCACTGCAGGCAGAGAGTGGGCGCAGTGTGGGACAATGGGCCCTGTGTCTGTGTTACTGAGGATACAGCCCTGCAAGGGCTGGGTGAGGGTGTTCCTTTCGCCACCCATGGAGCTCATGACCTTTTAAGTACAAAAGGAAGGCCGCAGCTGAGGGGCTGCCCTGTTGCTTGTGGAAAATCCCTCTGCTTCCACCCTGAGCAGCCAGGTCCTCAAGGAGGAGGTCGGTAAGGGAACATGTGGGGGCAGGCGGAGTTGCTCTCCAGCCCTCAGAACCCCCAGGCCTCCTGGCCCTGAGCCTCTACTGGAGCACTGAACAGAGCAAGCTCAGTCCCCTTTGTCCTATCCATCCTGGCATTGAGCCTCATAAATGAGCTGGGGGCCTGCACTATGCTGCTCCCCGCTGCCTGGCCCATGTCAAGCATGGCGGATTTGTCTATCCCCTCCTCCCCCGTCCCCACTCCATGGGCCTTGGGTCCATGGGACTCTACCAGAGCAAGCTTCCCAAGCACAGGTGTGGCCACGAATCTCTGCAAGAACAGAATGGACATAAGCAGGCCCAGGAGGCCATGACCCTACATGCTGAGGTCCTGCATAGAGGAAACCAAGAGCTTCTTGGTGGCCCTGCCCCATCACCTCACCCCTCACCTCTAACTTCACTCTCTGGGACCTTTCTTTCCTCTGAATCTATGGTGCACAGTCTCACCTCTGGGCCTTTGTATGTGCTTCCAGACACACTTCTTCTGTCCACACCCTTTCCCCTGCCTTATTCTTCCTAGGCCTTCAGGTCTTGGCTTGGATACCCCCTCTTCCAGGAAGCCCTCTTTGATCCCTTGAAAGAGTCAAATGTCTACTCTGGACTCCATAGGCCCCTGGTTTCTACCATCCCAGAACTGCTAAGTGCCTCTTCCCTCCAGAACAGGCACTCCCTGGTATGTGGTAAGCATCTGGCCTCAGGAATGCCAGTAAAGACAAGGTAGGGAACAAATGTCAAAGCGAGAAGAGGACTGGGATAGATGGTAAGGGAGAAGCCACAGTAGATCCTTCCCTCTGATACAGCGAAGCCTCCACGGCAAGAGAGTGGACACAAGCAGGCCCAGGGTCCTGGCTCCATCACACACCAGGCCAGTCTCCACCTTGCCCAAACTCTGTGGCACAGATGTCGACCTGGCCCTGGGTACCTCAGTCTTGCCCACTGGCTGTTCCTCTAGCCCATGGCAAAATGAGCTCCCACAGCAGCCTGGCCCCCTCGCTATCCTTGGGGATGGCAACAGAGCTGTGACTCCTGTCATACACAGATGGGCCTGTAGCCTGAGGTCTGCTAGGTGCAATCACAGGATGGCCAAGAGAAAACCTCAGCTTTGGATAGGGCAAGGGAGTGCCTTACATTCTAAGGTCAGCCTTGTGACCTGAGGTGGGCTCTGGCCAGGTGGGTGCCTAAGGCTATGATGAGACAGAAGAGTGCCCCGTTGCCTGAGGTCGCTCCACATGAGGTTATCCCCCCCAGCCCACCCCCAAGCCTGGGGACTTCCTCCTGGTCTGGTATCACTGAGCATCGGAGTGAAGCCCAGCTGGGAGGGTGGTAGCCCTGAGCCAAGGCCTGGCCCAGTCCCTCCTCACCACAGACACCTTTGTTTCAGAATCCAGGACTACCTGGGGTATAGGCACAGCCCCTAGCAGGTACCCATCACCTGGGGAGCATAGGATGGGGCATGGGCGTGACCCAGAGAAGCCTTCTGCTTCAGTCTGGCTTGGGCATCTGAGAGCCTCCAATGCTGAGGACATCCAATGCAGTTAAACCTGTGGACCAGGCCTGGCCCCTCTGCCCTGGGCTTGCTCTGAATATGTACATACCTGGGCCTCAGGGTCAATGTGGATCCTGTGTGCCTGAGCCTTGCTGTCATCTGGGGCACTGGGCCAGCTCTTGCCTTCAGGCCTGTGGCAGGAATTAGGATGGTCAGATATATCTGCTTACTATGCCCACCATGCCTGGGAACCAGGACCAAGAGGGGCCGGGCTCTAGGCCCAGAGCCACCCAGGACCAGGCCTGGCACCCTGCACAGCGAAGGACACACCAGTGCTTTCCCCTGCACTAGAATGGCGGTTGCTGTAGCAAGGAGACACAACTCTAGATTTGCCACTCACCTGGGACGGGGCTGTGTGTCCCTTCCCCACCAGCTACTCCATTCCTCTGCGGTTTGGTTTCTATAGAGGAGCTGTAGCTTCCCCGCTCTTCGACCTTCTCAGTGGCCTATGGGAGCTCAGTAATAAGAGAGCCAGCTCCTGGCAGGGCGAGCCAGGGCTCACACTTGCATCAGCTAGGAGTGCATCCCCTCATCCATCCCTTTCTGTCCACAGCCTCCAGCCAGGCCTGGGGGTCAGGCACCCACAGGCTCTGGGGGAGGTTGAATAGAGACTCTGAGGGGTGAGCCTCCCTCCTCCTGCTGCCGGCAGAGTCATCACCAATGTCTGCCCAGCCCAGATGGGAAACAGGCCATTAGGAAATTCCTACTTCACCATAGAAACCAAAAGCCAAACACCACTCAGGAGGAAGAAAAACATCATAAACCTGCCATAAGCAGGGCAGACAGGGCCGAGAGGCTACAGGCCTGGGGCCCAGTCCTGCCACTTAGTAGCCCTGGGAGAAGGCAGGTCAGGAGGGTGCATGGACCTTGGACTGAAGAGTGGGAGAGTAAGTGAGGCTGCTTAGATCAAAGGGGCATAATGTTCCCACTCCACCCCAAAAGGCCTCCTGGGGCTTCTCTAGGTCTCATCACTGGACCAGCAGCTCAACCTTACCTCTCTCCCCAACTCGGCAGAGGGTTTTAGCAATCTGTCTACACCTGTAGTCCACACTCACTCTGCACTTCCTCATCTCTGCCCATTCCTTGACCCCCCTTCAGGCTACCTCTCTCCCACACAGCCTTCCAGAGGTCTGCGGCACCAAGGCTTTACTGCTCCGGGACACCACCACCCCCGCTGGCATCTGGCTCCGGCCTCCTCAGCCAGGCTCCCAAGTGACTCCCCCAACTTACAGCTCTCACTGTGGCCTCCACCCACTCAGAACTCTGCTGGGGTGAGTCTAGAACATCTCAGGTGGCTATCTGGCCTCATATTTCCCTGAAGTTCTGCCCGGAAAAGAAGTACAAGCCTGAGGTCTGAAGGTCAGAGGGCACAAAGGACCCAGGGCCAGGAGAGTGGCTCAAGGTATCAGATCAGATTGAAGGGCTTATTCTCGTGTCCACCTCCATCTCCAGGCCTCCATTTCAGGCTGGGCAGGTGGCTCCATCCGCCATCTTTAAGCAAAATGACAGCCAAAGGGTAGGCTGTGCAAATGCATCTTGTACCACACATAATGGGCGATAGAGGCCCCACCAGAAGCCCCAGGGTTGGAGCTGATGCCAGAAAGGTCCTGGACCTACAGAACATGCCCAGAAAGTGTGGGTTAGCTTGAATTGCTGGACACCAGGCTTTAAGTTCCAGACAAAATAAGCATAACAGGAACACTGGGCCTTCACTTTTCATCCTGTGGAGATGTCTGTGGAGGGTTAGAGCCCTCTGCACACAAGAAGCCAGGCAGGGACGCTGGTCTGGGTAGAGCCCATGTTGGGGGGGGGCGGGTCTACCCATAGCATAGGTCCTGGCACAGCAGGCAGGACAGAGAGCAGGGTCAGAGGCCTTGCAGATGAGAAGATGCCCAGGAGAAGAGACGCTGGCCCAGAGGGTCTAGGTGACCCCCATGTCTTGATAACCCAGAATCTATATGTGTGAGAATTGGGGATAGGGGCTGGAGGACAGGACCCCAGGATTCACTCTAACCAAACAGACCTGGTACGTCATCGTCACTCAATCCCCAGATCACAAGACAGCCCCGCTTTTGGAGCTGAGGAAGCTAAGGGCTCTGAGATTAAATCACTTGCTGGAGGACAGCAGTTCACAAGTGCAGAGCTGGGACTGGAACTGTGAGAGGAGAGAGTGTGCTCACACCTGCTCCATGGCCAGGCAGCATCTGGGGGCTGAAACGCCCAGAGCAGAACAGGTCAGTGGACCCCTGGCTCCATTAATGCCTGGTTTGGAACAAATGACCAGGGAAGGAAGGAAGGAAGGAAACGGCCCCTCCACCCTGCCCCGACCCTGCCACTCTGCCCTAACATCATTCTCTCTGGAAACCTCCTGATTCAGCCCCGCTGTGAGCCTCCCCACCCCCACCTCTAACACTACCACCAGGGCTTCCCTTGTTCGGCCACGAGAGTCAAGGCCAGAGGTGAGTCAGGCAGGAACCCAGCCAAGGGACGACCTCAGAGGCCATTCGTGGGCAGAGTGCCGATGTTTCCCCCAGCCAGCCTGTACCTCAGTCTGGGAGAGGGTGATGAATGTGATCCTGCTTTATGGAGGAACCCCAGGCTCACAGAGGTCATCTGGGGGTACCTAAGACCTACAGAGTCTGGATGAGGACCAGCTCTGCTCAACTGCCAGTCTGGGGCCTCCTCACTTCCAGATGGGCCCACTTACCACCGAAGGTACAGCTACGGGACCTGGACCTGGGCCAGACACAAACGGGCGAATTCAGAAGCCTTCCCACCATGTTTAATGGCTCCGAGCCAATGGATCACCCCCCATCCTGCCATGTCTAAGGCATGATTAGCTGTGTTGTGGTTTGGGGAAGCTTCTCCCACACACACCCAGAGGGGGTCATGGAAAGTCCCTGTGAGCAGTGAATGTGGCAGAGCTCAGCAGTTATGTCTGACTTCTCTAAATCCAGGCAGGACGGGGGGCAGGGAGATCCCACTCAGCCAGGACCCAGCCAACTGCCATCAGAGCTGAACAAAGAACCTAAGCAAAGCTGGAGATACCCCAAGTAGAACTTCCATCCCAGACCATCTACAGGGCACAGATGGGGCTTGGTGACCCCCAGTCCTCCCTTTCATGATGGGCTGTATAGCATGACACAGTCCATGGCATCCAGATTTAACCAGGGCAGAAACACAGGCTGTAGCAGGGATAGCTGAGGCAGAGCAGTTGTGGTGCTGGTAGGAGTGGTCAGCAGCCACATAAGAGTGCAGTCTGGGAGTGAGAAGGACTTGAGGTCAAATTTTGCTTCCCAACTCCCTCGCTGTGTGGCTTTAAGCACCCTCTAGTCTTGCTGAGCCTAGTTGTCTCACCTGTAAAGTGGAGATTATATAACATTTTACCTTATCAAGTTGGTTTGAGAGTTAAACAAGGTGTTAGATAAGAAACTTCTTTGAAATGGTCATCAAGCTGGTCACTCAGGGGTGGGGAAAGATTGATGACACTACCCATGCTCCCCCCCCACCCCAGGCTACTCCATGTCTTATTTCAGCGCTGATTTTGGGCTATTTCCCCCCTGCCATAAGTCCCCCAACATACTTCCAGCCCTGAGTTAAAAGAGAACTTCTTCCCTTCTTAAGCCACCCCCATATTCAGCATCTGCCAGGCCCCCGTGAAAGCACTACCCCTTCGAACTGGGGTGCCCAGGAGCTGAGGCAGAGAGGCTGTGCAAGGCCCAGCTCACCTAGGATGCTGGGCACGCTTAACTTCTCCTGCCTTTAAATTCACCCTCTGCCCCCCATTCTCCTGGTCTAGCCTGCCCCATGCGTACCTGCTCACAGAGAGCGTGAGGTGGTCATGGCAGCCTTTGATGCGGTTCTGAGCCTCCAGGTGTGTCATGAGCTCTGTGCTCTCACCATTGATGGCCTGGATCAGGTCTCCAGGGCACAGGGCAGCCAGTGCGGCCTTGCTGCCAGCATGGACCTGTGGGTTGACAAGTCAGATGACTGGGGATTGGTCATTGTATGGCCTTGCTGCAGCCCTGCTCTAAACACAAGCAACTCCAGCACTTGGAGGTCCTGGTAGGGTGTGAAGGCATACGAGAGGGACTTCCTCTGGGCTGGGATGTCACTCCTGCAGCCTGTAAATGTACCCAAGGACATGAAAGGGATAGATAGGGACACATGTGCCCCTAGATACATACAAAGCATGGACATGCCACAAATACCCTACGTAGACAGTGCCCCACCCAGCCAGACCTCATAGCAATCCCTTGACCCAACATTCCAACCCTTAGCGACCTTGGCTCCCTACCTGTTTCCTCTCATCCCCATCCACATTCACCTCCACCCACCCACACTCTATCCAGACAATCTGAATGTCCAGGGAGTACTCACGGGCACCAGGTATCTCTCACCTCCACCCTTCCACAAATGCTGTTCCCTTTACCTAAAACATCCTTTCCCTTGCCCCCAAACCCTAATTACCAGCTCTCTTCCTCATCCTTCAGGTCTCAGCAGAGAAGCCGCTTCCCCTGGGAGCCTCTCCTCTGGGCTCTCACAGTTCCCTGTGCATCTCCTGTACCACTTGGCTCCCTTAACACTGTTAGTGCTTCCTTCTAGGTCTGAGTCATCACCTCCCCTGACAGGTCCAGGGCCATCTACTTCCAGCTGCCAGCCTGCACTCCTGGGTCAATTTCACCTCTACTTCCTCTGCAGGACAGGCACTCACTCAGGCCACCCCAGTATTACTATTGACCCCAGAGGGTCAAGCAGGGTTCACATCTGGGATCTCTTACAATGTTGGTCCCCTGATCAGGACCACATGAGGTTGGGGATGGGATCACAGGGAGGCCTAAGTAAGCAGCTCAGGGAAATTCAGGCAACAGGGCATCCTTCACTGCCCCCGGTCTTGCCACAGCCTTTGGGAATACACTTTAGGCACCCTCGTTCTTACCCAGCCTCTCAAGCAGTGCCAAGCTGTGCCTCAGGAGCTGCCAGGGACCCTGTTTCTATTCGTGGGGGTGGGAGCTCCTGGAAGCCTGACCAGGCTCAGCTTAGCCAGTTCTCAGTAGTGAGTGGACAAAGATGAGGTGCTGGCAGCTCCTTGGCTGGAGTACTGGTGTGGGCATTGCCCGAGCTGACCTGCCCTGAAATAGGCTGCCCCAAGGAATGTTCTTCTGGAGCATGACACCTTCAGCCACCAGCCACCATTAATGTTCACTCGTAGGGCCTGGGCACCTGCACGGGCCTGTCCTCCTGGAGGAGGCGCCCAGTTGGCTCCATCCCACCCCCTCATCAGCGCCCTGCTCCAGGCCCCCTCTTCTTCATGGAAACCTGCTCTGTGACATTGCCTGGGCTCAGTGCTTTACCCATAACTAGCTAAAGGCAACCTCTCAAAGCACCTGATGAGACAGAGGCATTCTCAACCCTATTTACAGACAAAAAGAAAAGAGGCTTGGGGGAGGGGCACCTTGCCCCAGTCCCCACGCTGGAGAGAGGAGTCTTTTTCCTCAGGGGGCCGGCTAGCTGCAGGATGACTCAGTCAGCACAAGGGCGCATTCAGGCCCCTGTGGGTGGGGGAAGTTCTCGAAAGCAGAGGTGGCTGAAACTCTGCCAGCTCCACTAGCCCAGAGAGTTCTGGTCAGAGAGGGCTAGAGGCCAGGAAACGGTGACTCTCCCAACGGTTGCTTTTCCATGCATTGTCTCATTAATCCCCAAGGCAAGCCCATTTGCTAGATGAGATGACTGAGGCCCAGAGAAGTACAGAAGGACATTCAATTGATAAATGGAAGCTAGAATTTCAATCCAGACCAACTGGCTCCAAGTCCTATGCTCTTAACTACAGTGTGCTTTTTTGCAAAAAGGGAGGCAGGGGAGAGAGTGCCCCAGGGGAGAATGTCCCAGGGGAAGGATTAGCATGTATAACGGCTTATCTGGGAGAGAGAAAGTAATAGCAGGCTCCTGTGGCCCAAGAAGCATCCTTAGTGAGGAGAGAGTAGAAGAGATAAAGTTAGAGAAGGAGCAGGGGCCAGACTTGTGGGCCTTGTAGGCTCAGGTGAGAAACTTGCATTTCTCCTGGGTGGATGGGAACCATGGAGGGTTCTAAGCAGGGAAGTCATAGGACAGAGTTGAATCGAAGCAGATCCCTCTGGCTACTAAGCGCAGAGTAAACAGACAGAAGGAAGGGAGAGGGGAGCAGTGAGTCAGCTGGGAGGCTGGGGCGTGAACCAGCCCCCTCACCTGTAGCAGCTATATCCTCAACCCCTGCTCCACTCCACCCTAGAGAGTCAGGTGCCATATTGTTCCGCACAGTCACAGCAAGCTCCATACAGGCCTGGATTCCTGCCCCCTGCTCTGCTTCTCTGGGTACATCACCTTAGCCTCTCTGAGCCTCAGTGTCCCCATCTATAACGTGAGATCAGAGGGAGTCTTTAGTTCTAAGCACTTTTGTGAGGACTATCTTAGGTGATCAGGGCAAAAAGTTCCCACAGGGGGGTTGGGCACATGGTGGTGCTCATTCCAGGCACTGGTTGCTGGGGAGATGGGACCAACACCCTTTAGGGTGGGGCCTGGAACTCTGGATGCTCCAAAGCCAGCAATCTAGTTTGTGGGGAAGAAACCCTAGACAGTGTTCTTGGGGAGCTTCCTGAGTCTTCATGGGCTGAGGTGCAAGGCCCCAACTCTGCCAGGCAACCAGCCTCCTCCCTGTCTGAATGTGGCCGTCCCCACTGGGTGAGGGGAGCCCTCAAGCATGGGAGGGTTGGGTCTTGAACCTCCTTGGTGAGGACACTCCCACTTATTGTCAGTGTCTGCAGACCTCTCCTTGAGGTACCTGCTGGGCAAGCCGTGGCCTGTGTCTCCTAGCCCCGTAAATCTCCTCAGATCCCACCCAAACCCCGGCTCAGCCATCCTGGCTCCTCAGGCCTGAGCTACAGCCGTGTGACTTTGGGGAACAAGGGGGGTTCTTCCTGGCAAACCCTATTCCAGCCTGCCTGCCTGCCTGCCTGGGGCCTGCATCCCGATCAGCTCCAAACAAGGCCGCCACTGCTGCTGCTGTGACGTGTGGAGGCCTTTCCTCGGCGGCAGGCAGCCGCGTGGGCAACAGATGTCTCTGCTCCCTGCCGCCTGCGGCCGTCAGCCGCTGCCACTGAGCCTGTCAGCGGCCTCACGCCCAGGGTGCCTGGCCTGCCGGCTGGCCTAGCACCCCCACCAGCCCACCTCTGCGGACACACAGCATCACACACACACACACACACACACACACACACACACACACACACACGCAGACACTCACATTCACACCACCCCCAGCAGGGCTCCCTCCGGGAAATGAGAGATGCAAAGCTCCCGGATGTGTTGAAGGCCTACCTCAGTCAGCCCCAAGGACCTGGTGGTGTGGGGTGAGGGCAGATGTGGGAAGTCTCCCAGGACAGCTGGGCCTGCCTGTCACCCTAGCCCCCAGAAATGGGATTCCAAGATTCCACATTCCACCGGGTGCCCACTCCCCTCCCAAGAACTGGGAAGAAGGGTCTGAAAACCCAGCCTGCTTGGTCCAGTCCCCATGGCTAGAGGTAGTGGTAGGGTGGGGGAAGGTGGTTCTCAGTTCCCCTGACACAGGCCCCCGAAGGCCAGAGCAGCTGTGTGGGGGCAAGGGATGGCTCTCAGATGGCCCCAGGACCCTTTCTCTCTTACCTCCAGACTGGGAGCCCCCAAGGACAGAGCCTGGGTTCTTTTCTCTTCTGTCCCCTAGGCTGGGACACCCAGGGGCAGGGTCTGAGTCCCCTCTTCTGGCCCTTCAAACTATGGGACCACAAGACTGGGCCAGGATCCCGTCTCCCTCAGAATGGGCAGCCCCTCTGACCGTGCCCGAGCCCTGTCCTCTGCTCCTCTGCCCTCCTCAGATTAGCCACCGCCCAGGTGTCCCCTCCTCTTTCCCCTCTGTCCTCAGTCTGGGACAGTGCATGGCCCTGGAACCTTGAGGAAGTGGGCTGAGGCTATCCTGGCCCCTGGCCTTGTGCTGTCTTGTGGGGAGAGCTCATAGTCAAGTCTCTCCTTCTCCTGGAAACAAAAAACTCCTCCTGGTCACTTTCCCTTAGGTCAACTGAGGTCATTGATGAGAGACTGAGCAAAACCAGAGTAGGGAAGTGGATGGATCTTTCTCTTTTCAGATTCAGGAAGGACCCCAGACCTCTCTGGATACCCCAGTTCTACTGGCGGGGACCCTTGATAGGGGAAGGGGGCTCTCAATCATTTTGCCCCAAATCTTCAGGCTGTGTTCTAAGCAGCATTTCTGAGCTTCTGTAGATCTGCCCAGACCCCTGACATATAACTGCGGTCTTCCCTGGCCTGCAGAGACACCCCCAAAAAGAGGCCAGCAAGGAGACTAGTGTGTGAAGTCTTGGGGCGATCCTCCAAGGGGTAGGGAAGGCAGGCCCAGTGGGAGGGAAGAAAGGGGGTTGGGACGATCTGCCCTGCCTGGAGGCCTCCTCTACATTCTGGGTGACCAAGGGTCACCCAGGTCAACCCTTGGCCTTCGAGACTCAAGGACGTCGGGGATCCTGGTCCCGGGTGGACCGGGAGAACTAGGTCTCAGGTCTAGGTCCGCCCCACCACCCCATGGCCGCCAGACTCACCCGCGAGATGGTGAGAGGTGCGCTGAAGTCCCGGCCGCCCACCAGGCGGAAGCCCCAGGGCGAAGGGCCGCGTAGGGTCACGGAGTGGGGCATCGCGGGCTTG
>NW_017731416.1:3766069-3768758 GCF_001890085.2 Hipposideros armiger
GCTCGGATTGGCCCCGCGGCCCGCCCGACCCTCCCACTTCGGGGGGCTCTCAGGACCCGCCCCTCAGCCCCGGCCTCCCGCCTCCTGGCAACCCCTCCGGGTTCTCGGAGACCCCCGGAATGGGACGGCCCCGACGGCCGGGATCCTGCCCCGGCCTGCGCTCTCCGGGCGGTGCACCCGAGTCCGGCCTTGGAAGCTCGCGCACAGACCCTTTGAAGTCGCTCCTACCAGGCGGCGCCCCGGCCCGAAGAGGGAAGCGGGGGGCTCCCCAGATGGGGGATGGGGCTGCGCCTTGCTGTGAAACCTCCTCAAAGTCCTGGTAGGCAAACCTGCGGCCCCGCCCCCTCGGTATGGGGAGTACTCCCAACTGCGAGCACTGATGGGGAGCACTGGGCCTGAACAGGCCTGGGTCAGGGACACAGACCCAGGATGACAGCGGGTAGCACCAAGTATGGGAGTGGGAACAGAAAGGTACCCAACCTCATTAGTGGAGGCCAGGAAGGCTGTCTGGAAGCGGTGCCCCCTGACTTGAGTCTTGAAGCAAGGTGCCTTGTTTTGTTCTTCCCGGTGTCACTGCTTCCCCAGGACACTCAAGCCTTCTCTGGCTGCCCTCTCTTCCCAGGCCATCTCCCTATCTGCATAGTCCCCTCCCCTCCTCCTTTGCAAGGAGCTTTGTTTCCCCAGATTCCTGGAAAAGAAGCAGCCAGCTAGGATGGCTGGGGTAGTGGCTGAACAACAAGGAGGGGGGTGAAGTACCTAGGGTACTGGAATTGTGAGGGCACTTCACTTGGGGCCCTTCCTGGTCTTCTCTCTACTCTCAACCATTGTCCTCTAGGGATGTCCTTGAACAACCTTTGCAGGTGCCATGGCTTGGCCAGGGCCCCGCCCACCACCCTCTGGCTCTCCTGGACACTTCGTGTCTCTCTACGTCAGGGCAGCACTGTTTGCTTCTACAGACCCTGAGGAAACCCTGTGTGCCCTCTTGGCCAAGTTCTGATAAGGGCTTTGTCCTTGAGAGGCTAACAGACTGTGGGATGAGATCTGTCTGTGGGGTCTCTAACACCCCCAAGGAGGAGGGCTGCTTGAGAGGTACAAACCTAGGGTAGTCCAAGGAAAGGGGGCACACTTTAGGGTGGAACTTGGATGTGCTGCTGTCTGTTGAGCTGGCAGAGAAATGTGAGTGGCATATGTAGCAGTGGTGGGAGGGAGGGTGTCCATATTCACAGAGCATCAGCCATTGGGCACTCAATACTGTGAGGTGGAGGAGGTTTCTGCTCAACCCTGTATGGATTGGGGCCCCACATGGACAGAGTGGAAGGGCAAGCAGGAGAGTTGGTCTCTGGATGGTTTCTCAGAGGCTCCCTAGGACTTGGACCTCACTGAGTGACGTGGAGAGTAGGAGCAGCCATGATCACCTATCACTGCCTGTCTGAGGGTTAGGTGCACAGCATGGCTGGGTGGTCAGTCTCCTCATCTGGACTCCAAGACCTATAGTGAATGTAAATGGTGCAGAGCTTTGCTGGGGGGGGGGGGGCGGAAGGGCCTCAAGAGTCTGTGGAAGTTCCTATCCAAGGTGTCTCATAGTGGATTCCTGAAACTCCTCCTTAGACATTGCTTCCTTTTTCCAACTTACACACCCCAGGGACTGCCAACCCCCACCCCCCAAAATCCTCTTCATTGCCTTCTTGTTTACTTTCGTTTGGGGAAGCATATCACTCCCTTTCAGAAATGGTCCTCCTGAAATGCCTAGCATTTGGGCAGTATAGTCCATCTCTGACAGCTTCTCTCATAGGGTTAAAGATAGGGGTGGGGTGTTGAGTGGCTTTGCTAGAATCTGGCACATAAACTTTCCCATTTGTTGTGCAGTTTCTGGATCAGTGTCAGGGTTCATGCCAGTCATCCCCTATGGTAGGTCCTGGATGACATCCCTGACTCAAGAGGCCATGAGAAGCCCAAGTCTGACAGCGCCCTCCCATAAGACACAGACCGAGGCTAGGCTCACTCCTGAGGTACCCTGCTTCTAACCTGTTTCTAATACTTCCTCCAAAAAGCCCTCAAAAACTTCTTTTCACTCTTAATGGCCTTGTTCCTGGGGGATTGTCATGCTGCTGAATCCTTATCATGCTGAGGCACCAAGTCACAGGCAGTTACAGGGCCCGGAAGCCCTCTCCAAGGTAGAGATCGTGGCAGCTGGGTCGTGCCTCACCTCTGCCCTAGTGGCCTTCACATGTTCACTGCACACTCCACCAGGCATTTGTGCTGCTAGGTATAACCAGGCTGCTTATTCCATGCATTCTTTTTTTTTTTTTTAAAGATTTTATTGGGGTATTGGGGGAGGGGAACAGTGCTGGGGAATCAGGGTAAGGGGAACAGACAAGTTGCTGTCCTTTAGGTCTTCATTCTGGTTGTGGAGGATGTTGCTTCACTGGCCTATGTTGGTATTATCATTGCGATCTTCCTGGGTGAGGCAGATCGGTCACCGGCCTCTGAATGGCCGCTCACAGTGGCTCACGGCAGCTCACACCAGCTGCTGGCCACTCACGCTGGCTGCTGGCCACTCATGGTATGGAGCCCACTGCAGCAGGGGCTGCAGCCTACGCCGTCGCCAGCAACTCACGGCAGCCCAGCTCCAGGTTGAGCTGTTGTTCACCATCTTATCTGTAGAGGGCGCAGCATCACTGGCCCTCAT
>NW_017731416.1:3768773-3803213 GCF_001890085.2 Hipposideros armiger
GTCGCCAGCAACTCACGGGCAGCCCAGCTCCAGGTTGAGCTGTTGTTCACCATCTTATCTGTAGAGGGCGCAGCATCACTGGCCCTCATGTGGGATCCAAACCGGGGCCCTGCTGCTCAGAGCTGGAGTCCCAAGCCAGCTCTTAACCAACGTGCCACTCAGCCGGCTCCATGCATTCTTTATCCTTTAAAAAAATATGTATTGAGTGCTTTCCATGTGCCATGGCCTGTTCCTGCCCAGGGCTGAAGTCAAGACACCCATGGGGGTAGGGACTGTGTCTATCTTATTTATGTTTCCCCAGCACCCAACCGAGAGCCTGGCACACAGAAGGTATTTTAAAAAAACATTTGCTATTAACAATATTATCACTGTTATGGGAATGATTATCTCAGTACACCCCTTAGCCACAGCCCAGAGGGAGGCAGGGAGGGCATGAGAGGGCCTAGAAGGGGGAGGACTTCAGCTCCTGCTGCTTTGGAGGCCACACCCAGTGGCCCTGTCCTTCAGGGAAGGCCCCAGTGGCTCAGGGCACTATGCCCAGGTGCTTTGTGCATGGCCAGGCCTGTCCAAGGTCAGGAGAAACCACAGTGCTGTTTCCGCAATGGGTTGGCAGGTTTCAGCAGGAGCAGATGCCCTTGGGAGATGACCTTGGAGTTGAGCCTAGAGGGAGGCAGAAGGAAGGGCTGGGACAGGAACAAACTCAAGTTGAGAGTGAGGCCAACCCAGAGAACACCCAGAGGTATTAGCATCCCTGGGAGGAGGGGTAGGGTGAAGATGAGGGAGCAGCGCATGAGGATACCTTCCTGTGAGGTGCTAGGGGCTGGCCAGATAGCTCAGACCCTGACCTTCCCCACCCTGACCCAGTGACCAAAGGTCTCTGGGTGGAGTTGGCCTCATTCAGGCTCAGCTCCTAGGAGCAATATATCCCCCTTTGAAGGCCCAGCTCCCTCCTCCTGACCAATCGCCTAGATTCCAAGGGGATTGGAATCTTTGATTGGCATCCCTTCTTCATGGGATGCCCAGTCCAATCCAGGGACCCAGAGGGCAGCCCAAGAAGAACCTGAGAAACCCCCGTTTCAATGTGGCCTGACTAGCCCATTTCCAGGTCCCATGGCCTCTGGCTACCCAGGGCTCTGCTGTCCAAGAGGCCTGCTGGTCAAGGCTAAGAGTCTGTGAGTGTGTAAGATGAAGAGAACAGCAGTCTGGGACAGAGCTGGATGGGGCATTGCTGTGAGGGCCTTCTGCGTGGCTAGGACTGAGCCCTACAGTGATACAAAGCCAAGGCAGGCCTTAGGCAGTGTTTGAGGGGCTCTGAAAGGGGTGGAAAAAGCCAGGGGCATGGGCAGCAGGCCACATCCAAAAAGAAGGTCTGGGGTGGTGTAGCCTGTGAGATGGGTTGAGGACTGATGTCCCACATATCCTGGGACGACAGGACTCAGTTAAGGAGACAACAGGGCTGGCCTTTGAGCTGTGTTTGGAGCAGCAGAACACACAAAGGAGGGCGTACCTGTGACAAAGGGAGTTTCCCAGCTCTAGTTTTGTGCCATTCAATCCCTCAACAAACATTTATTGAGTGCCTGCTATGTATTTAGCCTACACCTGGTTAGTTAGCCTTGGAATTGTGGTAGGGACCCACAGGCCACTGCTTGCCTCTGCTGGGGGCTGAGTGGCTAGAGGCTCTAGAGGGAGCCAGTCTCTGAGGGTCCCAACAGGGACAAAGCTGATTCTGACAATTAGAGCCTGGTTACTGGCCCTTAGCTTAATTCCAGGGCCGACACAAAAGCAGAACCAGCCCTCATCAGAAAATGGCCTTGTGGAGGGTGAATGACCACCCCAAGTTTACATAGCTTCTAAGCAGTTGATCTAAGCTTCTAAACAGGGTTAGACCCTGCATTGGCGACTTTATGCCATGTGCCTTGCACCAGGGACTAGACGTGTCTCAGTCTTACCTGCAATCACCAACAGCACCCCTGTCAGACCTGCTTTGTCTCTGTTTTCACAGAAAAAACCTGTCTGCTTTGGAACCCGACAAAGGGGCTGCCAGGCAGCAGGGCGGAGGCTGGTTTACCCAGCTGGGCCCAGGGAGGCCCTGGCCCTGAGGCCTGGGAGTGGAGGGTGTTGGGAGGAGTGGCATCTCACACAAGGGGGGAGGCAGCAGACAGGTGGGAGAGCTAGAGGCAGTTCAGTTCAGTCCAGGCAGGGAAGTGACAGAACAGGCGGTGGCAATAAGACCCACAGGATTGAATGTTGTGCAACTGGGACCGACCTTAAGAAGGCAGCTTGCGAAGGTACTATGTCCTCCTCCCTGCCTCAAGGATACTCCCATCCTTTCTCTCCCTCCCACTTCTCTTTCAGGCCACAGAGTGCAGGCAGCCTGCGTTAGATCACCCAGCCTCCCCTACCACCAAATGCCTCAGTTCTACCTGTAGCCCCAAGTAGAAGCCCAACCCAGAGGTTCTCAGGTCTCCAGCTTCCTGTGATAGTTGAAGGCTTCTATCAGCCAGCCATGCTGGTTCCTGTGCAAAGAAGGTGCCTCCTTTTACAATCGGCTCCTCCAGGTGGAGCAGCAAAAGGATTGGAGAGCAACTAAACTATGTGCTCATTCTGGGCCCTGGACACTGTTGGTCCTGGCCTGACTGTCACCATGCTCTGGGTCAAGCAGGAGTGCGGGACCCTTCCCTTCTCCGCCAAGGGAGAGAGACCTGGCTATAAGGTGCAGGAAAAGCTCTACCCAAAGCACAAGAATGACAAAGAGGAAATAAGCATGGGATACAGCACAGGAATTCAGTCGCTAGGGCTCCTCAGACACACACTGCCCCTCACCTGTCAGCTTAGGACTTGCTGCCCGGGCCTGGACTCCTGGCACAAGCTTAGCCCTGCCCCAATCCACACACCCACAGACACTCATATTTGGTGGTGACCTGGCAAGGACGCTCTGGTCTCCTGGCTGAGGACACTTTTCCGCTTCCTGACACTAGAGTTGACATCCAGGGCCACTCAGAAGGCTGGAGGAATCTAGGCCGCTTGCATCGTTCTAGGCTCCCAATAAAATACAAATGGAAGAATTGTGAAAATAGCATTTTAAGAATTATGGCATATGTTATTTATGCTTTGTTCATATATTCCGCAGATATTTTTGAGATCCTCCTATATGTCAGGCACTGTATTAGGCCTGAGTATTGAGCAATTAAATGTTTGTGGCACACATGCAAAATGTATAGTGTCATTTGGAGATAACTTCAAAGATTTAAATCCCAGGCTTCCTGGCCCTTCTCCTCAGGACCTCCACAGCCCCTGCCCTGCATGACTTTCTCACTGGTGTAGATTCGGCCTCTGTCCCCTGTTCCCAAAGGATCTCGGGGACCACAGTGAGGTTGGTTGAGGCAGTGGAGGCTTCCTCAAGAGTCCAGAAAGCATAGGCCTATCTCCAGCCTATCCTCCCAGCCCCATCCTTTCTATCTCTTGTGGCTGCTGTCTCTCCTGCAGCACCAGCTCCTTTAGTCACTGATTGGTCTTGGTGAAGTACCCTGCCCAGTGGTGCCCAGCACTGCCCAGTGGTGCCTCTCATGGCTGAGTCACAGATTGGCTGGATTGTTTAGGCTGACCTCACCTCCGGGCTTGGCTGTGGGACTCCCCAGCTGTGGCCACCTGGTGTGAGCCTGGCTGTCTGGGTTGCTGGAAGAGTAGGGCAGAGCCCTGCCACCAGAGTGCAACATCTGCCAGCTGGCCCTGGGGTCTGGGAATCCAGGTGCAGGGGGCCATGGGGATTAGAGCAAAAAGAGCCAGCTCTAGGCCTACAAGGGCAAAGCTGGGCTGAGGCTGCTCCAGGCCCATTGGGAGAATGGGTTGGAGCAGGACCCATGAGTCAGCCTCATGTCCTGGGTGGCTATTTTCTTGGCTCCCAAGAACCTTCAAAATTCTTTCCCATTTGTTTTCCCTCCCAAGGCCAGGACCATGGCTGTGCAGACCCAGGCTCAGCAGTGGGGAGTGGGAGGCAGAGCTCTCAGTGGCGGGGGCTGAACTCCTCACACCCACATCTCTCATACCCACGCACAATGGCAAGAGCATAGATGAGACTTGAGCCCCCACTGAGGGGATACCTGATCAGGTTTTCAGCTGCCTGTGAGATCACCCTATTTGTGGGAAGGTAGACTTACCTAAGGAGCAGGAGGAGATGTGCTTCTCTTACACAAGAGGCCGGGATTACTCTAAGAGAATGTATAATGAGAGCTTCTGTGTCCTGAGAATTAAACAAGAACTGTCTCATCTCAGGGAAGAGGAAGGGAAAATGGCGGGTCTGGACTAGAGATGCATAGAGTGTTGGAATGGGCCCTGCCCAAAACTGTGGGACCAGCAGGCTCTGAGAAGTAGCTGTGTCTAGGATTAAGACAAGCTGACCACAAAGAGCTGTGACATCAGGCATTCAAGCATGAAGCATTGTTGGCCCAGAGGAGGAGTACAAGCATTCTCCCTCAGAGTACCGTGTGTTCCAGAGCCAGAGACAGATGGAGAGCTTCCATGGCCCTTGTGAAGATCTGTTTATTGTCCTAACACCAAGACAGCCCTGAAAAGAAAATGGCGGGTCCATCTAATTTGTGAATGTAACAAATTGGCTTCTATAGTATGTTAAAATATTTACCAACTTGGGGATTTTTCTAGGATTACAAGCTTGATTTAACATTATAAAATCCATTGATTAATAGATGGAAAGGTAAAAAAGGAACCTTGTGACATCTCAAAAGGCATTTGATAAAATTCACCAGCCACTCACAGTAAACAGTTGGAAAACCATGAGAGAAGGAAATGTTCTTAACGTTTTAAAAAACATACTGAAAACCAAAAGCCAATATTGAATTTAACAGTCTAAAATTCCCATTAATGTCAGGATCCAAGCAATGTCCCTTTCACTATATATAATTGTGTGGTGTTGCTCTGGTTGTCCTCACTGGGACAATAAGGTGAAAAAAAAAAACAAACAGACAAGTAGAAGCAATAAGTATAATAAGTAATAGAAACGGTCAAAATGATCATTATTGGCAGATGATAGTATAATTGTGCCTCCATAAAATCCAGGAGAATCCATTAAAAAGCTATTATAACTATAGCAGGATTTAGTCAGATGGAGCAGAATAAGGTAAATTCATATATGTATATAGATTTTAATAGTTTTTAAAAGCATTAAGTCACAATTAATTAGAAAATGTGATGAAAACAATTTACCATTCCCAATAATAGTGACACATGAGAAATATCTAGAAACTTACGACATATGGAAGGCATATCAAGTTTGATGTAGGATAGATATAAAAGAGGAAAAAATAAATAGAGGCATTTGTCATGTTCCTAGAAAACTCAATGTTTTAAATTTATTAATTGATAGATTCAATGCAATTCCAATCAAAATTCATTTGGGTTGAGGGTATTGGCAAGATGATTCTAAGGATCAAAGGAAAGAGTAAATATGGATGAAAAACCAACAATTGGATTGAAAAAATAATAAGTTAGATTTTCCCTATAGGCATCAAAGTATGAGCTAAAGCTAAAGTAATTAAGAGCATGTTGGTAGCATAGGAGAAGATGCTATATCAATCAAACAAAAAGGGAGTTCAGAGCATGTGATAAAGGAAACACCTTATTTCAGAGGATAAAGAGTAGTTTATTCAATTAATCATGCTGAAGCTTTTATTATCCATTTTAAAAATATGGTTATAATCCTATATGCTATATACTTCTCCACACTATAAAATGAATGTCAAATTGATTCACAATCTATGTTTCAATTTTTGAAACATGTTTTCATAAACTATTCATATACTTAAACTCTAAAAAGGATTGGTAGATAATATAGATAAATAATTTTATAGTAAACATCTTATTCATCAAGAAAAATACTTTAAAAGTTTTTCTGTTACATATAGATAAAAGAATCTCAGAGAAATATAATGTAAACTGTTGATCGTTACTGCTGATGACAGTATTTTGGGACACTTGCATTTTCTAGATTATGTATTTCTACAGTATTTTCATTTTATATAAATAAATTTGTATTGTACTTGAAACTAGAACAATGAAGATAATAAAATGGAAAATAAAGACAAGAAAAGTATGGACCGGCCGAGTGGCGCGTTGGTTAAGAGTTGCCTTGGGAGCACGAGCTCTGAGCAGCAGGGCCCTGGTTCAGATCCCACGTGTAGGGCTGGTGACACTGCGCCCTCTACAGCTAAAATGGTGAACAACAGCTTGACCTGGAGCTGGGGCTGCTGTGAGTCGCTGGCGATGGCATAGGCTGCAGTGGGGCTGTGGTGGGGCTGCGGTGGGGCTGCGGTGGGCTGCGGTGGGCTGCCGTGAGCTACCTTGAGTGGCTGGCAGCCAGCGTGAGCGGCCGGCAGCTGCCGTGAGCCGCCGTAAGCGGCCGTCCAATGGCCGATGAGCGACTGCCTCGCCCAGGAAGAGTGCAATGATAATACCAACATGGGCCAGTGAAGCGACTTCCTCCACAACTAGACTGAAGAACAAAAGGACAGCAACTTGTCTGTTCCCTTTCCCCGATTCCCCAGCACTGTTCCCTCCCCCAATTCCCCCAATAAATTCTTAAAAAAAAGACAAAAAAAGGATAAATACTGTTTCTTATACAATGTAAGAACCTTACAATAACATACTTCTATCGATCCCTCCTTTTCTTTGTGCTAGTGTTGTCGTACTTTCACTTCTACGAATATTATAAACTCCATAATAAATAGTTATTATTTTTACTTTAAATAGTTAGTTGTCTTGTAAATAATTTAAAAAATAAGAACACATATTTTATATTTACTTATTGTATTTACTAATAGTCTTTGTTTCCCTTCAGCTTTGAGTACTTCCTTTAACATTTCCAGTAGTGCAGGTCCACAGGTGATGAATTCTCTCAGCTTTTGAAATTTTAATCCAAAAATATCTTTATTTCTCATTCCCTTTTTAAAGATAATTTCTCTGGATATAGAATACTAGGTTGATATTTTTTCTCAAAGCATATTTAATATTTAATATATCATTCTATGTGTTCATTTTCTGGCTTGCATTACTTTTGATAAAGGGTATATGGTAATTATTATCATTGTTCCTCTGAATGTAATGTGCTTGTGTTCTTTCATTGTTTTTAATAAGTTCTCTTTGGTTTTGAGGTATTTGACAATGATGTGCCTGGATGTGGTTTCCTTTGTATTTATCCTGCTTGGGGTTTTATAATCCTAAGCCTCTTGTGATGGTGAGTTAATAATTTTTAAAATCAAATTTAGAATTTCAGTCATTATTTTTAATTGCCTCAATATCTTTCTCCCATATCCTTCTGGGTCTTTAATTTTATGTATATTAGATTGCTTTATGTTGTTTTAATGTTACTTGACTGAGGCTCTGTTCATTTTTTTTTCAGCTCTTTTTCTTTCTGTTCCCATTTAGATAGTTTCTATTGACTTGACTTCAAGTTCACCGAAATTTTTTTCTGCATTGTCCAGTCTGTTCTTAAACCCACCAAATTTTCATTTTGTATATTGTGTTTTTCAGTTCTATAATTCCCACTTAGTTCTTTTTTTATAGTTTCCATTTCTCTGCTGAAATGGCACATGTATTCATTTATTACGTCCATGTTACCATTTAAAATTCTTGAAAATATTTATAATAGCTGTGTTATCTCTGGACCTTTTTCTATTTATTATTTTTTCTCCTGGTTATGGATCATATTTTCCTGCCTCTGCAAATGTCTGATAATATTTGTATGTTGGGAATTGTGGGTGGTATATTGTTGAGAGTTAGGTTATGCTATCTCCTTTACAGAGTATTAAGCTTGTTTCATTAAGCAGTAAATTTACTAGAGGCTTAATTTGATTCTATTGAAGCTTGATTTTAGGCTTTGTTAGGGCACGTATAAAGAATCACATATTATATGGCTAGCAGTAGCCTTATTCCTAAGATATGAACTTTCTAAGATTTTAATTGAATGCTCAAGGAATTCAGCAAGGTCTTTCCACTCTGGCTGGTCAGAAGAGGGGTCAGCACTGTGTGACCCGTGGAATCCCATTTAGTTCACAGACACAGAGTTTTTATCCTCCAGGTCTTGCGTATTCTTGCCCTGCATGTGTGCAACTTAGACAAAGACTCAGAAGGACCTATTTGTGGATTCCTAGAGATCCTTCTCCATGCAGCTCTCTCCTCTTTGCTAGTCAAATTCAGCCACCTCAGTTTCCTCTATCTGTGATTTCTGTTTCCTCCACCCAGTGAGACCATTGCTCTGTTTGGTTTCCACTTTCCCCTGCCATAGTTTGGAAAGTGCACCAGGAAAAGAACTTCACTGAATGTGGAATTCACCTTGTGTATTTCCTTTCTGTCAAAGATGAAGGCTATTTTATGCCCAATGCCTGTAATGATTGCCATAAATGCTTTATCTAGTTCTGCAGTTGTTTATGGTGGGGAAGTTAAGTTTATGACCAATTACTCAGTCATGATTGGAATCCAATAAAAGTTTAAAAGAAGAAAGGAAAGGGAAACAGAGAGCCTTAATTCAGGATGTGGATCTGATGCCACACGTGTCTAAGAATCTAAGGTTTAGCTGAAAGCAGCTGGGCCAGTGGGGCCTATCCCTCTCCAGTTCTTTCTAATCTGCCCTCAGAATTGGACTGAAAAAAACATCCAGTTCTGGCCATGATGGTGGATTGTATCTGACTAATCCTCCTTCCAAAAACAACTATAAAAATTGGACAAGTATATATAAAACAACTATTTGAGGGCATTGGCGAATAACCAGTGCAGGTGAGAACTGATCCTTGTGAAAAGGAAATAATCTGTTGTGAGTTCCACATTTACCCAGACTTTTTCTCTGGGGACATTTCCCACGTGTGTGTGTGTGTGTGTGTGTGTGTGTGTGTGTGTGCGCGCGCACGCACAGGGGGTGGGGAGTAGGGTGAGGGGGTGGAATAAGGACCAAGAAGAAAGTATCAGTCTTACCAGACTGAGGAAGAGGGGTTGGAGTTCAGGGATGGCAAAGAGGCTTGAACTTGGGTAGGAGGAGTGATTATAGAAAGGAGGAAACAACAGAGAAGGAGTCCAATGCTTGCATACACATTCCTCTGATTTATTAACCTAATAAACAGCTGCTTATTAGGCTAAAGAACTGAGCAGAGATTTTAGCAGCTACAAAGTACTAGGGAAACAAATTGGAATTCAAGTCCTGCCAAGGTGGAGAGGCCTTGGTAAACACACAGGTTTTCAGCTGAGTCCCAGAAGAGTCACACCCTAGGAGAGAGGGCCTCATCTTGGGAATGAGTTACACACATGCACAAAAAACTGAACTACACTAGCCAAAATACAGCATAAGACCAAGCCTTGATAGGAATAAGGGGATCAATCAGTATCCTGCCTGCCAGAAGACAACTTAATCTTCTTTTTCTGGATGAAGATAACAACTCCCAGAGCCTTTCCAGTGATCACCAAAACCAACATAAAATTAGGAGACATGCTAAATAACTGAAAATCAAGGACCAAATGACTAAAAATCAAGAAAAAAGGCAAACAAAAATAGACCCACAGATGTTTCAGAAATGAGGGGTTTCAAATAATTATGATTAAAATATTTAAGAAAATAGAGAAAAAGGATTAAATAGGTGAAAAGCTGGAAAACTTAAAAAAAGAGAATTGCAGTATATAAAAACAATGAAATTGACATACAGAGCTGAAAAAAAATGTAATGTCTGAAATTAAGAACTCATAATATAGGTTTAATAGCAGAATGGACATCGCAGAAGATAGGATAAAAGTGAACTATAAAATATCCAAACTAAAGCACACAGATGAAAACAAAAGAAAAACAGAAGAGAGAATAAAAGACATGTGGGACATTGTCAGAGTAATGTATGTAAAATTGGCATCCCAGAGAGAGATAATAAAAAAAAAACAGGGCAATATTAGAAGAGGTAATGGAGAATTTCCAAAAACTAATAAATGATAAGTATCAACTCACAGATTCAAACAACTTAAAAAACCCCAAAAATTCCAAGTAGGATAAATACAAAGAGAACCAAATATAAGCACAGCATAGTCAAACTTCTGCAAAACAAAATCTTAAAAGCAGTCGGAGGGGGTATTAACAGACATATTACCTTTAACAGAACTGTTATAAGACTGTCAATTCTCTTTTCAAAAGAAATGATGAAATTTGTGAACAATGGGATGGCATCTTTAAATTATAGAAAGAAAAAACCTACCAACATAGAATTCTTTACCCAGTAAAAATATCCTTCAAAATGAAGGCAAAATAAAGACATTTCTGACAAACGAAGGCTAAATTTGTTACCAGTGGAACTTCACTATAAGAAATACTAAAGGAAAATAATCCCACATAAAAACATGGAACTACAGGAAAAAATGAATAACATCAGAAAGGGTACATAAGTGGGTAAAATAAATAAATACCGGCTATAAAATAACAATGTATCATTTCACAATAATGCATTATGGAGTTTATAATATACGTACAATTTAAGATATATGATGATCATAGCACAAAGGGAGGAAGGAGTTACATGGAGTTCATCTGCTGTAATTTTTTTTGCATTGTTCAGGCAACTATGAAAGTTCTAATTTAATATAGACTGTAATAAGTTAAGGTTTACATATTGAGATCTCTAGGGAAACTTCTAAACAAATAAAAAATATGCTTAAGTAAAAAGTTAATAGAGGAGAAAATGGCAGAACAAACTCACATATGTTCAGTCTCTTGATTTAAAACAAAGGCACTACTACATTTTAGTGAGGTAATGATGATCTTTCCAATAAGTAGTTCTGGGTCAATTGCATATCCATTTGAACCATGATTCCTCATTACATCATGCACAAAAATTAATCCAAGATGGATTATAGACCTAACAATGAAAGCTTGAACAATAGAACTTCTAAAGAAACCATAGGAGGATATTTTTATGACCCTTTGGATAGGCAAAGCTTTCTTAAATGGACCATAGAAAGCACTAACCAAACAACAAAAGATTGATAAATTGGATTTATAAAAATTTAGAACTTTTGTTGATGAAAAGACATTATTGAGGGAAATGAAAAGTCAAGTTACAAACTGGGAGAGAATTTTTGCCATATATATATATATATATATATATATATATGTATATATATATATATATATATAATCTCCAACAAAAGATCCATATCTAGAATATATGTAGACTCCTACAACCAGTAAAAAAAAAAATGCAGAAAACTCAATAGAAAAATGGGCAAAGACTTGAACAGACATGTCATAAGAAATAACCCATAAACATTTGAAAAGGTACTCAATATAATTAGTCACCTGGGAAATTGTATTTAAAATTACAATGAGCTATTTCATACACCCACCAGAATGACTGAAAATGAAAAAGCTAACACTGCCAAATATTGTCAAATATATGGAGCAATTGCAACGTTCCCACATTGCTGCTGAGAGTGTAATTTTGTGCAAACATCTAGAAAAATGGTTGGAAGTAACTATTGGGTTGTAGGAAAAGTCATGACACATTTTTTTTTTTTAAGGATTTTTATTGGGGAATTGGGGGAAGGGGAACAGACAAGTTGCTGTCCTTTTGTTCTTCAGTCTAGTTGTGGAGGATGTTGCTTCACTGGCCCAAGTTGGCACCATCATTACGCTCTTCCCGGGCGAGGCAGATCAGTCACCGGCTTCTGGACGGCCACTCACTGCGGCTGCTGGCCAGTCACACTGGCTGCTGGCTATACACGGTAGCCCGTGGCAACCCACTGCAGCAGGGGCCGCAGCCTACGCCGTCGCCGGCGACTCACGGCAGCCCAGCTCCAGGTTGAGCTGTTGTTCAGCATGTTAGCTGTAGAGCGCAGCATCATTGACGCATTTTTGCAATGAAAAACATAGAAAAATACGTCATGACTTTTCTGACAACTCAATATTATAACTAAATACATGCATATTCTATGACCTAGCCATTCCACGCCTGGGTTTATATGCCATATAAATGAGTGTTTACTTTCACTAAAAGACATACGCAGACACATACAAAGCAGTTTTATTTTAAATAACTGAAAACTAGAAACAACCTAAATGTCCACCAACAATGGAATGGGTAAATTGTGGTATATTCAAACTATGGAATACTACACAGCAATGAAGTAGAATGATGTAGTATAACAAACAGCAAGATGGGTGGCTATAACAACCATAATGTTGAGTATAAAAAGCAGACATGAAAGTATATATTGTATAATTCCACTTTTATAAAATTCAAAATCTGACAAAAATAATCAAAGGTGAAAGAAGAAAGAATAGTGGTTAACTTTGGAAGGGTTTGTTGACTATGCTGGGGCACAAGGGGGCCTTCTGGTATTGTGGAGATACTCAATATCTTGATCTAGGTGGTGGTTACATGAATTTACATGTGTGCAAAACACACTGAGTTGTATATTAAGATTTGCGTAGTTTACTATATGCTAATTATATCTCAATAAGGAAGCTTTTAAAGAAAGCCCCTGCCATTCCACTCCTTTTAGTGGGGGGTCTGTGAAGTTCGAGAAGGAGGTACTGGCTTTCCAGTGTGTGGAATAAAGCCCTGCCTGGCCACCATAGGCCTCCATGTGAATTAGTCATCCCCTCACTCCAGCCTTTGCTCCTTCTGTCTCCCAGACCCCCAACAACCCCCTTGGCTGGATTATTGGGGGAGACCATCACCTGACCTCTCAGGAAGTGGAATGCCCCTTCTGTGGTCTCCCTCAGCCCCTGGGATTTACTGTCAGTTTTCGTCTCTGTGTCACTGCTCCCTCTTCTCCCCCCACACCTCCAAAAATCCCATAAGCTCCATGGGGGGCAGGGCTTTTGTCAGACTCATCTCTGTATCAGTGTCCCTGGGCACCCAGGCCTAGGCACAGAGGGGGGTGTCAGTGAATGTTTATGGACTGCATGAACATGGGTAAGTGAGTGTGTAGAGGTCTTCTGAGCCCTAGGGCTGAGTGACCTAGTATGGAAACACTTGGAGGGCAGATGGGCCTGGCTGCCCCTCAGTATGGCCAGGGAGGCTCAAAGACAATCCTGAGGCTAGACAGGTCATTGAGCCAGTCTCTGCAGTGTAAGCTGCAGGCCACCTCCCCAAAGTTCGTTTCCTCCCTCTGGCCCCTCTTTTCTTGGTTGAACCCATTGGTTGAACCCATTAGCTGAACCCAGTGAGAAGTCACAGGGCAGGAGAACCTACTGATGTCATTCACGCAGGTCTGCAGCCAGGGGCACAGAGCAGGAGGAATGCGGAGAAGGGGAGGGGACCTGAAGGGGCAAGCAGAAGATGATGTCTGTCCGGTGTTAGGTCACACTTGATACAGGGAGAGTGCTCCACACCTTAGCTGCCCAATCACAGAAGCAGCTCAGAGGATCAGAGGAACCCAGATGGGGACTGCTTGTTCTTGTCCTCTCTCCTTAAGGGGCTCATCTCAACAGGAGCCAGGAGATTCTAGGTATGTCCAGAGTCCTGTCAATGGCCTCCCCCATCTCTTTGCCTATCTTCACTGCACTACTAGCCTTTGGTTTTTCATTAGGTCTACCAGCTCCTACAGCCTGAGTCTCCCTCAAAGCTGCAAGTCAACTAAACTGGCTGTGAAGGCCGTGAATAAGGGATTTAGGAACCTCCCCACATCCTCCCTGCCTTCCCCACTGCTACAGGTCCTAGCATTGGAATCACTCCCTATGGTGTGGAGGAACATCTCTGTCTGCCTCAGTTGCTCTTGCTTATGCAGCTCTAGGCAAGGGTCCCAGCAAGGCCTTGGCAGGTTGGAGGGATGGGGCACAGACAAAATTAGGCCTTGTGAGGCTCTGTGAGCAAGACTGGGACTGCTCCTCTAACCGAGTGTCCATGATGGGCTCCGTGCGCTCCCTGCTGGCCCTCCTCGTTTTTGCAGCTGCAGCTCTGGGCAGGACCTGAGCAGCAGAATACCCCCAAAAAGGGTTCTCAGGCTGTATAGTCTTTGGCCTGGGACACAGAAAACTACTGGTGTCCCAGAATGGAGTGCAGAGAAAATCCCATGTCTTGATGAGGGGAGGGGGTCAGGCTAGCCTACAGTTGTTGGGTGACTGTTAGGGTGAGAGGGCACTGCTTGCTCCCAAGACTGCTGTTGCACAATAATGTCTGATGGCTCAGCTGTTGTGGGAAAGCCATCTGTCCACCTTCACTATCTGGATCATTCACTCTTCAGCCAGGGAGATGCCCTGCCAAGCCATCCCTGCTCCCCTTGGAGTTCTGATTCCTGCAGATGATGGAGGTGAACATTTTTCTGATTCTAAACCTCAACTGGCTGGTTCAGGGTCCAGAAAGGTCCCGGTGGTTCTGGTTCAAAGTAAACATCAGGTTCTGAATCAGAGTCATGGTTACGGACAGAGCACAGAGCCTCCTCCTCATGGGGGAGGCCAAGTCCCACAAGCTCGTGCACACACACACGTCCCTGCATGCGTGTGTGCATGTGTGTGGCCAAGTTGTTGACTTTCAGACAGGAGAAGCACAGGGATCATCAAGTTTCTCACAGATATATGCAAATGTTGGAGACAGGAAAACATGTAGAAAACCACGAAAAAGAAAATATAAATACTAAATGCTAGTGAATGTAACATTATGTCATGGAAAGTAGTCAACTGTGGCTGAGCCACATTCTTACTATAAATATAAGATGTACTTAATTTGTGGGTGTGTTGGAATATGTTTGATGTGGTGTGAGGTAGTCAGGGCCTCCAGAGGAATGAGTACCTTGGCCTCCCCAGGGTGAGTCAGAGTCCCTGGCAGTGTCCCACAAGGGCAGAAGACAGGGCTCATCAGCAAGTGTCCACTTGAGGAACTGGGGGAGAGTCACAGTCCCAGCCAGAGCTGATACAGGCAGAGTAATTGAGGTCAGGAGAGAGCCCGCAGGAGAAGTTGGGGGGTCCTTGAGGCAGCTGTAAGCAAGCCTCAGCCACCCTGGTGACAGGCTCCTGTAATTATGTGGAGGTAGTGATTTTGTACAAATGAGCAAAGGATACCCCTTTTTCAATTTATTTTATTTCCACGTACTGGAAAGTTGTTGTAATGCATATGCAAATCTACAACGCCTGTGATGGGAAGGGAGCACCGGGCTTGTGCAGTACAGAATTTGCACAGCTTGACTGGGCTAGAGTTACTCACGGATGGGTTGACCGACAGCCATCTCACCCCAAAAAGAATATAAAATGACGTGCAAACATGTATCACTATAGCAAGAGGAAATGCGTTCATTTAAAAATAAGAGGGGGAAATGAGGCACAGGGAGAGAGGAAGGGTGGTATTAGTGAGTTAGTGCTGAGACCATCATTAAATGGGTGGTTACTTTGTAGTGGGAGTCTGACGATTGAGGAAACCAGACGCTGTGATTAGAATTCCATATCAGTCTGAAACCCCAAAGGGTGCTGGCGTGTTCTCTGGGGTTAGCTGCCTCGCTCCCCATTCTTGTGTTGTCTGGGGGCTGCCGCCGATTTCCTTTAGCAGGGCCTGCTCTGGGGCATCAAGGCTGAGGGAGACAAGGGGAAAGGCCCTGTTCTGGGTGAGAAATCTAGCCTCATGGCGAAGACAGAGCTAAGAATGGGGAGTAGAGCATTCAATGAGTATTTGTTGAATAAATGAATGGGTGGACATAGCCCTTCCTGTTTTACCTCTTTATTAATTTTTTTTAATTGGGGAATTGGAGGAGGGGAACAGTATTGGGGAATTGGGGAGGGGGACCAGCCAAGTTGTTCTTCAATCTTAGTTATGGAGGGCACCAGTCGCCATCTGGCTGCCTATCGGCAGCTCGTGGCGGCTAAGCTCAAGGTGCTGTGTTCAATCTTAGCTGAGGGTGAGTGTAGCCACCATCCCATGCGGGAGTCGAACCCAGCAGCCTTGTTGTTAAGAGCAAGCGCTCCACTGAGCCATCTGGGCAGCAGCTCAGCTAAGGTGCTGAGTTCAGTCTTAGTTGAGGGCAGGCGTAGCCCACCATCGAACAGGCAATCTTGTTGTTAGGAGCACATGCTCTCACCAGCTGAGCCATCCTGCCACCTGCTGGGAGCTCAGTGGCAGCTCAGCTTGGGCGCAGCATCACTGGTCCATGTGGCAATCGAACCGGCGGCCCTGTTGCTCAGAGCCTGTGTTCTTAAGCCAACTCTTAACCAACTGAGCCACTCGGCCGGCACTCTTTATTAATTCTTAAATCTACCCACTTTTCTCTATGTGCATTTCCATCCCTCAGTTCAGGTCACCATCAGCTGTCATCTAGACTCTGCACCAGCCCCCTCTCCAGTCACATCCAGCCTCTGCTCCTCTTTATCCCCCCTCTCCAACAGAGGGGAGAAAGGGCGCTGTCTCTAAATCCCAAATTGGATCCTGCTCCTCTCTGGTCTTCCTTCTGGGGTGCTGCTCCCTGCTGTCAGCATTACATCTAAACCCTTTTTTGTGGCCCATGAGGTCTCAGGTGATCTGCCTCTGGCACCTCTCCAGCCTCACCTCTAATTTCTCCCCTACCCTCTGCTTCTATTGGCTTCCTGACATTTTTACAAGTCCTAAAAAATAGTGAAACCACTGAACTTTCAGCCTTTTAAACAGTAGCTAAGTCAGCTGTCCAATAGCGATCCCAACTCTCACTTCATCCTCACCCATCCCTAATTCCCACCCAGACCCAATTTGGGCTCAAGGCTGGGAAAGAGGGATGGGGGTAGGTTTCTGTATTGTAATAATAATGATTTTTTAAAGTGTGCACCAAAACATCAGGATTTGTAAGCAGCATACCTAGCTAATTCCTGGCCCCTCTGGGCATTTGCACCAGCCGGGGAGCTTCTTGCCCAAGACAGAAAGTATGAGAGGGAGGTGACGAGGGAAGCCAAAGTCTAAGCCCGCTGTCTCCACCATGAGGGCCTGCCCTGGACCTGCTGGGTAATTACAGCTCCGGAAGGCCCTGGGCCTTTCTCCACCCGGTAATGACAGCCCATCTTGTGCTGGCTCTGCTGTCTCAGGCCACAGGCGTTCATGGGAGAGGCAGCTGGGAGGGGACTTATAGCTATTTTATGGGGCCTGGCTCATCTTTTGCATGCACCAAATGGGCTCAGGGATTTGTAGGGGGGCAGTCTCTAGGGACGCACTTGGCCCTGTCCAGGGCTGGCCCTGCAGATTCTGCCAGATTCTTTCCCTTGCCCAGGGTCTTGCAATCTGTCTGTAATTGTAAGACCTAATTCTGAAGCAACAGGGCTACCACTAGGTGGCTCCCCGCAAGCCGCACTTCCTGCCCTCTGTCCTTAGCTTGGAGTTAGAGCGCTGGGGATTAGGACACACCCAGGTTTTCTTCAGTCTCTAAGGGAGGAAACTGGGAAACTGGAGGGGAGGGTTGGTCCCAGAACCCAGTGCACACAGCTGTATGCTGAATGTGTTGAGAGGTGTAGATGCCTGTCAACATGTATAATTCCCTTTGTGTGGAATTGGTCGGTCTTGGGGACTCTGGTCTGGGGAATTCCACAGAGTGACCAAGCTCTTATAAACCCTGACCAGGCCCCCAGCTGCCGTGGTGGTTGCCAGGGCCTGCAGGAGTCATGAGCAGTCAGGGAGGCCTCAGTGTAGAGCAGTGGAAGCCTGCCCCCATTGCTTCCTTAGGGAGGGATCACAGGTGAGTGGGGAAGGCAGGGTCAGGGCAGGCTGAGGAGGCCTCTGGGGAGAAGGAAAGCCTGCACCCCACCTGCTCTCTCATTCATCCAGTTACCTGTCCACCCAGCACAGATATATTTGCCATCCCTTCTGGAGAAACACCAGGTACATCCCTTGAGATGGAGGTGGTGGGGAGACAAGTTTAGACTGCTTTGAGGTTCCATTGGCCAGGGATACCACATAGGACAACGTGAGGGTAGGGCTCCACTTGGCAATGCTCCATGTCAAAAGTGGCAGTCCGTACCTGATCTTGAGCTTGAGGAGGGTCTCTAGGACTGGGACTAGGCAGGCAGTACCTCCTACCAGCAGCCTTCGCCGTTGGAAATGGCTGGGCCTTTCCCTCCTTGGACAAGGTTGTTATATGGACCTCTGTTCTCCTGCTAGTTTTCCCCACTAGACAGAGCTTATTTGGTGTTTACAGTTCCTGATTCGCCAGCCAGGGCCTCAACTGGTACCCAGCAAATGTCTGTGGAGTGAATGCACGAATGAACACAATAGAGCCCAAACCAGAAGGGAGGTGTCGCTTTGTTCACACAATGGATTTGGGGAAAAGGAGTGTGACATGACTGTTCAAGATGGCTGTTGGTTCATTAAGTGACACACAATGGGTGTATTTAGTAAGGTCTGCTGGAGGCCACAACAGTGGGCAGGATGTTCCTTCCTCTCCTTCCTCCCTTCCTCCCTTCCTCCCTTCCTTCGGTCCTTCCTTCGTTCCTTCGTTCCTTCGTTCCTTCCTTCCTTCCTTCCTTCCTTCCTTCCTTCCTTCCTTCCTTCATATATTTTTGTTCCCAACTCCCTGTCCAGGTCCTGGGTGCCAGGCCCTATGCTAGAGTTGGAGACACAGTGATGAACAGGACGGAGGCAGCCCACCTCCCTGGGAAGGCAAAGTGGTGAAGGAAGTAGACATGGATGATGTCAGGTAGCATGCCCGAAATTCATCCATGAGGAGCCATAGGGTCTGTGTGGAAACCTGGCTCAGGCTGGGCCCAGAGAAGGCTTTCTTTGGGAATAATCTTTTTGGAGAGGAGTGTTCTAAGCAGGAAAAATGACACAGTCACAGGCCAGGGGACTGAAAAATGTCTGGGGTGCTGGATCATCGAGTTTGAGGCTGCACATGGTAAGAGAGGCCATCAGGGACAACTCTGATGGGTTCTATATATGGAAATGACACGATCAGAATCACATTGTTAAAATGTCACTCTGCCTGTGGAGTGGAGTTAGGCTAGAGGGAGCTGAGTGGAAGCTGTGAGCCAGGATGGATGGTTCAGTGAGAGATGGTGGTGTCCTGAATTTGGACTGTGACTGCAGTAATGAAGAGCAGTAAATGGATTGAGAGGTCCACCAGGTAATACCTACAATGGGGCAATGTGGTGGGGAAGAAAGTGGAAGTGACTGGGAGACGTTGATTTCATTTCCTGAGGTACAGGAAATGCTAGGGCAGAAGCATTTTGGTGGTGTGGGGAGATAATGAGTTTGCCTATCAAATGGCCACAAAGAAAAAGCTATATGGGTTTGGAGTAGACTTGGGCTGGAGATTCAGAACCCAGAGTAATGGATTTACATGGGCCCAGTAGCCCCTGGAGGGAATGAGAGAATGCCAGGTATAGAGGGTTGAATGGTGGCCCCTAAAAAAATATGTCCATATCCTAGTACTTGGACTCTGTGAATGTGATCTTATTTGGAAAAAGGCACTTAGCAGATATAATTAAGAATTATGAGATGAAATTATTCTCATTACTGGGGTGAGCCCTAAACCCAATGAAAAGTGTCCTTAGAAGAGAAGAGAAGGTCCAGGACTCTGAGACCCTGTGCAGGCCTGAGTCAATCCTTTGGCTACTGCTGTGTGGAACAAAGCGTTAAGGAGACACTCATCCCTTCATGTAGGCAGCAAATATTTATTTGTGGTAGAGGCTGAGGATATGATGATGGACAAAAACACATAGAACTAACATACTCCTGGAGCTCCCAGGCCAGTGGTGGTGGTGATGGTGGGATAGATATTAATCAAACAGAGATTCAACTACATCAACTGTGACAAGTCTTACAAAGCACACAGAGCATAAGAGGCTATTCTAGGATGTGTTGGCCTAGTCAGGAAAGTGAGGAAAATCCCTCTGAGGGGATCAGGAGGGTTTAATTGGGGAGGAGGGAAATTTTTCTAGATAGAAGGAACAGCATATGCAAAGGCCTGAGAGTGGGGTGGGGGGAGGGGAGAATGGCTAGTTAGAAGGACTGGAGGAGGTCAGTGTGTGTAGAGAAGTGAGCAGGGGCCAAACCATGTAGGACCTTACAGACTACTTTTAGGGTTTTCCCTAAGAGTGCAATTTACTAAGCTGACAGTGATGGGTTCAGATCTGCATTTTGAGACCACTCTGGCTGCAGTATGGAAGGAAGGTGGGTGAAAAAAAGAATGGAGAGGAGCAGCCAGCCAGGAAACTGCAGACAAATGGGTGGATTAGAGAAAGATTTAGGTCGTAGGACTGAATGGACATGGGATATGGAAGGATAGGGTCTAGGGATGAGGCAGCAGGTGGTGCTTAGCATGACTTCCAGGCTTCTGGTTAGGAAACCAGTGGGGGGTGGGGGGAGTTCTTCAGTGAAGCAGGGAACACAGGAGGTATGGAGGGGGAAGGGGAGAAAGCATGAACTCAGTGTTGGACATATTGCAATTGAGATGCCTGTGGACACTCAAGTGGAGATGTAGACTCTTCAGTGAGTGATATAATTCTGGAGCTCAGGAGTCAGGGAAAGGGTAAAGAGAGAAATTTGTGAGTCATCTGTGTATAGGAGGAAATTAGAGAAAGAGAAAAGGGAAGTAGAGCACCTAGGCCTGAGCTTTGAGGAACTCCCAACCTTTACTGACATAATGGGGAGAAGGGGAGAGGAGGATGTGTTGGGTGGGGGGGTGGGCAGAGGTGGCCAGAGAGAATGGTGGAAAACCAAGGGACATGAGTATTCCAGGGAGGCAGTGGTCAGCCTCTGCTGGAGTGTAAAGTGCCGCTGGGGGCTTCAGCAGATGAGGACTGAAGAGTGGTTGTTGAATGGAGGAGCTTGGAAGCTACAGAGTTTACTGAGACCTGGTTTGGTGTTGTGAGCGGGCCAGAAGGCCCACTGAAGGCGAATGAGGGATGGGAGGGAGGCGAGGACAAGGAGACAGGTTGCTCTTTCAGGGGACTTTGCTGTGATTGAGAAGGAAAGAGACACTGCCGTAGTTGGTGGGGTTGAATGAGGTTTTTTTGTTTGTTTGTTTCTTTCTATAGTACAGGCTTGAACATATTTATAGGTCAAGGGAAGGATCCGGTTGAGAGGGGAAGGCTGAACACTGAGGAGAGAGAAGGGATTATCCACAAGGCAAGCTCCTGAGATGGGCGGACAGGATGGGAGGATCTGGGCAGACAGTGGCATAACAGGATGTAGCGATGCAGGAAAGTTTCTGTTTGGTTTAACTGAGCTCTGGCTAGTGGCTGATGCAAGCCGAAACAGCGGCTCATTCCGTTTTTTATGTGTGTTGTGTGTATTTTGGTGTGTGTGCTCGAGTCTTCCCCTGGTCTGGGCTGCCAGCCTGGATGGTGTGTATAGGGAACATCCTCATAAAGCCTGGGCAGAGGCTGGGCACCTCCCACTCTGGGCGAGCTCACTGATGAGATTCTCAGATGGTGTTTCCCATCATTCATGACCAGGAAGGTTCACAGAGCAGGCGTGGGAACCTGCTTGGCCATCAGGGCCTCCTCCAGCTCAGGCTGAGATTTACTGCATCCCTGTCTTCATTGCCTCCCAGACTGGACTGGCTGAAGGAAGTGTCCACTGTTTTTGGCCCATGTTCTATGGAAGGGATTGAGCAAACCAAGGGGTAGCCCCAGTGTGCGAACACCCCTCTTTCCCCCAGTCTGTGCTGGGCTCCCTTCTCATCAACCCATCGCCTGCACATAAATCAGGAGGACTGCCTGGCCCAGAAGCTGGGGACTGTCTGAATCCCTTTGGGAACTTGGCCCTGGGGGGTGGACACCAGGTCCCTAGTCTTCTTCAGGGCCTTCTCCACTGGTGTGTCCCCTCCCGATATCCCGGCTCCCTTCCTGGTGACACCTTTCCCCTAACCTGCCGGTGGTGATGATGGGGAGGGGGCAGTAGAAGTACACAGCAGGGCCACCGAGACACGAGCTGAGGTCAGGGGAGTCCGCCACTATACAGGGACGCCCCCCCATTACAGCACGGGCGCCAGGATCGGGTCGTGGGCCCTTCTCCAGCCTCCCGGGGACTGGGGAGGAGGGCGGGGCGAGTCACACAGGTGGGAGCCGGGCTAGGGGAGGCGGGCGCGGCGTACGTGCGGCCAGCTGCGGGCCGCATGAAGGGCGCGCACCCGGCTCCGCCTGGCGGGAGGCCCGCTCCCCGCTCCCGCGCGGTCGGGCAGCCCGGGCCTTCCCCGGGGTCGGCGGCGGTGGCGACCCCCAGCCGAAGCTCCCCGGGAGCCGAGCCAGACGCCCGGCCGGCCAGCGCGGGGGCGGGAGGTGGGGACGTGGCTGCGGCTCAAGCGGGCGGAGCCGGGCCGCGGCGGGAGGCGGAGCCTCCGGGGGAGGAGGCGCTGAGCGGGCCGGGCGCCGCCGCGGGAGGTTCTGGAAACGCCGGGAGCGGCGCGTGTCCAGGTGAGCGTCGTGCCCGCTCGGCCTCCCGGTCCGCCGCGGGGCTCCGGCGCAGGCCTGTGTCGCCGGGCGGTGCGTTCAGCCTGCGTGGGGCAGGGGGTTCGGAGCCGGGGGTCCCGCCGCTCGCAGGGCAGCCCGGGCCGCAGCCCCGCGCCCGCCGCCCTGTTTCTACACCCGTCTGGGTTTCTGTCCCGCCGCCTCTGTCCCCTCGCCGGCTTCAGGGTGGTGAGGTCAGCGGCGCCCTTCCTGTCCGTCCCCACGGTGGCCGCGCTAGGCGGGGAACTTGGCCGTCCTGCCTTGTCAGGCTCCCCAGGAAGGGGCGGCCTGGCCCCGAAGCTGCCAGAAGTTGGAGACGGAGTTAGGGGCGTGGGCCAGGCCCCGAGGGGGCTGCTTTATGTTAGTGAGGTCCACCTAACCCCCTCCAAAGAGCAAAGGGCTGGGAGTCTGTGGTTTGATACGGCATGGCCCAGCTTGGTGCCCATTAACGCAGGCTGTTGGATGAGAAAGTTTTGTTTTTTTCTCCCCTGCAGACATCCCTTTTGAATCTGCGTTGTTTTTCCTCAGCAGCCGCGGAGACCTGTTATAACTACTTAACTAATTCAACAAACGGACCCTTCTGTGAGTCAGAAACTGTAAGGGGTTGCTAGCCCAGTGGGGCAGACTGACTGGAAGACCAAGAAAATCCAGGCCCAGAGCAGTGTGGTGAGTGCTCTGCTGGGAGGGAACACAGGGCTATGGGTACTTGGTAGAGGACAGGGTGCTTCAGGCCAGAGGGCTTCCTGGAGGAGGTGCTTCATGAGCTGGAGTGGTGAGATGACGGCTGAATAAAGGATAACCCAGACAGAGGAACAGGCTGTGTGAGAGGGAGCAGACCTGGGCACTCTAGTGGAAACAAGGTGATAGGGGAAGGGGCACTTTAGGGGATAGCTGCCCATGGACCCTGTCCATAAGAGCTGCAAGTGAGAGGACAGTTCCTAGTACTGTGCCCTGCTTGTGCAGGGTGCTCAGTGAACTCCTGTAGCATGAGAGTGGATCAGGGCACTTCTTCTTCAGGACAGCATAGATGGGCGCTTGGCCTCTGCATTCTAATCTGGCACCTTTAAGAAGAACATTAGAGTCTTTCCCAAGACTGAGACTGGTGTCTTCTGCTGCGGAGTGACACCTGAGGCTGGTGCCTGACAGTCCCAGCCCTCCTGCTGGAGATCCTGGCCCTGAGAACAAGAGTTGGGGTATGTCACTTTGTATTCTCAAAAGTCTCAGATTTTGCAGAGATCCACTGTCCACCTAAGGATTTATAGACTGTTTTTGCATGGTTGAGTTCTCTTTCTGTTAAATGAACGAAGATTTCCTTTAGCTTGTGCTTAAAGTGCCCCTGAAGTGTCCAGGGTGCAGTGTCTCACTGTGGTTCTGGGCCTCAGGGCTCAGCCTCTTTGTTCACTTCTCCCACTCACGAGATCTTTGGGCTTTCAATTCTTCTAGTGTCTTCTTCTTCTCCGATGGCCAAGCGTGTCCACTGTACAGCCTAGCCAAGGAAGCCACGTAGCCAGGATGGAGTGAGTTGGCGGGGGCCTCAATCCAGAGATGCTGTCATACTGGGCCACCCTAGTTCTGTGAGAGCTCAGCAGGCAGACATGGTGACAACTAGTCTGTGGCATATGACAGTAGTCCTTTCACCCTGTTGTAGGCTCTGAAGTGGGGTGCCTGGGAGAGTGCTTACTTTGCTGCTGGTTTAGCGTGGCTGCAGCTGATCTCTGTGTGTTCCTTGAGTACCCTCCTGTGTTCCTGTTTCTGCTTAGAGTGTGCTTGGGGTGCAGAATGAGGGAGGAGGTGGAATGAGGGAAGAGGAGGAGGAAGTGGAGGCAGCAGTGGTGGTGGCACTGTTCTTGCCTGTGGGTAGCTCACCTCTCTGAGATTGCTGCTTCATGCTGGCAGCTGGCCATGTGCCAGGGGAGGAGCCCAGACTGTGAGTGCTTATCAGGAGAGACTGCTTTGGGTGCAGCCCTGAGGAATGAGTGGAGGGAGGGAATCTGGGGTCTACTCATTTCCTGGGAGAGCCTCTTTTTTTTGCTCTGCCCTGCCACGTTCTTGGGAGGGTCTGAGGCTGGATGCAAGACCTTGGCCGATTTGTGGCCACACTGGCTGATAGTGTGCAGTGAGCTGGCTGGTGGGTGTGTCCCTGGCCCCTGGGAGCTGTCAAGAGTTTAATTTTATGCAGATGGAGTTTGGCAGGAAATGCTATGATGCAGGCACATGCAAGCCCAGACAGAATGCTAGAGCAAGAGTTAAACTGAAAAAACTGCTTCCATCTAGCAATTTGGACTTTTGAAGTGCCTCAGGGTAGGAAATCAGCCTGTCCTAGAGCAGAGAGGGCTGGTGACTCCTGTGGTCTCTGGGGATGTGGAATGAGGGATATCGTTTTTTTATCCACAAAAGGGGCACAGGGGAGTGAAAAGTTTGGATTAGACTTCTTGGAGCCCTAGAAGAGAGTTTTTGTTCAAGTGGTGTCATTGCAAGGCAAAGGATTATGTGTTTGGGGACTGAGTTCTCCAGCTCAGGTAGGATGTCTGAGCCTGATCTCAGACTACCGTCTGCTCCAGACCTTTCAGGAAGTGCTTGCTAGAATGTAACTCATTTTGTACCTGGCACTTCTGAAGGCCAACCTGTGGCTGAGATCCTGAGGCCTCGTACTTGTAGGAACTTGGAGCGAACAGGTCAGAGGCATAGAAATATGTGAAATAGAAATCTTAGCGGGAGAACTGTCCTTCCTTGGTGAGATTTAGAGCCAGCAGTTTGACAGTTCCAGGGTTGTTCCCTGATGTCTATTGTGCTGCATTACACCTGACTCCACTCGCTCCTGAGTTAACGTTTCATCTCTTTGTGCATTCCTAGGACCTGGAGATTGATTGCCCAATTTCTGTCTTGTTTTCATCTTCACGGTTCCTTAGACTGGACCTTCTTCCTCGCCAGAGATCAGCTGGGCAGTGGGCTGCTTCAGGACTGCTGATGTTCCTCCAATACCCTCGGTGCCAATGACTGGTATAAATTGTGCCTGGAGCTGCTGGGCTGCCCACTGACTTCTGTCATCTCATTCAAGCCTCACAACAGCCCTATGAGATGTAGGTCCTAATATTATCCCCATTATACAGATGGGGAAACTGAGGCTCGGAGAGACCTGTAACTTATCTAAGATCCCAAAGCCAGGAAGTGATGATGGAGCTGAGATTTAACTCTGGGGCTGTCCGACCCCAGGGCAGGTGTGCCTGTTTACTATATTGTACTACCTTGCCCTGAGCTGTGATGGTTGGTCATTTGTGAGTGCTCTGATGTCTGGGGCAGGAGTGACTGTCACCTGAACTCGAGGCAACATGTTCCTGTTTTCTCGGTCCATGTTGCTGTCTCTGCCTTCTGGTAGGATCCAGCCAGGGATGTCATGAAGCTGCTTTGTAAACCATGGTAAAGTCCTTGGCCTGAGCAGACCTACTCTGCCAGAGCAAAGTGTGGCTCCCCCTTTTGGGAGGCCCTTGTGTTGTAAGCCAACAGATGTTACCCAGTCAGATTGAATGGCAGCAGTGTCTAGTGGAAAGTGTGTTCTGGGTTTGAGTCTGTGCTCTGTCAGTGATTTACTGTAGCATGTCAGGTGTGCACGAAACCCTCTCTCAGCCTCAATTGTCTATCTGTATCTGAGATCGAGATGATGATCTAGTTTACAAGGTTTGGGTGAGGATCAGAAGGTAGAAATGAAAGATTTTTGGAAACATAAATAGTTTCCAAACTATTATCTTAGCCTTGTTTCCAGAAAACAGAGCCTGAGGCAGAGCTTCAGTGCTAAGTGCTTTGTTGGAAGTTGCAATTGCAGGGCAGCAAGGGTGAGGGAGGGAAAAGGAAAGTGAAGTAGAGGAGGATGGGAAGCAGATACAGGCTGGTGCTTGAGTAGGCTGGCGTTGTTCAGCCATGTGGGCCCTCTCTGGGTGAGCTGGCAGAAAGTTCACACTGCAGAACAGTTTCCCAATGGAGGCCTAGAGAGGGGATTTATCTGCTTACTTCCTCTTCCGTCCTTCACTGGTCAGAGCTGCCTCATGAGGAGTTATCCTGCTGCTCCTCCAGTTGCTGTAGAAGGCCCTCCAGCAGCCACTGGGAAGGTGGGTGTAGCATGCCTTTGGAGACTGGAAGTAGTGAGAGGAGCCAGAGATTTGGGGCCTGACAGTCTCCTACACTAGTTCTGAGGCAGAGCAAGTGACCTAGGTCCCAGGAGACAGGTCAGGCCAAGGGAGTACGAGGCAGTATGTGAGATGCACCCAATAAAGTGGTGTGTGGATTTTGTCCTCGTGTGGAGCTCCTTTTTGTGAGTTAGCCTCACCTAGATTTCCAAGTCTCTGCTGAGATGGTGACTGAAAATCCAGCTTGGCTTTTGCACGTCGATTTTTACAGCCTTCTCTGCTACTTCATTGCTTATTTACTGAAGGAGGAAACTTTGTGGTTTTGATGGTACCCGTGTGGGAAGTACAAATCTACATGTTCATGGACCAGATAGAGAAAGTGTAAGGATAGGTACAGATGAACACCTAGGCTCCATTAGGTTCTCAGTGAAGGAGAATATTTTTCATGTGTGGTAGTAGTTGAACGTCTGAAACTTGGAGTCGAGATGGGGCTGGAGAGGGTGGTGGGGCCAGGTCATGCGGAGTCGAAAAGGCCCTTAGGGCTAAGGAGTTTGGACTTTACCCTGAGGGTAGGGGAGAGCTTTTGGAAGATTCTTAGGGAGAGACCAAAGGAGGGGCTGGGGTAAACCCTCTGGCTACTTTGTAGAGGAGAGGTGGGTGGGAGGCCATGGCAGGGGCCAGCATGGCTGCAGGAGGGAATTGGGGATGGCTCAGATCAGTGTGATGACTGAGGCATGACATCCTGTGAGGAGCGTAGGGTGCCTCTCATTCTTTCCTGGGATGCCAGTAACAGCAGTTTGTGGGCCTCAGTGGACATCCATGTGCTTAGATGGTAGGGCCTTCTACGTTTAGCACGCCTGTCCTCTTGGCTCTGCCATCCCAGAGTTGGCCACTCCACTGGGAGGCAGGGCCACTGGGGGGAGCCCTGTTCAGGCAGGTCTGGCTCCTTCACAGAAGGCAAGGCAGCCTCTTGTTCAGGGCCAAGCAAGACCTGTTTATTCTCAGCAAACCCATGTTCTGTCTCTAGGCTGTTAAATACATTGTTAAAACTCAAGCTGTTGCATTTGGGCTGCAGCTGGGAGCTTGGCAGAGGTTCATGCCTGATGAGGTAAGGGGAGAAGCTAAGGACGCTGCTGCTTTGCAGCTGGAAACATCTTTTCATGGCTATCTGGCCAGGTTGTAAATGTCCTTTCCAAAGAGCAGACTTGTTAGGGACTCAGATTGTATGTCTTGGAATTGCCTTGTACTTAGAAACCGTGCCGGTCACCTGGTGGGTGGATCACTGTCACTGGGCTATTGGCAGGCTTTGGAGCACTTCCCTGTGGGGGTCCAGGTTTGGGCTGCCAGGGCTGCTTTGGAACCCTTTGGAGAGGGCCTGCTTTGTTTTCTTTTCATTTTAAGCATATTAGAAAATATGTTTTAAATTTCCCATAGAGTTCCTTGTAGAAAGGTTAGGAAATACAATTAAATATAAAGAGAAAGAAAAAATTATTTCACCAAGATACAACTAGATTTATGACTCTCTTCTTGCATATATATCGGAAAAGTCATGATGCATTTTTGCAACGAAAAACATAGAAAAAATACGTCATGACTTTTCTGACAACCCAATATTTGTATATATGTAAATTTCCACATATATGCACATACATACATTTTTCCACGTAAAAATGAAATTGTAGAGTGCATATTTTTGGGAGCCGCTTTTCTCACTTAACAGTAAGCTTTGATCTTCTCTCCACGTTAATATGCATATGGTATCCATTCTTATACAACCTATAACAATCCGTTGTAGGGAAGAAATGTAAAATCTTCTGTTGTGGTAGTTTCCTCACTTGAACAAGTCTGTGGCAAGTATAATTTATTGGGTGCCTGAAATGGGCCAGACATTATTCTAAACTTGGGATGCAGCTCAAATAAAAGTCAGCATTGGTTTTCTGCTCAGGTTTGGTGCCACTGTGTTTTTCATGAAAGGAGATTTGGCACTGCCCATTCCCGGGCCTGTTCAGCATAGATTTCTGAGGGTTCCTGGGAGGGTTTTCAGCAGCCCTGGACACTTTGTGGGGGCACAGGACAGGCACAGATACTCTCACCTACTCTATTCTCAGCGAGCTCCAGGTGCAGGTATGCGATGGGATGGGGGCCTTTCCTACACTGCTGCTGCCCCCCAGCCTGACCCTGATTTGACGACCTTTGTACAAAGCCTTGAGTGTTCAGGGGCTCCAGATCAGGAGAAATGGGATGGGGCTCCAGGGCCCCCCACCCCTGCCTGGGGTGGGCAGTGTTGACTGTGGCAGTCTGGGGGCTGCTTGGGAGTGCCTGGCTTGCCTGGGGCAGCAGTCATCATCCTCCTCTCCCATCAGAGCAGGACTCTGCAGGCTCTTGGTAAGCCATTTCCCAGAACCCCATCTGTGATTCTTTGGGGCTCTGCCTCCAGGCAGGATGTGTGGATGGGCTCAGTCTAAGCCAGATAACACATTCCAGAGGCATGACAGCTGGTATTCATGTAATGAAGGAACCTGGCTGCTTTTCCCTACGTGCTGTAGGGCATGAGCCATGGAAAGGATCACGAGCCTGATTTGAAAGGAACGGAGAGGTTTCTCCCTTGAATTTGTTACCTGATCTCTGAAAAGGTACGGCACTGCAGCTGCCGACACAACAGGGGAGAAGCATGGGGCCTCCCTCCTCCAAACATGTCTGGTCTGGCCTCCTGCTTGTGCCCCGCTCTCCCACGAGCCTGACAGGCAATCAGCTGGTCCCTTACTGTGTACAGATACAGCCTCCTGGCCCCTGGTTTTACTGTCCCCTCCCTACACACATACAGAATGTGGTCTCCTGAGCTACTCAAGCCTCTTGAGAGATAAGGAACAGACCCCGCCCCCCCCCGGAGAAAGGGGCTTGTATAAACCAGAAGAGAGGCCTTCTGGAGTCCTGCTGTGGATTTGCAGCTCAGTGAGCCTGGAGCAGGGAGGACCCGGACTCCACCTCAGGGCTAGCTGGGCCCGTTCCCCTCTCACAGTGACTTGCTTTCTTCAGCCACCCTCACTCCATGATGGACCCCTTAGCCCAGCACACCCCTCCCTGCAGCACATTCTAGGCTGAAAGATCTTGTCCCATGTATCTCTGGGTCCCCAACACTTAGGGCACTGATGGGCTTGCTGCCAGCTCTGCAGACATTGGGCAGGGGCGTGAACAAATGAGATCATTGATTTATTCTCTCCTCTTCCTGATACGAGTGGGGTGGGGGTGGGCCTGGGCTTCTCTGAGCCTTACCTGGAACACAGTGGATTGGCATTTCTTCTGAAAGGGTAAAGTGAAGAATGGTGGGTGTGACTGTGTGTCTGATCAACAATGGCAGGCAAAAAATTGATGACCTGGCAATAGGCAGCTCAGACTTAGAGTTCTGTGAGATAAGGCTTACATCTTTGGGGAGGAAGCATTTTTGAATTTCCTTTGTTTTCCTTGTTTTTTCTTAGTAAATTTCCAGTGGGGCTTGGCTGAAGTAGAGCAGCAAGAGGCGGGCCTGGCAGAACTGGGCTCAGATGGCGCTGGTCCCCAGCATGCTCGGGGCTGCGTGGCTTAGTGTGAGGTGTCCAAAGTGTCCCTTGTGTACTTAGGTCTACTGCCAGTGGGGCTTGCCCCAGGCTGTGCCTGCTGCCTGCAGAGCAGGGTCTGGCTATTTCTAGGCTTCTGAGAAGATACATTGGCAGCAGCCCAGCCCATTCCGAGGTTTTGGCCCTATGTGGCTGATTCATTTTTGTATCCCGAGTGCCTAGCTCAGTGCCTGGCATATGTGGGTCTTTTGTAAATATTTGTGAATGGTGACTGGCCAGGGAGGACAGTGTCTCTTGAGGAGCCTCACTACAGGAAGAGCAGTGTCTGCCCAGAGCGCCTCCTGCCAGACTGCTCTCACTGTGGCCAGGCCCTCTTCTGGCGGACCATCTGCTGTACACCTCATTTCGGGTGTGGGTCCCCTGGATCATACTGTGTCAAGTTCTCTTTCTGTCGTCGTCTCTCCTGTGCTGTCAACATTCTGGTGGGAAGGGGCTGCGTGCTGCATCCCCAGCACCTGGCACTGTCCTGGCACATGTGTTGGAAGGAAAGACAGAAACAGACAAGCAGCCTGTGGAACAAGAACGGGTGGGCCAGAGTCCTGGACTTACAGACTGTTAGAACCAGAGGTGACCAACCCCCATGCGATTCAGCCTTCCCAGGTTGCCAGTGGTTACCAGGAGCCGAGAGGGCAGAGCCCCTCCTGAGGGCACGTGGCCTCCTAGAGCAGGGTCCAGAATTGAGCACACATCACTGGTTCCACACCCTGTGCTCTCGCCACTGGTGATCCTGAATATCCTTAGCTTCTGTGTGCCAGGTCAGGATTTTGGCATGTTTGAATGTGTGTATATGTATGTACATGTGTGTGTGTCTCCTCACCTAAGTTGCTTTTTTTTTTTTTAGTATTGGTCCAGTGACTGTCACTGAATACCTTGCAGACACTGCCCTCTGTGACCATGAAACGCCGTGTGTCCACATTGCTGGTGGCCTGGTTTAGTGTCCTGGGCTGCGTGCATGCCGAGTTCTTTACCTCTATCGGTATGTGCCAACCTGAGCAATCTTTGGCTCAAGCGCCAAGGGATGTCACTGCCTGAAGCCTGTTCTCATTCAGGGTGGCATGGCCTCACTCACTGGTTTTCACCAGTTTTACAGAGAGTGGGACTTGCAGAGTTGCTGCTTCCCTCTCTGAGGCCTGGATGGATGACCTGGATGTCCTGGGAGCCTGCTGTCTCAGCCACGTCCTCCTCTCTGGGACGTGTGGGCTGCTCCTGGACGGCCCTGGCCTTCCTGTCTGTCTTTCTCCCGGACCAGAGTGGTTGAGCACAGAACACACTGTGGCTGGTAGATCCAGCCACTCTTCTTCTAAAGTCTCAGAGCTTGTTTCCATGGGATGAAACCTCCAGGACATCCATGCCCCAGTGACATGACCCAGCTGGGTGGTGGTGGGAGAATGAGATTTGGGGCTTCTTCCTTAAGGTGCCCCCAGTGCACTAACCTCATTGTCCCCTTGGGGCCTCTGCCTCTCTCTTCCTGAAGCTGGGGGGTCAGGCTCATGTGAGCACGTAGGTCCCTTTTAACCCCGAGTCCTCATGATCCCAAGAGAGCTGAAATGCCTGTGGCCCAGAGGACTTGCCTCTATGCTGGGGTGTTCTGTGCCACAGGGAAGGGGGCTGGACATCTCCCTTCCATTTCTCGTTGTCCCTTTCTCCATGCAGGGCATATGACGGACCTGATTTATGCAGAGAAGGACCTGGTGCAGTCTCTGAAGGAGTACATTCTTGAGGAGGAAGCCAAGCTCTCCAAGATTAAGAGGTGTTCAATGTTCTAAATCCCCACCCCCACCCCACCCCCACTCTGGTGAGCCCTCCAGCCCCCAGGAACCCATCCAGGGTGCTCATAAGAGGAAGCCCTTGAGAGGGCACTGTGAGGCTGGCCTGGAGTTTACTCCCCCAGAGTGGCTCTCCATGGGCTGAGGACTCACTGCTTTTTCCTTTCTATTTAAGAGCCTCTTGGCATACATTGTGGTCCCCAGCTCCTGTGTAGCTTAAAATACTGAAAGGATCTGTGGGGAATTACTTGTATTCATATTAAATACCTCTTTATGAAAAGGGTCCTAAGTCTCACCAGGGAAATTAGCAGAAGTCAAGACCCGTGTGGGTTGGTGTGTTAGTTTTCCTTTTCCTCTGGTTCCACAGCTGGGCCAACAAAATGGAAGCCCTGACCAGCAAGTCGGCTGCTGACCCCGAGGGCTACCTGGCCCACCCTGTGAATGCCTACAAACTGGTGAAGCGGCTGAACACAGACTGGCCCGCACTGGAGGACCTGGTCCTGCAGGACTCGGCCGCAGGTGAGGGACGCTGAGCAGGTGCTTGGGTGAGCCAGTATGTTTGTGTGCTCGCTTCTGGGAGTGTGTGTTCAAGCCTTTCCTGGCTCTGGGTGGGCATGTGCAGTGTGTGAGCCTGAATCCTCACAGCTCACCGTTCTCTCCTTCCTTTCTCTGTGGGGACCTGGCAATTGGCTGTCCTTGTTTGTTTAATATGTAATAATAACCAGTTTTTGCCTTTTCCTAGTGTTTTCACTTCCTTTTTTTTTTCAGTAGTGACTTTTTTTCTAATTCTACTTAAGTAATACATTTTTTTTGGAAACTACAAAAACAATCACATGATAAAATTATAATTCTTAATCCAATTGCCTAGTGATAAGCACTATTAAAATTCCAGTCTTTCTACACATGCAAATATATTTTAAAAAATGGAACTATACATAGATACCAGGGATGCAAACTCACTTGCTTTGAGGGAACAAGTGAAATTAACAAAAGTGAGTTAAGTGGGTTGGGTGCCGGGGCCAGTGCAAGCTGGGAGCATGGGCCTCATCTAAATTCATTACCATTCATATCTGACAGAGATAAAACGTATCTGTTGGCAGATTTGTGATATAAGCATATACTGTTTTCCTGAATTTTGCAACTTCTCTGTGTCCATTAAATGTAACAAAATTTTAATGGCTGGACAGTAACATGTCATACTGATGTGTAAACTGGTCAAGTCAGTGGACGTGGCATTGTTTCCAAATTATCAGCAATCTTGCATACACATCTTTGGTTGTTTTCTTTGGATACATTCCTAGAAGTGGTATCTGCAGGCCAGATCATGTACTTTTTTAAAGCATGAACTGCTTGGTGCTTTCATTGTGGTAGTACTTTCTATGCGCTAACGTTTTCCTCTCAACAGGAGATGGTGGGATTGGCCCTCCTGCCTTGCAGGCCTGCACTCAGCCCCCTGGACTCTCCCTGAGTTGGGAGTGCTGATTAACTTCAGACTAGTTGTTTCTCTGGCTGAAACGTTTCAGCCCATGTGTCCAGACTGGGCTGGACTTGGCTGGGGACAGGCTGGCCTCTGGAGAGGGATTGGTGAGCTCATCCAGGCTGGAGCTCTGCCCAGTGAGCTCACTGCCTCCAGAAGCTGTGGCTGCCTTTCCCTGCCTCCCTGCTTGGGCCTGTAGCTCAGAACTGATTGTTCTGCCTGCACTGCGGGAGAACAAGGCTGCTCCGATGACTTCCCTGGATGACTTCCGGCTCTCCATTCTTCTCCAAGCCCCACCCCCACCATCTACAGCTGGTTTCTTTGGGAAACCTTATAATTAATTATCTGAAGGAGACAGGGTAGGCCCATAAAACATAGGTTGTTTTCACCGCTGACTTTCAGAGCTCTTGCCCTGACATGTGGCTTTTTCTGGGGGCCTGTTTTCTTTTTCCTGGATTATAAACACTCAGAGTTCCTGACCATGCAGTCATGAAGAAGGCAGCATTGCAGCTTCTTGGTTCCTGGGTCCCCAGACATGGCTAGAAGTAGGTGTTTGAGCCTGAGGTCGTGAGAGTAGGTGGCTGTGGGTGCTGCTGCTTAGGGGAAGAGGCTGGGAAGAAATGGCCTTGGAGTTCCCCTCCCAATTCTCAGCTCACAGACAGAATTGAAGCCCCTGGATTAGCATGGGAGGGCTTGGCCCCCACCTGGAGTTGAGATTAAAAGAGGCGCATGTCTTCCTTACAGCGAGGGCTTAGAGTCCCAGAACATCCTCCTTTGGCTACTTCTGTGGTCTGGGGCTCTCCCAGGCCCCAGGCTGTGGTCTTGAGCACCACAATTGGGGTGTACCTGCCCTGAGCTCACAACAGGTCTGAGTAGTCGGGGAATACCCTAGAGAGCAGAGCAAGGCCCAGTGTGGCCTCTCAGGGGACCATGCTGGGCTGGTGCAGCCCCACCTCAGAATTTGGCCTGGCCACATGGTCCCCTTGTCCCTAACCTAGGGGCGTGTGGGCAGTACCAGATGCCTTCAGGACTGTCATCACTTTTCTGGATGATAAGGGCCAGTGGTCAGCTGGGCTCCCTGGGTTGACCACCT
>NW_017731416.1:3805033-3807013 GCF_001890085.2 Hipposideros armiger
CTCAGTTACAGTCTCTGCCCTGTTCATTCTGTGTCTACCTCTCTGGGCTCTACTGAGCTCACACACAGGCTCTGTTCTCACTCATCTTACAACCCCTCCCTCAGGATCCAAGGCCCTTTTGTGTGTCTGCAGCTGATTGAACTCTTCTCCTCTCTGGTGAGGCTACTGGACAGAGTTACCTACACTCTTTGTCCACTTCCTTGGTGGAGGATGCACACGCCCTCCTGAACGCACAAAACCTGGCCTCTTTCCCCCCATCCACCAGTCCTGCTACTGCAAGGTCACCAGTGGCCTCTCAGCTGGTAAAGCTGGAGGACAGGTTTTGGGCATAATGCTCATTAACTTTTCTGTGGTGTTTGGCACATTGATTGCCCCTTTCTTCCTGATATTCTCTCTCCTTTGAATTCTGGGGCACTGATTTTGGCTAGTTCTCTTTCAGCCTCCATGGTCATATTCTCTCATTTTCTCTTCCTCTTTTTTTTTTTTTAAATAAATTTTATTGGGGAACAGCCATGGTCATTGGTTACACACCGCTCCCATGCCACAGTGGCATAGACGACTCTCCTAGGGAGGGTGCAGCTCACAGTGGCCCACGGCAGGATCGAACCGGCAACCCTGGCGCTGTCAGCACCATTCTCCAACCAACTGAGCCAACCGGTCACCTTCTGCCGCTCTGTTTTTACACACCCCTTTTCCACGGACTGTTCCAATGTGTTTATAATAAGATATATTTGGTTTGGGGGCTATTAGAGGCCAATAAACCCAGGGATTCAGTTAGCCCCCCCCCCCCCCAGAGCTTGGATGCCACGTCACCCATGGGGATCCTGGAGGAAGCACAAGCAGAGGGAATCCCTGTGTGTGGCCAAAAGAGGCTCTGCTGTTGGCTGGTCAAAGCCTGTGAGCCAGCAGGACAGGATGTAGACTTCTCCTTATTCCTGCCTCATTCAGGTCTTAGACCAACCAGGCCAGGAGGCCAGAGAGAGAAGGCAGCTTGGATACCTGTAAGGTCTGTTCCACCTGTGCTGTGAGAATGATCGGTGGGAAGAGGGAGCCACCCCCAGGCACTGACCTTTTATGTTCAGTTAACAGACCCGTGTGCATCCTGGAGGGGGACTGAGGGGTGGGAGGGAGTTACTCGCCAGGATTCCACCCCCACCGCATGTTCTCCCTGCACACCTCCTCCAGGTGAGCCCAGCCGTTTCCATCACTGGAGGTATCACCTGTACATGGATGACATCCAGATGTGTGTTCCCTGTCAAGGCTTGTCTCCTGGGCTTCCAGCCAATGTAGGCAAATGCTGGTGGGACTTCTCTATTTGGGTGTTCCACTGGCTTCTCAAAATTTACATTTCCTAACTGAAATGCTCATCCCTTTTTGAGCTCTCCACCCTCCTCCATCACCCCTTAGTTCAGCAAAAGGCACCTCCGTCCACTGGCTGCCTAAGCCAGAGTCCCAAGGCCAGTGGATTCTACCTCTCTAATGTCTTCTGTATTTGGAGGCTCTGACTCTAGCCTCATGGTCACTTCTTTCTCAACTGGATTATTGAAATACCATTGTGATCTGTCGTGTACTTTCAGCTCACACCTAAAAATCATCCTTCTTGTGGTCTTACGCACTTATCTGTTTATGTGAGTTCCTGATCACAGTGCTTAACTTTCCGACCTAAACCTGAATTCTTCCTAGGAATTTCTGCATGGCCCCATCTCCCTGGCCTCCTTGACCACTGTACTAAGCTTCCCCACCGTTCAGCACCTTTGTTCACCCCATGCCCTCTGCAGGAACACCTTTACCCAAATCTGCCGGGCTCCCTATCTGATTGCCCTTCAGCACTCAGCTCAGCTGGCACCCTCCAGGGAGCAGTCCAGGGAGCATTCGAGCTGGCTTCTGGGGAGGATGCTGAGTGTCTGGGAGCCATTCGTGACATTCTTGGCATCTGTGAGACATATCAATAATTATTATTTATTATTAGCATACTGGGGA
>NW_017731416.1:3808215-3814328 GCF_001890085.2 Hipposideros armiger
CTGCTGAATTGGTGCTCAGCAAGGTCCCCGCCACCTAACTGCCAAAGTTGGCACTGCAGCCTTGGCTCGTGGCCTCACTTGGTGTCTGTCACATGGCTCCCCTACCCTCTGTTTCTTCCACCTCTGAGGTCCTTCTCAGTGTTCTTCCTCTGTCCTTTCTGTATAGGTGCTCTCTGGGCCTCTGGCCTCAGCTGCCTTCTCTCCTCTTTCTTCAGACTCTTCCTGGTAGTGATTATCCTCATCCATGGCTTTAGATGCCACCTAACTTCTGTTTTTTATATTCAACTAAGTTTTCCTTCCTCCAGACTCACATGGCCAGCTGCCCAGGACCTTCATACTCCCCTGAACAACACTTCTTGGTGGGCTTCCTGGACTCCTCTGTAACAAAGGCCCCTTCCCACTTGGGAGCAGGGGAGCCTGAGGCTGGGAGACTGGCTGTGACTCCAGCCTGAGGCAGGGCCAGCCTGGCTGTGCTCACTGAACCAATGGCCCTTTGAGGTGTGTGGTCTGATGTCCTATGGGGCTCTGCTGGGATGACGCCCCCTTCCAGTGGCCCAGCTTCCTCGATGTGGGAATCCCCCTCCCTAACCCAGAGGCTCTTTGGAGCCTGACCGTTTACCTCTCTGGCTGCAGGAACCAAGTACCAGGCAGTGATGAGTGCAGACGACTGCTTTGGGATGGGCCGCTCGGCCTACAATGAAGGGGACTATTACCACACGGTGCTGTGGATGGAGCAGGTGCTGAAGCAGCTGGATGCTGGGGAGGAGGCCACCACAACCAAGGCCCAGGTGCTGGACTACTTGAGCTATGCCGTCTTCCAGCTGGGCGACCTGCACCGCGCCCTGGAGCTCACCCGCCGCCTGCTCTCCCTTGGTAAGGAGGTTCTAGGGGAAGTTCCGATGAGGGTGGGCAGCTGGCAGAACTGATCAGTCTCCTGGCTATGACCTCGTCTTGGGGGCTGAGGCAGTCTGACCTGTCACCTGGCCAGTGGCTAATGCCTTCCTGCTTTCAGGCCCAGTCCAGCTGCCAGTGAGCTCCTTGCTCTCCTCAGCTCTGGCCTGAGCCCTTGCCCAGTTGCACTCAGACCTGTAACACCTGGGGCCCTACGTGCTCGCTTTATAAATAGGAATCCAGTTCTGTGGTGCTTGTGCTGCTGTGCAGGGTGGGGGTGAGCTGTGCTTCAGGGTTGCTGCAGTGACAGTGACCTAACCCTTTAGTTAGAGGCCTGAGGTCTAACTGGTGGGACTTGTCATGGCATTGGTGTGTGATGTCTTGTCCTGTTGGACTGAGGAGATCAAAAGCAGTGTGTCTTTAAAAGCCATCTGTCCCACCTCTTACTAATATATGGGAACATCACAGTCTGGAATTTCACAGACCAGCAAGGACTTTGTTGTGCCGCTGCTTTTCATGAGCTTGACATCTGCCAGCATAGGAGGGTCCTGCCAGACTGATGTGGGAAGAGAGCTTTGTTGATTCTGTCGTGTTTGTAAGAGCCTTGGGCTGGGAGTAGGGACACCTGGATTCCTGTCCGGCATAACCTTAACCTAAGTCTCTTACAAGGTCTTTGGGCCTCAGTTTTCTCATCTGAGGAGGGCACAGCGATCCTTCGTGTTGTGAGGCCCACAAGGTGAAGCTCTTACAGTGCCACATGGCTGTTCTTTCTGCCAGTATTTCAGCCTGCCTCTAGCTGTGATCAGCATGTGATGTGGTCACTAGTGATGGATGTACTCTAGGGGACAGATGTAGCTGGCACACAGCCGAGTCAGGAGGATGTGGTGGCAGGGCTCTGGACTGCTTTTCTGGACCTGTGTCCTCGGGACCTCCAGGGAGGCCTGAGAGGACAGCCCCCTTGCTGGCCAGTTGAGTGTCCCCTGCTTTGTTGCCCCTTTCTTATCTCTGACCAGAGCGGGGGAACCTCCGCAGCTTTTCCGCTCTGACTAGCGAACCCTGGCTAGGTGCTATAGAAGGCAGAATGCTGCGTGCAAGAGGCTGCTTGGAGAGAAAACCGCTTATAGAATAATTTCTCTAAATGACCTAACAGATGTTTGTGGTTTCCTTTTCCTTCTTGTTCTTTGCTTTTTCTAGACCCGAGCCATGAACGAGCTGGAGGGAATCTGCGGTACTTTGAACGGTTGTTGGAGGAAGAAAGAGAAAAAAGGGTATCAAATCAGACAGAAGCTGAGCTAGCAAGCCAGGAAGGCATCTATGAGCGGCCTGTGGACTACCTGCCCGAGAGAGATGTCTATGAGAGCCTCTGTCGTGGGGAGGGTGTCAAACTGGTGAGAGATGTGGATTGGTCAGGTGCCCAGCTGTAGATCTAGGCTTTGGCTCTGGACAGGCAGATTTGGGGAGGATGTAGGGGGTTTTGCAGCATCTCCCCTAGTTCTTCGTAGCAATTGCTGAGGCGTGGGTGTTCTTTGAGGTGTAGGAGACTGTCTCCCCTCAAGTTCCAGGTAAAGTTTCAATCCTCTTAAGTTATTACTGAGCACCCCTCCCCACCCCAACATGCCTGGCTTCTGCTTGAGTCGCTGTTGGGAAGAAAACTGTGGATGCAGACGTGTCTTAGGCCCCAGGGGAAGTCATGTTCTCTGTAGTAAAGACAGGACACTCGCTAGAGCTTGGTATCAGGTATCACTGGCCTTTGGGATCCCAGGGCTCCCTCAAAGAGGCTCAGGTGTGAGGCAGTCTCGGCCTTTTCCATGCCTTCGGCTTGGCCCCCACTGGCCCTTCCTCCTGGAAAGGTTCCTCCCTGCCCCAACCCTTCACACCCACTCATATCTCTGTGAAAGGAGGGGTCAGGGGTTACCCTCTGCCACAGGACCTGTGGACGTGAGGTAGCCCTGGGAAAGAAGAAACATTGCATGAGTCGTGGGGTGTCATTTATTGCCAGTGAAGCTGAGAGGCTTTTGTTTCCTTCCGTGGTGGGGTGGGAGGGAGCAGCTGCTGGACGTGGGGTGCGAGTCAGTGTCTGCGGCAGCCAGGCTGGGACGGAGGGTCAGGATTCAGTCAGCTCAGGGCCTGNTTAACCAACTGAGAGCCACTCGGCTGGGCCTCAGGTCCTCTAAAATTGATGGGTTTATCTCTATTTAGAGATAAGGGGACTATGGCTCAGAGAGGCTGAGTAACTCGTCCATAGTCACACAGCCGGTGGGTGCCATAGTGAGCCCAGATCCAGAGCCCCAGCTCGCTCAGCTGTGTCCTACTGCCTCCCATCAGTGCAGCTTCCCAGGCGCACAGCCAAAGGAGCTCGGGGAAGGTCCATGGAGAGTGGGCAGGGGCTCAAGGCACCCCCTAATCTCTGGCCTGCCTACTAACTCCATCTTGTATTTACTGTCCCCAGTTTCCCATCCCACATTGTCCCTGAGCCACCAGGGCAAGCAGACTCTGATCTCTGAAGCAGCCAACGCATTGCAGCAGGGGTTTCATTCTGGTCAGAGCCCCATCTTGGCCGTCAGGCAGAAGGAGCCCACTAAGGTGGCTCTTCCATGCCAGCCATGCCCCAACTGCTGTTAGCAGGTTGTAGGGAGACTCCCTTGCTTTCCAGGGAGGGTCACAGCCCTTCCTTAGTCTCCACAGGACCTGCTTTCACATAGTTCTCTGAGGAACACACTCATGGCCCCTCCCACCTTGCCCCACCCTAAACCCTGCATGCCCCAGAGCTAACACACCACATCTGCTTCTTGGCTTAAAGTTATCTTCATGATCACAGGAACTGCTGAATTGGTGCTCAGCAAGGTCCCCGCCACCTAACTGCCAAAGTTGGCACTGCAGCCTTGGCTCGTGGCCTCACTTGGTGTCTGTCACATGGCTCCCCTACCCTCTGTTTCTTCCACCTCTGAGGTCCTTCTCAGTGTTCTTCCTCTGTCCTTTCTGTATAGGTGCTCTCTGGGCCTCTGGCCTCAGCTGCCTTCTCTCCTCTTTCTTCAGACTCTTCCTGGTAGTGATTATCCTCATCCATGGCTTTAGATGCCACCTAACTTCTGCTTTTTATATTCAACTAAGTTTTCCTTCCTCCAGACTCACATGGCCAGCTGCCCAGGACCTTCATACTCCCCTGAACAACACTTCTTGGTGGGCTTCCTGGACTCCTCTGTAACAAAGGCCCCTTCCCACTTGGGAGCAGGGGAGCCTGAGGCTGGGAGACTGGCTGTGACTCCAGCCTGAGGCAGGGCCAGCCTGGCTGTGCTCACTGAACCAATGGCCCTTTGAGGTGTGTGGTCTGATGTCCTATGGGGCTCTGCTGGGATGACGCCCCCTTCCAGTGGCCCAGCTTCCTCGATGTGGGAATCCCCCTCCCTAACCCAGAGGCTCTTTGGAGCCTGACCGTTTACCTCTCTGGCTGCAGGAACCAAGTACCAGGCAGTGATGAGTGCAGACGACTGCTTTGGGATGGGCCGCTCGGCCTACAATGAAGGGGACTATTACCACACGGTGCTGTGGATGGAGCAGGTGCTGAAGCAGCTGGATGCTGGGGAGGAGGCCACCACAACCAAGGCCCAGGTGCTGGACTACTTGAGCTATGCCGTCTTCCAGCTGGGCGACCTGCACCGCGCCCTGGAGCTCACCCGCCGCCTGCTCTCCCTTGGTAAGGAGGTTCTAGGGGAAGTTCCGATGAGGGTGGGCAGCTGGCAGAACTGATCAGTCTCCTGGCTATGACCTCGTCTTGGGGGCTGAGGCAGTCTGACCTGTCACCTGGCCAGTGGCTAATGCCTTCCTGCTTTCAGGCCCAGTCCAGCTGCCAGTGAGCTCCTTGCTCTCCTCAGCTCTGGCCTGAGCCCTTGCCCAGTTGCACTCAGACCTGTAACACCTGGGGCCCTACGTGCTCGCTTTGTAAATAGGAATCCAGTTCTGTGGTGCTTGTGCTGCTGTGCAGGGTGGGGGTGAGCTGTGCTTCAGGGTTGCTGCAGTGACAGTGACCTAACCCTTTAGTTAGAGGCCTGAGGTCNCTCACTGGCCCATGTGGGAATCGAACTGGCAACCGTGTTGCTCAGAGCTTGCGCTCTTAACCAACTGAGCCACTTGGCTGGCCCTCATGTGGTTCATTTTCCACTAGGTGGTCAGCACATCCTCCTGAGTCCTCTCCTGTGCCCCTCTCAGTGACCCTCTCTCTATTCTCTGTCCCTTTTATCCCCACCAGGTCTGAGTACTTTGGAGCCAGGACTCCCACATGCTGACCACTGTGTGGGGCTGTTTCTGTTCAGTTCCAAACAAGCAGCACAGGTGGTTGGTACAGTGAGGAGTGAGAAAGGAGAGGTCTCCATGGACTGGAGCCATCAGGAGGGCTTCCTGGTGGAGGGGGAAACAGCCTTTGATGTGGGGGGCAGGGAAATCACACTAGCCAGAGACCCTCCAGTGAGCACCTTCCTGATCCCAGATGGAATTCTGCCCCTAGATGAAGGGTAATCTCTTGTTCTCACTCTCGCGTTTGAAAGGTTTCATTGCCAACCTCTCAGTACAGCGACAGTTCTTCCCCACTGATGAGGATGAAACGGGAGCCGCCAAGGCGCTGATGAGGCTTCAGGACACATACAAGCTGGACCCAGACACGATTTCCAAAGGGGAACTTCCAGGTAACTCACCACTGCAGGCTTTGCCTGTCCATTGATTTTACTATGGTGTCTGGACAGGGCTGGAGCTACTGTCCCTCCCCTGAAGTGCACCGTCACCTCTGGCAATGAGCCTCTCTTGGGTTTCTGGTTGGTGCCAGTCCCCATTTCCTGTGACAGCTTCCTCCCCTCAGCCCTGGCCCGCAGCCTCCCTCCATGTGCTAGCCGACTTCCTCTCCTCTTGCATCTTAGAGAAAGCCGACCGACCGAGGCTGCTGCTCAGGACCCCCTCTTCCCCAGAGCACCACTCAGACCTACTTCCATCCCCTGCCCTCTGATTTCTTCTTGCCCAAGGCTGATCTCTTTTTTTTTTTCTTTAAAGATTTTATTGGGGAATTGAGGGAGGAGAACAGCCAAGTTGCTGTCCTTTTCTTCTTCAGTCTAGTTGTGGAGGACGCCGCTTCACTGGCCCATGTTGGTATTATCATTGTGCTCTTCCCGGGTGAGGCAGTCAGTCACCGGCCATTGGACAGCCGCTCATGGCGGCTCATGGCAGCCCACTGCAGC
>NW_017731416.1:3821844-3831274 GCF_001890085.2 Hipposideros armiger
GGAGGGTGTTCCAATACAGTTATTTGTTGACTGGCTAAAAACTCCCTCACAGACAGTGCTGTGTGAGCTGGTGCATTGTCGTGATGCAAGAGCCATGAATTGTTGGCGAAAAGTTCAGGTTGTTTTCGTCTAACTTCTTCATGCAGCCTTTTCAGCACTTTCAAATAGTAAACTTAGTTAACTGGTTGCCCAGTTGGTACAAATTCATAATGAATAACCCATCTGATATCAAAAAAGGTTAGCAACATTGTTGGAACAAGTTCGTGAACTTAATTGTTAGACCTCGTATGCTAAATGATTGTAAAAGTGTATTTCATAGTAATAGCTAATGTTCACTGAGTTCTTAAGTGTGACAGACCTTGTTCTAGTGATTAGCATATGTTAACCGGGATGTCTATTCAGCAGGCTCTGTCATTACCTTCATCTTACCCACAAGGGAACTGAGACTTGTGCAGGTCACAGCAAGTCCTTGAATCCAACTCCTTCCTCTTGGTTTTTAGCTAATTCTCTTGGGTTGTTCAGATAGTATTATCATCTGCAAATAAGAAAAATTTTGGCTTCTCCTTCTTAAGAGTTATAGTTCTTTTGTTTTTAGTGTCTTATTGAACTGCCCAGAACTTTTGGATTCTTGATACGAAAGGCATCCTTGTCTTATTCCTGAATTAACTGAAAATGTGTTATTTCACTGCTAAGTATGCAGTTGGATGTTGGTTTTGTATATATGTCATCATGTTGTAAAGTTATTCTTCTTTTTCTAGTGCATAAAAGATTTTCTGTCATTTGACATTTGTCAAAGAGAACTGCTTGCTGCCATCTCCGTGCCCTTTTCTTATCACTGGTGATTAGGAGGGAAAATTTAGCTGGTGCCTCTATTGCTCTGCTCCTAATAGAACTGTAGTAGCTAGGAGGCCCAAAGCTCGTGGAGGGACCTAAAAGGTTTCTGTCCTGGCCCCCTGGACCTCATCTTGGAATGACTTTGGTTTGAGGTACTAGGACATGTAGGACTCAGAGTCAGTTGCTGTACCATTGATGTGGCTGAGGCAGGGTCTAGCCAGTGCTTGTGGAAAATGGGGATCAGGACCCAGCCCTTTGCACTCCCCAGATCAGCTTCAAAGCCTGGGAAGAAAACCACTTTCTGGTTGCCAGGTGAGCAAGGTACTGTTGCGCCTGAATTTCCTGAGATTCCTCCCTTGTCCCTCAGACCCAGGCACTGACACACTTCTGTGTGTGTGTGTGTGTGTGTGTGTGTGTGTGTTTCATGTGGGTGCATGTGTACATGTGTGTGTGGCAGGGGCAGTGGGGGGCAGTACTGGGAAAACTTGTCTTTGAACAGAAGCCATGTGAAGAGACAAACATGTTGGCTATTATGAGCTGACCTCTCGTTTCCGGAGCCTGGGAGGGACAGATGCTATGCTGGCTTTGAAGTGGGGCCGATGAGCTTAAGTTGGCCTGTGTGGAATGCTTGGCAGCTGCCTGCAAGTCCCCAGTCTGCTTTCAAAATAGCCCTGTCTGTCCCTGGGAGCGGAGCACAGCTGCCCAGAGCCTGCTTGTGGGCGTCAGGCCAGCAGTGAGGCTCAGATGCTAGGATGGGGTCTAGCTGTGGCTGCAGTTGTTGTCAGGGAGGAGCCATAGACACGAGCTCTCAGGGAAGCCCTCTGTGCTGGGTACACTGGCCATGCCGCAGCAGCAGTGTCCAGGTTGGCCGATCTCACCTCCTGCCCAGCCTTCTGGTCCATCCACTCCTCTCCGTACTTTCTGCCACCCCCTGCCCAGGCCACCACCACCTCGTGCCCTGACTTCTGCCTTGACCTCCTCATTGGCCTTGCTCTGATTCTGGTCCCTCCTTAGTCAGCTTTCCACTAGGCATCCACAGGGATCCTTCTTACATTCAGATTGTGAGTGTCCCTCCCTTGTGTAAATCCTTCCTGTTTTTCATTGGCCACAAGGTCACATCTAGGCCCAGCCCCCACTGGCCTCTTCAGCCTGTTCTCTTACCTCTAACTTTTAATCCACAGTCATAGTGCTACACCCATCTTCATTCCCGGGCCTCTGCTTTGCTGTTCCTTCCCTCTTCCTGTAATACTTCCCCACTTGGCTAACTCCTGCTACCCTTCAAATCTCAGGTAGGTGGTTCCTGCTTCAGGAAACCATTCTTGACCCTACAGACTGAGCTCCCACAGACATTAAGCTTACCCTTCTCCCAGCTCTTCCCATGCTGTGTGGCAATTACCCAGGTTGTTTTCTGCCTTCTCCACTTGACTGAGTTGCAAGATGGCAGGGACCATGTTCTGGTTACCCAGCATAGTGCCAGGCGCGTAGTAGGCACTCATTAAGTATTTATTGAAATTAAGGGGAAGTGCTGTTGGGGTGGGGCTGTTTGGGTCTGTGGTCTCACCTATGTGAGGTTATTAGGACAGTCTGCAGCTGGAGCACTGGGGGCTGGCTGTGGGCAGCAGGTCCTTCCTGGGAGTATGACCGCACCTGTCTATAGAGACTGGGGGAGGTAAGGTAGGAGGGAGCGTGTGTGTATGTGAAGTGTGTATGTGGGGTAGGTGGCTTCAGGCAGCAGTTCACTTACATCGACTTGTAGAGTCCTTTCCTGATTCTGTCATCTGACCTTGCAAGGCTCCTGAGGGAGAGAAAACCGCGCTTCCTATGTTTTCTCCTGTAGCAGCAGGAGCCCAGTGTTCGGGTAGGTTTCTTGACAGAGGAGGCCACCGAGGTTCCAAAGGATGGTGGACTTGACCAAGCTGAGAGGAGTGTGCAGGGTTGAGGCTCAGGGTCGGTGGCACAGTGTGAATGTGGTGGGAGCAGCCATGCTCAGCTGTGCTCAGGCAGGGGTGGTGTGTGGACCTGGTGAGAAAGGGGGCTGTCCAGGCAGGTGAGTGGCTGCACAAAGCAGACTCCACAGGCATCATTCTGTAGACAACACGGACCTTGGTGGGAGCAGGGGTGGGCAGGGACCGAGCAGGTTGGGGGTCAGGGTCTGAGAGCAGAGCAGAAATGTGGAAGCCTCAGACTACTGCCCTGGCCTGGCTTGCCGGATCCTGGGGCCTTGGATAGAGCCACTGCCTGCAAAGCGTCTTTCCCCTCTAGTCTGACTGGCAAGTCTGATCCCAGTCTCTCCAGGAAAACACTCCAGGCAAAGAAGGATAAATCTGCCCTCTCTTCCTGCCTTCCAGCTTGCACGAGCCACTGTTCGTGATCCCAAGACAGGTGTCCTCACTGTCGCCAGTTACAGGGTTTCAAAAAGGTTAGCAAAGGTGATGGTGGCAGGGTGACCGCTCAAGCCTCAACTGCAGGGCCTCCCAGTTCCTACCCCATGACTCCCAAGGGAGGGTGGCTTGGCTGGTCCCACCTGCGGGCACCTCTCCCCCTTCACACACTCACCCTGTACTGCCTGTCAGTGTTGGCGCTGACCCTGGAGAGAACCTTAACCTTGCCTGCCTTCCCCACCACTCTCCCCTCTCCTCTGGCTTAGCTCCTGGCTAGAGGAGAATGATGACCCGGTTGTGGCTCGACTGAATCTTCGGATGCAGCACATCACAGGACTCACAGTAAAGACTGCAGAATTATTGCAGGTATGGCCGTCCTTGGGACCCCGGAGGTGGGATGGGGAACTTCTGCCTGGATGGTCTCCCATGGTGACCAGGGCCAGGCCTAGGGAGGCTTACCCAGCAAACTATGAACTGCACAAGGCTGTGACTATGGAGCGACCTCACATCGGGAGGCCAGAAATTAAGCATGCCTGCTGGCATTCAATAGTTAGCATGCAACAAATACCAATTGAGTATAGTCTGTGTGCCCAGGTGTCATTTTAGGAGTTAGGGAACAGCGGTGGGCACGGCAGGCCCATTCATGTCTCCTTGACTGCAGAAGCTGACACCCTGAGTTGTTCCAGGGACCCCTCTAGGAGAGCTGTACATATCTTCAGAGGTCACGGTTGAGTCCTAGTCAAATGCACTTGGAGGTGAAATGTTCTGTGCTACATTGGTCAGAGTGAGAGGTCTAGACTGGTTGGCTGGTGAAGGTGGAGTGCTCTTTTCAAGGTACCCCCGTGGACCCCTGGCTTCCTGCCTATTTCAGAGGTGATTGTGAAGACATGTGGCAGCACCGTGCTAAAAAGTTTTAGGTGAAGCTCCTAATAATAAATTCTCGGTCTACTGAGTTCAGGTCAGCACTGGCCATGCACCCTTCTGAACATCGGCACTTCCGATGGCCTGAGACACTTGCTGCAGAAGTTTCACTGGCTGTTTTCTAGAGTCTCTTGGATCTGTGTGCCCCAATTTCCTGTGTATTTAAGGATCACACCCTTCATCTTTAGGCTTGGCATGTGGATCTGATCAACTCTAGATCTCATTAGAGTATTGAACTGAAGATCATTTGGAAGAGATTCTCTGAACTTTTGCCTTGGACACACCCAAGCAAATCAGCACTCAATTTTTTATTTTTCCTCATAACTGTGTCAGCAATCAGAAAACCAAATTTGAAGGCCATCTTTATGGATTTGTGTGAAGTCCACCACAGTTTGTAAAAACACACCTATTACCTTATAGTCTTCTGAAAACTTGATGTAATCTTTTCAGTTCAGCTCAACTTAGTGGTGAGCACGCTGATAAAGGACTTCTGCCACATCTCCCACTTCCTTCTTAGGTGTGAGAACACCTCCATTCCATCAGTACTAAGGGCTCTCAGTGCACTCGGAGCATCCCTGTTGACATTATCACACTTTGTGTCTTCCTGAAGCAGGGTTTTGTTGTTAAGCTATCTGCCACTGCCTCCTGATATCAGAGCTGGTGCGAGGACTCTCATGATCCTGGTCAAGGGACGACATTCTGCTTGAGTGGCTGATTGCATACCATGGACTAAGGGGCTGAGAAGAGTGGACACAGCCTGTGCCCCTGTTGCTCTCCTGGCTGGCCTCCCAGCTGCACCCTCTGGGCCCTGTCTCACATGTAGCCCCAGAAGATACATCATCGTGCTTGGACTGGCTTCTCTGTCATAACCCTGGTTTCATGTCACCCGGCCTCTCATCGTGTTGTAGCTCAACGGATGATGGGGATCTGAATGCCAGCCCTCCCAGTGGAGGGGCTCTTTTGGAAGTTGAGGTCTTCTGGAAGATTCACACCACTGCCAGGGGGCTGAGACACCATTTTTGTTTGCTTTCTTCTGCTAGGAGCTGTCTTTGGTGTTTCCTTTGCCAGCCAGCAGTGTTGAAAGCTTTGATTCTGTGTGGTCTGGGGGACAGGAACCTGGGCTTCAGCATCTGTCTCTAAGAGTACATTCCACATTGACCGCTTGCAGTGTGATAAAGGTCACCTGCCCTCACGCCAGGGTCCCCATGGGAATGCTGCAGGCTTCTGCAAGGGAACTGGTTCTTCTGCTTGTTGCAACTCTTTCAGCTACTGTTGATGTGTTTGCTGTAGATTATTTAGAAGAGAAAAAAGGGCAGTTGAGGTTTTCTTGTGAATTGGGTGAGGGCCAGATATAGGAAGAGAAGCTACATGGCTAGAATTCTCTAAAATGGAAGACACTTCTGAGTCGATGTCTCAGCTACACCAAAAAAGTGATTTCTAACCACTTGTTTTTTTTGGCCTTCACTCTGATCTCAGTATCATAGAAACCCATGTCTTTAAATGACTGGCTGTTATACTTTCGTAACAAAAAGTCTAAAGAGTCAAATGAATTAGTGCTGATGTCCAGCTGCTTGTTCTTAAAGGTGTGAGTCTGGGGACAGGAATTTGCCCAGACAGTGAATCCGATTGCTGCAAATCCAGACGTTTCCATGATATTTACACTATTTGGGGACAGTATTAAAGAGTGTAGGTGTAATCGCTTCAGCATCATGATCAGCTGTGACTCCCCAACTGTGAAAAGGTGAGCCAGCTGGAGCAACGCCGCTGCTTTCGTGACCTGGGATCTGAAAATGTAAGGACTCCATCCAACAAGTGGGAGTGTTGGAAAATGCAGCCATGCTCTGCAGCTCCAGCCACAAGCAGTGATCGAATTTTCCTGAGTATAGAGGCACACTAACCATAGTCATGTTTAAAATTTTCTTTAAGTTCTCAACGAGAGTAGGTCCAAAGAAAAAGCATTTGTACTGTCGCTTCCTCAGCCATTCTGGCACTTCCCTCCTCAGAGGCACGCCTGCAGCCACAGAGCCACCCGCTGAGTCAGGACCCCTGCACAGTTGACAGGATTTCCAGGTGTTTGGGTATGGGAATCTTAAAGGCCGAAGCAGTAGATGACAACTTTTTTTCATCCACTGATCCTTCATATCAGAATTTTCATTTTTGTGGAGATGAAAAATCATGCTGCCCCAATTCTACATGTCATCAATCACATTAGACAAATATTGTCTGTGCTCCAACACTGAGATTTCCTCTCTTGTGAAGCCCACCCTCCCTTGCTTTCCTTCATGTCTAAGGTACTCCGTTATTGCCAGTTTTGCAGCGTCTCACCTGACTATTGGAATCGCCAAAAAGGGTACACTGAAATTACCAATTTTCTGAGGAGTAATAATAGCTCAGCCCCAAAAGTTTTTAGGGTTTCAGTAAGACACAGTAGCCAAGTGTTCCCAGATGGACACTGGTGCTACCACTTGATTGACTTCGCCTTGGACTTAGTCTCTCTTTCTACCTACTAAATATAAAATAACCATAATGATTTAAGACTTGCATTTGCTGATAAACTGTTCACAAAGGTATTTATAATTTTCTAATCCAATTAACTACACCTGGTAGTTGCTGTAGCTCAGGTGGTTCAGGTCCTATTCTGGGTCCAGGCTCCTGCTGGGGGTGCCAAAGCAGGGCAGCGGTCCTTGGCCACCTTGTAGCCACCCGCATCCTGCTGCTTTACTTGGAGGCAGAAGTACTTCATGCAGTGGGCCCCTGTGGGGTGGGAAGATATGTTAGCCCTGCTCAGCCTGACCAGGAACAGCTGTGGCGCACCGTGACAAAGGTGGCAGGAGTAGTGCCAGGCACTGAGTAGCTCCCAAACTAGCATTAAAAACAAAACAAAACAAAAATTCCAATCTTGAGTTTGTTGTTGTCTTTCAATTACCTTCTCATTATCTCCCAAACAAACAGGGCCCAGGCCGGGGCCTGCCTCCAGGGCTCCCTCTGCTGCCATCTGAGTGTCTCTGAAGGGCTGGAGCTTGATAGTGGCCACATGCGGTGGCTCACTTTGTTCAGTTTGGGAAGCCACGTTTGTGCTGTAGCCTTATTCTTCCTCTGGCTGGAGACCCATTTGCAGCCTTTGTGCTGCCTGTGATGCCCGGGCATAGTTACCCGCCACCTTAACGAGGCTGGTCTTGGGGATTCTGGTTGTTAGGGGTTTATGTGGTTCTGGTTGTTACCTGGAGAGATGGGCTGCCTCAGGGCTGTTTGTGCTGCTAACATGGTCCAACGCTGTTATTTTCCACCAGGTTGCTAATTACGGGATGGGAGGACAGTACGAGCCACATTTCGACTTCTCTAGGGTAAGGCCCTGATCACCCTAAGGGCCCTGCTCCAGCGGGTTTGAGAAGGCTGGAGCTTCTGGGAGCACCTCAGTCTCCACATCAGGCTCCCCAACCTCACCAGGGCCAACTCTTTGTTACTGGAGAAGCCCGAATCTGGATCCACGGGGCCTGCAGAGCCCAGTGCGGCCTGGCTGTTTCCCCCATGATGTGGGGAGTGCTCTTCCCGCCCAGCTCTGTTGTTTTCTGCCTTGACTCTAAAGCAGAAGCCCTCACTAGGTCTGTGAAAGCTACTCCTGCTCCCCTCACCCCATCCCCTGCCAGGGTGTACTTGGCAGCCTTGGCTCATGGTCCAGCTGATGTGGGGACCACACACTTATTACCTCCCCTGACCCTTTTGGCCCCCAGTCCTGTGGGTGGTGGGTGAAGTCAGTTGCAAACTTGGGTGAAAGTTGTTGTTTGTTGCAGCGACCTTTTGACAGCGGCCTGAAAACGGAGGGGAATAGGTTAGCGACGTTTCTTAACTATGTAAGTATCGGGGCGAGGACTGCCTGTTCACTCTCACTTAATTTTATAGAACGATGAGCAAGATGTTTTCAAGCATTTAGGGACGGGGAATCGTGTGGCCACGTTCTTAAACTATGTGAGTATGATGTGTGCGGTGTGTGGGCCTTCAGGGGAGCCTGGGTCTAGGATGCTCTCATACCCACTCCTGTCAGGGCTGATACCGCCAGCATTGCTCAGTGGCTGGGCTCTTCTGGCCCTCAGCACCCTTCTGGGCTGGAATAGAGTTGGCCTTTGTTTTCACTTGTAGGCTCCCTCTACCCCCCAAGACTTTCACATCCCTGGCTTCTTTTTGATGGGCCCAGTGCTAGTCTGAATTTCTGGCATGGATGCCCTGGCAGGTTCCCTCCTTGGCAGCAGAGTTAGGAGGTAGCCATGGGTGCCCAGACTCAGTGGCCTGCCTCCCACCTGCTGCTTGTGCTCCAGCCATGGGCCGATGGGTTTACCTCTCACACGGGGAACAGTTTCCTCTCTCCTCTGCTGAGGGAGCCAGCTCTGAAGAGACATAGAAGCTGTCAAACTTAGAGACAGAAGCCTGTGTTCATTTTTTCCTTTGGTCTCTCACTTAAGTTTTTATGTGCTGGGGACTGCCACGAACATGCTGGTGAGCAGGACATGTGTGGTCTCTTTTGAAGACTTATGGTCTAATAGGAGAAGCTTACTTTAAACATAGGAGAGGTAATTGTTTAGTCACCATGGTGACAAGTGCTTTGAAGAAGTAGCTCAGGGTTGGGGTTCAGAGAAGGCCTCCCTTGGGAAGTAGAATGTCAATATTGAGAATTGAAGGTTGAGTGGAAATTAGTTGGTGGAATTTGGTTTCTGGTAGAGGAAAAAGAGTGTGTGGAGACCTGGAAGAGGGAAGGAGTGTGGGATGTTGGAAAAATAGAAAAAGGCTAATGGCTCAGAGGCAGTGCATGAGTTGAGAGTGACTAAAGGGAGAGGCTGGTGAGACTGACAGGCCTTTGGGTTCTAGGAAAGAGCCTGGATTTGATCTCCAGGGCTGTGGCCATCAGGGGTTTTCATTCATTTTCCATGTCTGTCGAGTGCCCTTCAGTGTGTCTGGTATGTGTCCTGTGGAAATATTTGTTAGCTCCAAATGTTATTACATTATAGGCAGAAACCTTGCAGGGAGACAGCCAGATGAGAAAGAAGTGGTACTTTGGACATGAGTTGAGGCACACTCTGTGGTCATGAGTGCAGCCTCATTTCCATGGAATTTGTGTTCTGTTTGGTTTGAGTCCTCAGCATGAGAGAAAGTGGGGCCTCTGGAGAGACAGTGCCCTCCCTGCCCACCTGGATGGCCCTGGGGGAGGAGGCGCTGCTCTGTGCTGGTGAGGGTCTAAATCAGCGGTTCTCAACCTTCTTAATGCCGCGACCCCTTAATACAGTTCCTCATGTTGTGGTGAC
>NW_017731416.1:3831479-3840900 GCF_001890085.2 Hipposideros armiger
CTGGTCTAAATGGAGCAGCAAGTTATGAGAGCCAAAGAAACGGAGCCCACGATGGGGGCACACGTGGTGTTGGGCACATCAGGGAGCTCCCAGTCAGGGTACCTCATGGGGTACAGCGGCTTAGGAAAGGCCTAGGCTGGATGGGGATACAGTGGGTTGAGGGTCGGCAGGTGTTTTCTGAATACAGACTCAGCATGTGCCCATCTAAGGACAGCTGGGCTATGGGTCTCCTGCAGACCCACAGTTCTTGAGTGTCCATGGCGTGGAGCCTGTCCTGATGAACCACACAAATTAAGCAGGGTTAATGTGTGAGGGAAGTGCAGGGCGTGGGAGGAGCCTTTGTTGGCTGAAGGGCTGGCTGTGGAACAGAGCCTCCAAGCAGTGCTGCTCATGCTCAAAGGAGGGTGCTCTGTGCGCCTTGTCATGTCCTTTGTGGCTCAGTTGCTCTGAGAGCCTTTGGTAGAAGGGCCCAGGTCTATGCCTTGTATTCCCAGATGAGCGATGTAGAAGCTGGTGGTGCCACCGTCTTTCCTGACCTGGGGGCTGCAATTTGGCCGAAGAAGGTAAGTTCTGGTTCTTGTGGTTCAGACTTTGAAGCAGGGTTTCATGTCCCCTGACCTGTTTCCCAGCCTGCTTGACTTTCCCTGGGAGGGGCCTTAGCCTCTTTCTGCCTGAACTCTGACCTTGTGGCTTCAGATTCCATCTGGGAAAAAGGGATAGGGAGAGAGGTCCCTTCATGGGCAGGTGCATTCCCAGACATCCACTCCCCGGTGAAGGGTAGGTGCCTTCTGGGGAACTTCTCTGTTGCTGGAGTCCCAGAGCCCTGTCCCCCTATACACAGGAAAGTGGGATGTTTCTGATTAGGGAGAGGCTATGTGGTGTTTGGGGTCAGGTCCTCGAGCCCAGTCTCTTAAGGACGTTGTCTGACAGGCCGTCTCTTTTTTCCAGGGCACAGCAGTATTCTGGTACAACCTCCTGAGGAGTGGGGAAGGTGACTACCGAACGAGACATGCTGCCTGCCCCGTGCTTGTGGGCTGCAAGTGGGGTGAGTGGCTTAAGGCGTGGTGTTGGCCTTGGTGGCCTCAGCCTGGGCTTTAGTGGTTGACCTTAGAGTCTGAGCTGGCAGATAACCCCTGTCAGAGTTTCACAAAGCCAGGACTGTCTCCCTTTTCTGAGTTTTTTCCCTCCTGCTGACTGGTAGTCTCATGCAGCTATGTAACTGTCCGTTCAGCTGGTTATGTGCCGAGACAACCATTTGGGATTCCTCTCAGAGATGCCACGAGAGCTGAGGAAGACCCCATGAAGCATAGCTGCCCAAGCATTGGAGGTCCAGGTTAGCTCCCCAGAGGTGTGGACTCTGGCAAGGGTTCTGAGGAGCAGTGGGAGAGACCTGGAATCAGAGTAGGCAAGGGTGGTGTCCCAGGCAAGCAAGGCCCACATGGAACATGTCACAGGCTAAAGCCAGCATCATAGGTATGGGGACTGGCTGTCTTTGTCACTTGGATAAGGGGAGGCCTGTGGAACAGGGGCCAAGCGATGAGGCTTGAGGCTGGGACCAAACTGCAGAGGCTGAAGCTTGAGCCTCATTCTGGAAGCAGCTGTGATGAGCTATAGAGAGGCTTGACAGGAAGTCAAGCCAGGATATGACAGGAAGTGATTGCAAAGAGATGAGTTTGTAGCCCTGTTGGGGAGTTTTGGGGATAAATAGTGATAGGTTCACAGAAAATTCAGCAAATGAAAAAGAAAAGGAATCCATTGCTGACTTGAAGGAAAAGAAAAAGTTGTACAAGAAAGGAAATATAATCTATTAGGTGTCTCAGGTGTGAGCAATATTTATGTGACATAATAATGTAAACACTGAATATTAATTGGACTAAAACTTGTTGTTTTGTTTTGTTTTGTTTTGTTGTTGTTGTTTTTAGCTGAGCCATTCTGCTACCTGTTGGCAGCTCAGTGGCAGCTCAGCTCGGGCCGGGACTCAAACCGCTGTTGCTTAGAGCTCGCACTCTTGAGTGAGCTCTTAACCAACTGAGCCACTTGGCTGGCCCTAATTGGACTAAAACTTGTGATTTAACTGTATTAGGAAGACAGGAGGGAATAAATATGTGTTTTAGGGGTAATATAAAAGAATTTCAAAACTGAAAGTCAAGAAATAGCATTATGAGCATGTTATTTAGAAAAATGAGGATAAAGATCAGAAGAAACAACTAAAGAAGAAAAATATTCTCTGGGGATTGGTGATGGGAAGGGGTAGGTAGGAGATTGCTGTTTATCATTATAAGCTTTGAGATGATTTGATTTCTTTAGCTAAGTACGTGTATTACTTTCAATCAAAAATTGTATTTAAAAAGCTGTATGATTTCAGTAGTGCATCAGAATAAATTTGTTTTATTTGTTGTGAAAGAGCCTATGTTGAGGAATGAAATCATGGTTCATGTGTATTTGAGACACAGCTTTATGTGACAGACAGTGCACAGCTTGGATCTGCTGGTCCCCAGCTCCTAAGATTGATGTCCAGGCCCTCCACTATTCCGTCAGACTTCCTCATCCTCATCTCCCACCTCAGTTCCCACTCACTACATTCCAGTCACATCAAGCCGCTTGGGGTCCGTAACACATCAGGGTTCATGCCTTGATGTCTGTCTCATCCTGTTCCCACGTCCTGGACCCCCTACATATAGGAACTGTTGTGGTCTGTCCATCTTCTTCCCTTGACAACTCCTATTCAGCTTCATATTGTAGCCCTGGGGTCTTTTCTTCTCCCACATGGTAAGGTGCCCTTTGGCCCTGTTTCCATGGCAACCTTACACACGTGTCTCTTGTCACTGGTAGGCTTTTATACAATTACCTGTTTATACATCTGTCTTCCTCACCAGCTCCTGAGCAGCTTGAGGCCTGAGACCGTGTTGTATTCATGTCTGACTCCCAGGGCCCAGTGCAGGATTCATCATGAAGAGGTCATTCATTTTGAGCGCTAAGTTAACCAACAGGATTGTAACGTACTTTCTCTTTGTTCACAGTCTCCAATAAGTGGTTCCATGAACGAGGACAGGAGTTCTTGAGGCCGTGTGGATCAACAGAAGTTGACTGACATCCTTTTCTTCCCTTCCTCTTCCTGGCCCCACAGCTCTTTGTCTTCAAGTTCAACATGACAGACACGTTTGTATGTTCCAGCCCATCAGGCAGGTCTTCTGAGTAGCAAATGTTTGTCTGGAACAGAGACAGCAGACAGGGGAGGGTCCTGGGTGACCTTGGTCCCAGCCTCTCTGGTCAGCCTGTGCCATCTCGGGTCAGAGTGGCAGCCGCAGAGTTGGGCTCTAGCACCTGGCAAGGTGTTTTGTACCTCAGATGTTTTAGGTGTGAGATGTTTCAGTGAACCAAAGTTCTGATATCGTGTTTACATGTTTGTTTTTATGGCATTTCTATTAATGTGGCTTTAACCAAAAAATAAAATGTCCCTGCCAGAAGTCTTAAAGAGCTTTGTTTGGAGTATTTTTTAAGATGGGGGAGCTTTTATGAAATTCACCATTTCCTGTGCATCTCTGTGGAGGCAAAGCCTGGGTAATGAACACTTCAGCGGCAAAGCCCTGACTTTGGGTACTAGATGTGGTTTCAACACTTACATCTCCTCCAAGCTTCAGTGTCCTTGCTGAAAGTGAGGGAAATAGTCTCTCCTTGCCTCCCAGAGAACATAGAGATCATGTATATTCATGATTGTGATGCTGTTATAATTTGAAATTTATTTTTAAATGTTGAGATATACACACAGAATTGTTTATGATACACAGATGTACGGTTTAAAGAATACGAAGGTGAGCATGAGCACCATGGCACCACCACCCAGATCATTTTCAGATGCACACTCCAGGAGCCCCTTCTGAGCCTCTCCTGAATCACATATCCTGCCTTTCCCCCAACCCCCGCCCCCCCGACCCCCAATGCTTTGGTGGTAACCATTGTCTAATGTTTTGTGGTAGTCATTCCTTTGCTTTTCTTTGTAGTTTTACTCTGTGTCTGTATCCCCAACTAAGCAGATATTTTGTTTTCCTTGATTTTTGATCTTTTTTTTTTTTTTAAAGATTTTTATTGGGGAATTGGGGGATGGGAACAGCGCTGGGGAATTGGGGGAAGGGGAACAGACAAGTTGCTGTCGTTTTGTTCTTCAATCTAGTTGTGGAGGATGTTGCTTCACTGGCCCAAGTTGGCACCATCATTGCGCTCTTCCTTGGTGAGGCAGATCAGTCGCCAGCTTCTGGACGGCCGCTCATGGCGGCTGCTGGCCGCTCACGCTGGCTGCTGGCCGCTCACGCTGGCTGCTGGCTACTTACGGTAGCCCATGGCAACCCACTGCAGCAGGGGCTGCAGTCCACGCTGTCTCTGGTGACTCACGGCAGCCCAGCTCCAGGTTGAGCTGTTGTTCAGCATCTTAGCTGTGTAGTGCAGTGTCACTGGCCCTCACTACACAGATCATATGTGGGATCCGAACCGGGGCTCTCTGGCATCCCAAGCCAGTTCTTAACCATCGTGCCACTCAGCTGGCCCAATTTTTTTTATCTTTTTGTAAATGGAATCAGAGTATATTTTGGAGGTTGTTTAGCTTCTTTTGTTCAGCAGTTATTTTTAAGATTCATCCATATTGTTCTATAGCTATAGTTTGTTTTAATTTATATAGTCGTTTTATTAATGTATGTTGTAGGATGATACCTAATATAGCCAATATACTATTGATAGACATTTGAGTTGGTTTCAGTTTTTGTATATTATCAATAATGCCATTTGCATATTTATACATAATTCCTGGTACACATAAATGCACATTTCTGTAGAATACATATCTAGGATGGACATGCTGAGTCTTACTAGGTGAGTCTTCAACTTTACCATATAATGTATTCTAGAGTGGGTATGCATATTTTGCCCAAGAGCAAATGAGAGTTCATGTTATCCCATCCTTCTCCAATATTGGTATTGTCATACTTTTGAATTTTAGCTAGCTTGTTACATGTATAATATTTTAGCATGATTGTTAATAATATTGAATATCTCTTTGTATGTGTATTCATCTTTAGGTTTCTTTATGTGTCTATTCAAGTCTTCTTACTGATTCATAGGAATTTTTAATATATTATGGACACAAGCTCTTGGTTACATGTTTTGCAGATATCGTTTTTCTAGTTTGTCTTTTCATTCTTAGGTCTGTCTTTTGATGAACAGAAGTTATTAATTTTTATGTCTAATTTATCAAATTTTCCCTTTTTGATTTATGCTTTTTATGTCTTAAGAAATTCTTTTGTACCCCAAGATCATGAAGATATTTCCTGTATTCTTTTCTAAATGCATTATAGTCTCGTCTTTTTCATTTATCTCTTTAATTCACCTGGGTTTTATTTTTGTATATAACATGAGGTACAAGGGTTGACTTAAAAAAATCTTTTTGCATATTTTATTAGGGTAGGATAGGCTTATGCACAGGAATAAAATAACCCCTACATTTCAGTGGCATAACATAAAAAACTGTGTCTCATGCAAAAAATCACTGGGTCTAGGGCAACTGCTACCTGTCTACTGCCATCTAATTTCTCCCTAATGCCTCCATTGACAGAAACTAATATAACAGGAAGCCAGTTGGTAAGGGAATCTGGGCAGTGTAGTTTATAGAATTTCAACTTTGTTATAACAGCAGAGTATGTAAAGATGAACTGAGTGTAGAGCTGAGAAACAACACAAAAAGTACTGGCATGCTAGTTTTGTTTTTTTTCTTGTTGGAGTTTTTTGGGCTTCTTGAATATGTATAATCTTTAATGTGTTTTGGAAAATTATTAAATCATTTCTCTTTCGATATTTTCTGTGTTCCTTTTGGAACTCTGATTAAATGTAAATTAGACTATATCACTATTCTTATCTCTTAACCTGTCTTTCATATTTTTTATATCTATGCTATATTTTGGGGTAATCTTAACAATTGTATTCTAGTTTACTCATTCTCTGTTCTATTAAATACATGGAGTTTTTCTTTAAACACTTAAAGATGTAGTTCCATTATTCTCTGGCTTGTACCATTTCTATTGAAAATTCAGCTATCTTGTCCTGTTGTTGTTCCTTTGAAGTAATTTTTCCCCCTCCTCCTCCCTGCTGTCTGCTTTTTAAGATTTTTCTTTGTTTTGGTTTTCAGTAGTTTTACTATGATATACATAGTTGAGTTTCTTTCTGTTATTTTCCAGCTTGAGGTTATAGAGCTTCCTGAAATTGTGGGCTGGCGTCTTTGATCAGTTTGGGAAATTTCTCAGACATTATTCAAATATTGCTTCTGCCCCATTTTCTACCTCTCCTCTCTGGGACTCCAATAATCTGCATGCTAGAGTTTTCAGTGTGTTTCATATATCTCCTCTCTTTTCTGTGTCTCCCATCCTTTTCCCTCCTGCTTCAGACTAGATATTTTCTATTGATCTACCTTCTAATTCATTTATCTCGCTGCTAAACCTACCTATTGAGTGCTTAATTTCAGTTCTTGTAGTTTTCTGTTCTAGAATTTCCACTCGGTTATTTTTAATAGATTGTAATTATCTGGGGAACTTATCTCTTGTTTTCTTCTGCACTAATGAACCAGTTATTCAAAAGTTCTTGTCTTATAGCTCCATGAGTTAGAGTATCTGTGGGTCTCTTGCTATTGTCTCCCCCCCCCCCCCCCCCCGTCCCCCCCACGCAGTTTCTGGTCATTTGGTCTACTCTGTTGGTGTGCCTGGTAATTTTAGACTGAATGCTGGACATTGTGTATGACAAATTGTAGAGGCTCTGGATGGTAATAACCTCTTACACAAAAGATTTGCCATTTCCTTTACTAGGCAGAGTGGGGATTGATTAGCTTAATCCAAATCAGGGCCTACGCCAACTTAATTAAGGGTGGGTTACAGTTTTCTTAAGACTGTATCTGTCGTTTACCCTTGTTTTCCCCCTTACAGGATATAGTCCTCCAGGGATTTTCCAGTTGGGAGCCTAGAGTGTTCACTGGATCTATACCCCTTGGCAGTTCCATAGTCCTAATCCTTACATCCTCAGTATCTAGACACTGCTCCCAAAATTCATTTTTCTAGTTAGAGGTTTTCTTAGCCTCTTAACTTTCTATTTTGCACAGCTTCAGAATTCATAAAATATCCTAATGGGTTAACAGGCTGAGTGGTTGACTAAGCTCTCCACTGCTCTCTCCTATTTAATATTCTAACAAACAGTCTAATTTTTGTCTTTCAGTGCCCTTTGATACTGCCAAGAGCTCTGCTGCTTTCTCTGCCTCTTGGCAGTTACCCATTGCTTGGATCCTTTCTCTGGGTCCTCATTCTCTTACCTCATGCCTAGAATCAATAAATGATCTAAGGATAAAAGAGGCTACAGACCTTTGGCTCACCAAGCTGAGATTCATCTTCCCCAGGATCTTGATGCTGAAGCCCTTTTTGCTTCAGCCATCCATTGACGCCTTCACACATTTATAGGAGATTTTATCCAGCTTTCATGGTTGTTTTTGACATGAAAGTTGGTTTACCATAAGCTACTCCATCTTAGCTGGGAGTGGAAGTTTCTTGTTCATTTCAGTTTTTAAAATTGGTTTTCATGTGAAAAATACAGGTATAGAAAATCTTTTCTTTGATATCTTCCTAAGTTGTCTGGTATAACAATATGTTCCACATTCATCTTGGACATTTCCTGCATTAAGTATGGAATCAACCATTAAGCAATCTGTTATGTGTTGGTGCCTGCCTGTCAGTCCAGTGTGATCCTAGAACCAAACACAGGATAACCTTAGAAACAGGGTACCGTTTTCAGTAATCTTGTATTAACTTACTTAGCTTAGCATTAAGATGTTCACTATGGCACCAAAGAGTTGAGCATTTCAGTATGTATTTGGTAGTGTGCTAGGGATGTTATAGTATGTTATTTCAAACTTACAATAACTCTTTAGAATAGGTAACAAAGCTGAAAGTCGGGTTAGGTAATGTACCTGAGGTCACATAAGGTCTCATTGCTGTTTCTTGAAAGGCCTGGGAATCAAACCCCCCGATCTGGCAGCTTCCCAGAGGCTTTGCTCTAAAATAGTAATTTATATTTTCATCCATTCAATAGTTATTTAAGATCTGATGTGGAAGCAAAGATGAATAAAATACTGCCTTTCCCTTTAAATAATTCAGAGTAATGGAAGATAAATAGATGTGTGAAATGTGAGAGGTCTGATAACGGAGGACTAGTGCTCAAGAAGCACAGGAGAGCGAGGGTCTAATTTAACCAGAGAAGTTGGCACTACAGTAGGCAATATTAGACCTGGCTCTGGAAGCATAAGTAGAAATTTGCTTTCTCTGCTATCCCACTTTAAAATACATGGACCTGGCTTTAAAAATATGGAAAAGAAGAATTACCATGAATAATTCTTCCCCACCCTACTGCTCTCTCCCCCTAGTCCTCCTTCCTAGAGGAACCTCTTTCAATGGTCTTTGTTTTTAATTTTTCTGACTATAAATTGTATATTTACAAAGTGCTGTCTCTTGATTTTTCCCTTTCAGAAATTTGAGAGATGATCATCTAGGTATATACACTATCTTTCATTATATCTCCCCCTCCCTGTGCCATTTCTTGATAGTTATTTATAGGCCTCTCTTGGTTGCCTGGTAACAAAAACCTCCTTTTTGTTCTATTGGGTTTTCGGAAAAGTCATGACATATTTTTTCTGGTTTTTGTTGCAAAAATGCGTCATGACTTTTCCGACAACCCAATAGAAGTCTAAGGTAGTATCGCTGACATTCTAGTATGTGAGATGAAGATCTAGACTAGTGTTTGACCAAACAACTAGTCACTATAATCTAGCCAAGTTGACATGTAAAATTAACTATCATGTGCCCTTTTACCTCCCGGCTTCTGTCAGTTATACTTTGGACACTGGTTTTAGTATCCAGGATAAGCTGATTCTAAAAGTTGAAAAACCAAATACGTACTATGTTACTTAATTTAATTGAACTTACAGTTATTATAATGTTGATATAGCTATCACAAAAAGGAATCTGGTTTCTTGTCAAGATGATAGAGTAGGTGAATACTGTGCTTGCATCCTCCCACGACCACATCAAAATTACAACTAAACTACAGAAAGAACCATCATTGAAAGTCACCTGAAGTTCAGCTACACACAACTACAACTAAGTACATACAGAAGAATCCACCACAAGGCTGGTAGGTGGGGTGGAGACAGGTGGTGGTTAAAAATCAGGAGGGATATGTTGGCTGCAGAGCTCCTCCTTGAGGAGCGAGAGATCCCAGCCCCACACCGGACTCCCCAGCCCAGGGTTCCAATGCCGGGAAAAGAAGTCCCCACAACTTCTGGCTGTGAAAGCTAGCAGAGATGGTGGCTGAGTGAGACAGAGGGCAGCTGGAGTCCAAGGCG
>NW_017731416.1:3841360-3850949 GCF_001890085.2 Hipposideros armiger
AGAAGCCGGCGACTGATCTGCCTCGCCCAGGAAGAGCGCAATGATGGTGCCAACCTGGGCCAGTGAAGCAACGTCCTCCACAACTAGACTGAAGAACAAAAGGAGAGCAACTTGTCTGTTCCCCTTCCCCCAATTCCCCAGCACTTTTCCCATCCCCCAATTCCCCAATAAAAATCTTTAAAAAACAAAAGGCACCAGGGACATAATGGGGAGGGGCTGAGTTGTCTGGTTTCAGGGTAAGGACTGGAGGGGCAGCTGTCTCCCAGACAGAAGTGCTGGTGGAAGCCATTGTTCCTTTGTTGAGACCTCACCCCTCCCAGCATGCAGACAAGCGGTGGCCATGTCTGAGCCTCCATCAAACTGCCTAACACCGTTCACCCCACCCAAATTGCAGACCCACCCAAGCCACTTCCAGTGGCTTTTCTACAAATGGCCTGTCTTGGTTTATGCTGCAGACTTTCCTAAAACCTCTCAAAGTTTCACAACCCCCAAACAAGCAGCATCTGGCCTTGGCCTGCCCTGTACCACTTGCTGAGCAGCTGCAAGCCCAGCATTGGCAGTAGCTGGCCTTGGTTTGAGGCTTGGCCTTTCCCAGGCACCTCCAATCCTCGTGCTGGTGGTGGCGATCTGCAGGTTGCTTTGTGGCTCATTCCAGTTGACCCCAGACAGGGAATAGGCTAGCGCTGAAGAATAGGCTGGCCTGCAGCGGGGCCCTTCCCAGGAGGCCTCAGGGTTGGCATGCCTAGTGGGCAGCTTCGGACCAACCCAAGTGCCAACCAGCCACCTCTACAGATGACACACCCAAAAGGAAGACTGGCCAGGCACCAGAGCCCTGCTGAAGTGAATCCGAGGGGAGAGGGGGGAGAAAAAAATGTCATAACAATAGAAGAAAGTTTTGTTGATCTTTTTGAAGAAATAAAGGGATATGGGCGATTCTATGAAATTTGTAATAAATTGGAAAAAGATGATGTTGACATAAAAATTTCTTTGAGGCCAGAGTTATGATAAAGGAACAAATATAGCAGGTGTGTATACAAGGGTGTACAAGCCATTATTTCACCACCCAAATGATTATGCCAAATTTGTGCCTTGCTCGGTTCAGTCTTAATATACAAAAATGCTGCTTTCAATGAATTCAAATATAACCTTTTTAGTATTGTACAAAGGATATATATTTTTTTGTGAATTCAATGACGAGATAGAATTTTATGCCTGTCCTAAAAACTACATTAAAACACACACATGAATCCTGAGGGGCATCAAGATCAAATGTAATCAAGGCACTTCATACAAATTAAAGATGTTTGTCAAATATTAAAATATATAACATCAAATGACAAAATACAATATGCTGAAATAGAAAGCAAAAATAGATTACAAATTTTTATGCAGCCTTTCTGTATGGGATGTTATTTTGAACTAAGTAGAAAAAGCTAAAGGCTTACAATAAAAAAAACCCTATTACTATATAGGAAGCTATGTGCTTAATAGAAGGCCTACCTCTTTGCTTATAACAAACTAGAGCAAGTAACTCCAAGTATGTTTGATTAATGTAAAACTTTAGCAAGAGATATGAATATATTTTCTGAACTTGAAAATGTAAAAAAATTGGTAATATACAAATCACTGGATGAGCATATCAACTTATAGGAAAAGTGTTTATCAAATAGAAATTAAAAAGATAAATAGATGTTCTAGAAATGAAGATATGAAAAGTCAGATGAAGTGTCTTTAGTTATTTTTAATTTTTATCTTCAGAAGTTATTTTCTATGAATACACCTGATTTATAAAAAGCAGCCTCTTCAATAGTCTGATGATTTAAATCCTGTGGAAATTTCATTTGAAGTAGTTTTAAGCAGCATACAATATCAATAATTTGTAATATAAAATCAGCTTTGTGTTTGGATCCTCTAAAACAGATTCACAAATTTTTTTTAGTACAATCTTACCCAAATTTGGAAGTGTTAAGATAGGACAAGGGTCTCAAGGTCAGGGTGGTTCTTACTAAATGCCATTCTTTCTAAATGCTAAGACGTAGCACAGTGTTTTACAGATGAGCTTGACCAGAACCACAACAAGGTAAGTTTTTGCCAACTGCAAAAAAGAAATCAACATGTAATTAACCAAATAGTGTATATAAGCAATGGCTAAGCCTTCCTTCTGAGAGAGAGCTTTGGCTATGAATCCCCTTTCCTTTACTTGCTGCAAGTAAATAAAACTACCTTTATTTAAGTAAATAAAACTACCTTTTATTTATCATATCTTGTGCTTGAATAGAACACCCTAAGTTGTGAACCCTTTAGGTTTGGTAACAGATGTGGTCTAGGGAACGTTTTAAAAAACAATACCAGTCACAGTAGCATTCTACAGAAGAGGTTTCAGTAAACTGAAGTTAATTAAAAATTGTTTAAGATCACACTTGGTCAAGAGAAGTAAATTTTGAAAATTTTATTGTGTTTACATCCATCAAAGCCAGGAAAATAAAATTTATAGTTATTTTTATTTTTGGTTTAATACGAAGTCAGACAATTAAGTTTGCCAACTCATCTTAGAAAAACTGCTACATACCTAATTGCTGAATATCACTATGGTCACCTTCGAAGTACTCCCCTTGGGAAGCTATGCACTGATGCCAGCGCCTAGTCCACCCTTCAAAGCAATTTTGGAACTCTTTTTCTGGAATGATCATCAGAGCTGTCGTCGTATTACCCTTGATGTCCCGAATGTCATCAAAATGTTTTCCTTTCAATATTTCCTTTATCTTGGGGTAAAGAAAGAAGTCACTGGGTGCCAGATCAGGTGAGTAGGGAGGATGTTTCAATACAGTTATTTGTTTACTGGCTAAAAACTCTCTCACAGACAGTGCCGTGTGAGCTGGTACATTGTCATGATGCAAGAGCTATGAATTGTTGGCGAAAAGTTTAGGTTGTCTAACTTTTCCATGCAGTCTTTTCAGCACTTCCAAATAATAAACTTGGTTAACTGTTTGTCCCGTTGGTACAAACTCATAATGAATAATCCCTCTGATATAAAGAAAAGGTTAGCAACATTGGTGCAACAAGTTTGCAAATTTAATTGTCAGACCTTGTATTTAATCTTAAAAATAATGTGAATTTTAATGTACCAACTTTTCAATTTCTCTACTGATTTACTGTTTTGGGAACATTAACCATTAAAAATACACAAAAAGATGTGTATAAGGAGCACATGTTTTCTTTTGCCTCAGGCTTCAATGTGGCTTGGCACAGCATTAGTCTTAAAACTTCCAAATTGGCATTTGAACTCTAACATTAGGATTGCCAAATTTAGCAAATAAAAATACAGGACACCCAGTTAAACTTTAATTTCAGATAAACAGGGAATAATTTTGCATGAGATATACTAAACTTTTTTATGTTGCTTATCCCAACTGCAAATTTAACTGGGCATCCTGTATATTATCTGGCAACCCTAAACATAATTATCCTACGGGTGGAAAAAGCTGCCAACTTTTTGTCCAATTTGACTATCCCACCAACGCGGTCTGGTTATTCTGATCGCTAGCTAAGCAGTGGTGAGGAGGACGCCCAAGCCGGTAGTCACGTGGCTTCGACGCACGCTGAGAGGCGTGGGCACGTCCACGCCTTACCAGGCCTGGAGGACCACGTGTCCTCCCCCTCACGGAGGCCGGTGGGCTGGAGAGATGGAGGAGAGCAGCTTCCCCCTGTGCACCTCCCGCTGCCTCCGCGCCAGCACGCGTGCCTCCTCAGAACCGCTGTGCTTTGCTGGACCCTGTGCCTGCAATGTGCTGCCCTCAGGTAGTCACAGAGTTGTTTCCTTCATTCCCTTCAGACTGATCAAATACCACTTCGTCAGGCCTTTTCTGACCACCATGAAGGCGCTGTCCTCGTCGTCTCCCCCCCCCCCCCCAATCTTGCTTTGTTTTCCTTTATAGCAATTACCGTCACCTGTTAAGTGATATATTTGTGTGTTAATTTTTGGTCTGTCTCTCCTAATTGGAATGGAAGTTCCTTGAGGGGAGGAGCGTTGTCCTGCCACTTTGCTAGCCCCGTTGCCCAAAATGGCGCGCGGCGCGCTACAGATTCCCGCTCAAGAGTCTGTGAAGCGGGGCTGTCGGACGGGAGAGTAGGACTCAGGTGGGCTCGCCAGGCTTCGGGAAGGGGCGAGGCCTGGGGGCGGGGCCGGGCTTGTTGTGGGAGCCTTGCGGGTGGGGCCAGAGGTCTCTGGAAAGGCGTTTGTCCTGTGTTACTTGTTCCAGGAGGTGAGTGGGTGAGCGTGGCTGGGGCTGCGGGCCACGCAGGCTGGAGGCTGTCGCTGTGTCTGCTCTGGCATAGGGCTTCTGGTCCGCCCCTCCGTTCAGGCCTGTCTGTTCGGAGCAGCCCCTGAGGACCAGCTTGGCAAGGCTGCGTGAGGCCTGTGGGGCTCGGTCCCTGTGAGGGGGGCGCTTGCAAGGCAGGTAGAGTAGAAGATGCACTCTGAGGGGGGTGGGGTGGGAGAGGGGGTGCCTGTGATGCCTTGGCCATCATTTCCTAGGCTTCTTTAAAGAGGCTTATTGAACTTTTGTGAAGATTCTTTATTCCGGGAAAAAAAAATATATATTTTTTGGTTAAGCGTTTGAGGTTTAAGAGAAGTAAATGTCCCTGGCAAACCCCCAGTTTTGTATTTTAAAGGAAATCTTTGGTCTTTTTGAAACAGCTTTTGTACTGTGGAAGATCAGGCAGCCCCCAGGAGGTCTGTCTACCTTGTTGTACTCTCTTGTATGAAAAATCGGTCTCTTTCTCTTCATGAATTTGCGGACAACAAAACCTCACTATAGTAATAACCCAAACCCCTCTAGTACTTGATGGGCTCACAGCTGTCATCTTGTTTGTCTTGATTTGTTGGCAAGCTACTTAAAACTATGTGCTCTTATTTGCTGTCCTCTCACGTCCCACTCTTCAGTTTTTTTGGACACAGCCTACCCCAACATGACAGAAAAGTTATGACGTATTTTTTCTATGTTTTTTGTTGCAAAAATTTGTCATGACTTGTCTGACAACCGAATAATTCCCTGAAACTGGCTGGTAAAGTGTTCAGGGTCCTCCTAGTGGCCAAACTCAGTAGACACTGTGAACTTTTTTGTTTTCTTCAGCGAAGTGCTTCGTGATTTTTGGTTCTCATTTTTTTCCCAGCCTCCCTTGCTGGCTCCTTTTCATTGGCCCACCGTTCCCTTCTATATGTTTCCTAGTCTAGTTCCTGCTTCCTTTTCACAATACTATACTGTAAGAGGAAGATCTTATCCATTCCCACTGCTTTTGTTCTTAGGATTTATTAAACTGTCTTTTTGCACTCAAATCTTTCTCTTGAGTTCCAATCTAGACCCTTATATCTAACTTCCTAGTGGACATGTCTAGCTGGACCTCACACATAAGTCTAGAAAGGATGTCACAGATTATTCAATGAATGATCATAAATAGAAAAAATACAACGACAACCTTTGGGGTGACAGACCCTCTTGAGAATCTTATGAGAATCAAGGACTTTCTCCCTAAAAAGGTGCACACTAATGTTTGCCTGTAGTTTCAGAGCTTCCCAGATCTGCTATAGTTTAAGAATTTGGATCTTGGGTAAGGGCTTTCTCAAATGAAAGAAAAAAGTGTGTTTTCATAGATATATGTAAGATGTAGAACCTTAAAATGAGAACACATTGTATTCCAGCCTCCATGCACCATTAACCCAAAGTAATGTATCAGACTTGTTTATGGAAACAACTTTTAGAAATAGCATCTGGGAGGAAAAGTCTGGAGCCCAAGAAAGAAGTTTCTGATTAACTGTGGGGATTGTGTGTTTCATAGTCCAATGGGATCTATCCTAGCCTGGGCAGAAACCAGGGTCTGTTCAGACCTTTCAAAAAGTGCTTGCTAGTTAGAGTGTAGCCTGCTCCTCTCCTGAGGACCATAGTACAGCTGAAGTTCTGAGGCCTGGTACCTTGTGGGAGCCCTGAGTGAGCAGGCAAATATGATAGAGGTGTATGAGATTTCAGGAGTTTGCTTCTAGCAGAACCAACCTTCTTTGGTGATTTGTAGGGCCAGTGATTTCCCAGTTCCAGAATTATTCCTTTGATGGTCAGTGAGTGTTACTTTGAGATTGACTGCACTCTCTCCTGAATTAAATCTATTTCATTTCTGTTGTTATTGTGCTAATAGGCTACTTAATATTTCTTTTTTATAGAGAAGAGACCTAAGAAGACATTAGCCACTTTCTTAAAACCCTTTTCTTGGCTTCCATGATCTGTCTTCTGGTTTTTCTCTTCTCTCTCTGATTGCAACTTCTCTCCCTGGCCCTCCTTTCTCAGTACTCAGTTATGGCTTAGAGTTTCTTTGGCCATTTTACTTTGCCTGAAGGCTCTTGATTTCTAAATACTACCTATGTATTGATGATAACTCTTGAATCTTTAGTTCTAGTTTTTATCACTTTGCAGCTAGCAGCTTCAGCTCTACTTAAATAGCCCACAAGTTCTTCCATCTTAATCTAGCCCATAGCAGACTCATTAAACTTCCCTTAAATGGTTCCTATTTCTGTTTTACATGTCTTTGTGAATGGCAAAAATAACCAACCATTTCTCCTAGCCACAAACTCGTGGGTCATCCCAGATTCCATCTTCCCTCTCCACTGCTCTTAATAACTATCCACGTGAACTTTCTAACTTACATCCTTTTTCACTATACCAGGAAACATGATTTGTTTCTATTTTGTTTTTAATAACTTACAGCAACCTTGGAGTTTAGGTATATATTTCCAATTTTACCCATAAGAAAATAGACATAGTACTTTTAAAATTATTAATTACATAAAAAACATGTTTGGCACATGTTCCCTCTAAACACTTTAGGGGAAACAGAAATAGAGCAAAATGTTATAGTGCCCCCTCCCCCTACCTTACTCCTATCTCTAGAGCAGTGGTTTTCAAATGGCTCGATTTGCCCCTCAGGGAACATTTGGCAAGGTCTGAAGATAATTTTGATTGTCATGACTGAGAGAATACTACTGGCATCTAGAGGGTAAAGGCTAGGGATGCTGCCAAATATCTACAGTGCGCAGGACAGGCCCCCACAACATGTCCCAAATGGTCAATAGTGCTGAGATTAAGAAACTCTGTTCTAGAGGTAATCATTATATGTTTATCTATAACCACACTGTCCAATACTGTAGATACTCTAGATACTAGCCACATGAGGCTGTTTAAATTGAAATCAAGTTACATTAAAAATTCAGTTACTCAGTTGTGTACATTTTAAGTGTTCACCACTATCTGTTTTACACAAATAAAATTATACATATTGTTCTACAGTTTACTTTTGTTAATATGTCTTGAAGATTTTTCTGTTCTTAGTATATATAACTAAATATTTAAATTTAGTGGTCTTGTGAGATAATTTAATTTTATAATTTAGCAGTAAAGTTTAATTTTACTTTTTAAAAAGTGTATGTACATGTACATGAACTCATACAGTATATATTTTTTGTCTAGTTTATTTTACTCAGTGTTATGTTTTTAAGATCTACCCATATTATTTTTGTGTATCTGTAGTTCATTCTTCTTAAGTACTCTGTGGTATTCCACATATGGTACCATAGTTTATCCATTCTACTATTGATGGACATTTGAGTTTCTTCTACTTTGGGTATATAATGAACTCTGGTGTGAATATTCTTGCACTTGTTTCCTGTATACACATTTCTATTCAGTTCATACATGGGAATGGAATTACTGGGTCACTGAAATTTACAAGATGATGCCAATTTCTCAAAACAGTATTTTCACTGTGACCGTGTGTGAGAGTTTCCATTGCACCTCATCCTTACCAGTATTTTGTATTTGTCAGACACTAAATTTCACACTATCTAGTGGTGTTGTCGGGAAGTGGGCTCTTCTCAGCGCAAAGTCCAGGTCCTTGGAAACTTGAGCAAAGAATTGAACAGGATGCCAGAGTAAAGTACTGAAAAAGTAGTTTATTTGAAGAGCTAGTACATTTCAGAGAGTAGAAGTAAGACCGAGCAGTAGAGAATGGCTCAAGAGCCCATTATTAGAAGAGAAATTACATTCCAAAGAGTTTGGAGCAGGCCATGCGCAAAGGCAAGACTCAAAAGGCTTGAAAAGGAAGAAGTGGTCAAAGGAGCAGGGCGTACAACAAGGGAAAAAGGGCCGACTTCCCAGAACTTGGGGTTTTTAATCCCTTCTCTAGAATTGGCTGTTCCCCTAAGGGTGTGGGACCACTTGATTGACACCTGTGATTGACAAGAGGTACTGCACAAGTGCGAGTGACTGGTCTGATCTAGTTGGGTATTTTGCACCCATTTGTTTTAGGGGTAGATAGTTACAATGAAAAGAAGTTTTGGGTTGAGAGGGGAGGTCACCGGGTGGTCATTCTGTGGGACGTGCAAGAATGCAGAGACCCAATGCCTGCCTCTAACTGCCTGCCTAGTTTTCCCCTTGAGAGACGTGATCCCCATAAAATCTCTACGGGAAGCTGAGGGACAGGAGGTCTCTTCTGTATCTGCTTCCTGCTGAGCAGGGGTGTAGAGCTGTCCCTGCCTATTGGGGGATTCACGGAACTTTCACCCTAGCTGATCTTAGATGAGAGGAAGGGGTTCGAGCTCCGCCTGGAAGACCGCGTTGGCTTCTTTGGTTGTGACCAGCAATCTTGTTGGGGTATTCTCTGCATCCCCAAAGTCCCTGAATGAGGAAAAATCGATTTTAATTAATAAATCTGTTAGCTCTCATGAAGCCTATGGCCATTCAGGCATTAAAATACTCCTTGACATACATCTGGTTACTTCCCAGCTGGTTGCTTCCCTCTACTGCTTAGTTTCCTGAAGAGCATATAATCAAATAGTTCTTTTAAGCTTTTACAATGTAAGTCAGTTACTTTGATTTGTATTGTGTGTGTTTGTACATGTACATGCATTTGTATTTAGCTACTCTCTTTCTAATTATAGTGATCTAATGAATGCTACTAAATGCTGACCTCTGGAATCATGAAACTGCAAATGTCCATGTTAGTGATGGCCTGATTTGGTTTCCTGAGCTGCACATGGGCTGAGATCTTTGCATCTGTTGGTATGGGCCAGGGAAGGTAGTATTCTCCACAAATGATGCTTAGTTCTCAGCATCAGGTATGGCCCCATTGTTCTCTGTCAGAGTGGAAAAGACTCACCCCTGTGCTTTCACCAATAACTGGAGGACAGTGAGAAAGGAGTTTTCAGACATCAGTACTTTTCCTTTTGGAGGTCTTTAAGGGACTGGATCTCAACAATAGAAAGGTTTTTCTGGGAAACAGGTATTAGTGGTTTGTATCCTTTTTGTGAGGTATAGATATTCCTCAGAGCTTTTAGAAATGTTCAAATGCTATTTGTGGTATGTGAGTGTTATGGGCAGAGTACATTCTATGGCCTGAGAGTCCTATATACTCTTTTTTCCTCACCTGAAACTTCAGACTTCAATCCTGTCTGTGTGTATGTTTTAAAGATTTTATTGGGGAATTGGGGGAGGGAACAGCATTGGGGAATCGGGGAAGGGGAACAGACAAGTTGCTGTCCTTTTGTTCT
>NW_017731416.1:3851029-3859784 GCF_001890085.2 Hipposideros armiger
GTCTAGTTGTGGAGGACATCGCTTCACTGGCCCATGTTGGTATTGTGATCATTGTGCTCTTTTCAGCTGAGGCAGATCGGTCGCCGGCCATTGGACGGCCGCTCATGGCGGCTCACGGCAGCTCACGCTGGCTGCCAGCCACTCATGGTAGCCCATGGCAATCCACTGCAGCCCACACCGTCGCCGGGGACTCACAGCAGCCCAACTCCAGGTGGAGCTGTTGTTCACCATCTTAGCTGTAGAGGGCGCAGCATCATTGGCCCATGTGGAATCCAAACCGGCGTCCCTGCTGCTCAGAGCTCGAGCTCTGTGGGGACCCAGCTGTCAGGGTCCCCTCACGTTGGAGGCTGTTGACAGCTGTCAGGGCCCCCTAGCATTGGAAGCCGTTGACAGACTTTGGAGGCGGGCTGGCCTGGCCCCTCCCCTCCAGGCGGGACAGAAGCAAAGACAGACAGGCTGGTGCAAGATTGCTTGTAAGTTTACTGTACGTGTAAGTTTCATGTAAGTTTCTCCTTAGTGTATTGTTGTTCCTATGTGTTTTTATCTCAAGGTTTCTGTGCCCCACATGACAAGATTACCCATAGGGTGAAAGGATGAGATAAAGGCACCTCCCTGATAACAGAGTATTTACTATTTTATAACATGGCTTGCTAGCTAATAATGCCTTACTGTTAGTAAACATGGGTTGCATCATCATTTTAATGATGCCATATTCTCTTATATAGTTGTATCACAATTTAATGAATTGATTCTTATTGAATATTCTAAGTATTTGGAAAAATGCTTCAGTGAACAATGTTGTATTTCCATCTTTGCACACTTACTGATTTTTTTCTGGAGGTATAGTCATAGAAATGAAACTGCTAGATTCTAGACTTGCAGGGTTGTCCTTTAGAAAGATTATATCTAGCTGACTGTGTGACTATACTTCTTTCTTAACCTATTCAATCAGATATTGCTGATATGTTTGCTGATCTGTGAGGCAGTTACAGATAGTGGTTAAAAGCATTGGTTTGCTATTGCCAGATGGGTCTTGGACTTATTGGGGTGATCACTTTGTAAGGTATATAAATGTCTAATTATTGTGTTGTACATTTGAAACTAATGTAATTTTGTTGTCAATTATAATTGAAAAATAAATTAAAAAATTTAAGTTAAATTTATTGGGGTGACATTGGTTAGTAAAATTATATAGGTTTCAAGTATATAATTCTATAATACATCATCTACATATTGCATTGTGTGTTCACTACCCAAAGTCAATTCTCCTTCCATCATCATATATTTGACCCCCTTTGCCTCTTCTACCACTCCCCCTCCCTGCTTACCCTCTGGTAACCACTAAACTGTTTTCTGTGTCTATGAAGTTTTTGTTTGTTTCTTTGTCTTGTTTGTTGCTTTCAGTTTTATATCCCACAAATGAGTGAAATCATATAGTTGTCAACTTTTACTGTCTGACTTATTTTGCTTAGCATGATAATCTCAGGATCCATCCATGTTGTTGCAAATGGAAGTATTTCATCCTTTCTTGTGGCTGAGTAATAGTCCATTGTGTACATATACCACACCTTCTTTATCCAATCATCTATAGAAGGATACTTCAGTCGTTTCCATGTCTTGGCCACTGAATAATGCTGCAGTGAACATAGGGGTAACATGTCTTCATGGATAAATATTTTCAGATTTTTGGGGTAGAGACCCAGAAGATGGATTGCTGGGTCATATGATAATTCTATTCTTAATTTTTTGAGGAGCCTCCATACTGTTTTCCATAGAGGCTGTACCAATTTATAGTCCCACCAGCAGTGTATGAGGGTTCCTTTTCACCACAGCCTCTCCAACACTTGTTATTACTTGTGCTATTGTTAATAGGCATTCTAACAGCTGTGAGGAGGAATCTCATGGTGGTTTTGATTTGCATTTCCCTAATAGCTAGTGAAGTTGAGCATCTTTTCATATATCTGTTGGCCATTTGTATGTCTTCTTGGGAGATGTGCCTGTTCAGATCCTCTGCCCATTTTTAAATTGGATTGTTTGTTTTTTGTTGTTGAGTTATATGAGTTCTGTATATATTTTGAATATTAGCCACTTATCCAAAGTGTTGTTGGCAAATATCTTCTCCCATTCAGTTGGTTGCCTCTTTGTTTTGTTGATGGTTTCTTTTGCTCTGCAGAAGCTGTTTAGTTTGATACAGTCCCATTCTTTTATTTGTGCTTTTATTTCCCTTGCCTTTGAGGTCAAATTCATCAAATCCTCTGTAAACTCAAGGTCTATAAATTCAGTATGTATGCTTTCTTCTATGCAATATATTGTTTCAGGTCTTATATTTAGGTCTTTGATCCATTTTGAATTAATTTTAATGTATGGTGACAGCAGTCTAGTTTTGTTCTTTTGCATGTGACTTTCAAATTTTCCCAGCACCATTTATTAAAGAGTCTTTCTTTTCTCCATTGTATGTTTTTGGCTCCTTTGTTGAATATTATTTGCCCATATGTATGTGGGTTTATTTCTGGGTTCTCAATTCTGCTCCATTGGTCTGTGTGTCTGTTTTTCGGCCAATACCATGCTGTCTTTTGTTTGTTTGTTTGTTTGTTTGTTTTTTAATTTTTTTAATTGTGGAATGGGAACAGCGCTGGGGAATTGGGGAAGGGGGAACAGACAAGTAGCTGTCTTTTTGTTCTTCAGTCTAGTTGTGGAGGACACTGCTTCACTGGCCCAAGTTGGCACCATCATTGCGCTCTTCCCGGGTGAGGCAGATCAGTTGCCGGCTCCTGGACGTCTGCTCACTGCGGCTGCTGGCCGCTCACGCTGGCTGCTGGCTACATACGGTAGCCCATGGCAACCCACTGCAGCAGGGGCTGCAGCTTACGCCGCGGGCGACTCACGGCAACTCAGCTCCAGTTGAGCTGTTGTTCAGCATCTTAGCTGTAGAGGGCAGTGTCACTGGTCCTCATATGTGGGATCCGAACCGGGGCCCTCTGGCATCCCAAGCCAGTTCTTAACCAACACGCCTCTCGGCCGGCCCAATACCATGCTGTTTTGATTATTGTTGCTTTGTAGTATAATTTGAAGTCAGGGAGTGTGATACCTCTGGCCTTTCTTCACAGGATTGCTTTGGCTATTTGGGGTTGTTTATGATTCTATACAAATCTGATGATTTTTTTGTTCTATTTCTTTAAAAAATGCCATTGGGATTTTGATGGGGATTGCATTAAATCTGTATTGCTTTGGTAATATGGCCATTTTAACTCTGTTGATTATTCCAATCCATAAACATGGAATATCTTTCCATTTCTTTGTGTCGTCGTCAATTTATTTTAATAATGTCCTGTAGTTTTCAGTGTATGGGTCCTTCGCATCCTTTGTTAAGTTTATTCCTAGGTATTTTATTCTTTTTGTTGCAATTGCAAAAGGAATTTTTTAAATTTATGTTTCTGAAATTTCATTCTTACTATATAGAAACACAGTGGGTTTTTGTACATTGATTTTGTGTCCTGCAACTTTACTGTATTTGTTTATTGTTTTTAATAGTTTTTTAGTAGAGTCTTTAGGGTTTTCTATATCAGAATCATGTCATCTGCAAAAAGTGACAGTTCAACTTCTTTATTACCAATTTGGATGCCTTTTATGTCTTTCTCTTTCCTGATTATTCTGGCTAGGATTACCACTGTTGAATAACAGTGGTGAGAGCGGGCATCCTTGTCTTGTTCCTGATCTTAGAGGAAAAGCTTTCTGTTTTTCACCATTAAGTATGATATTAGCTGAGGATTTGTCGTTATGGCCTTTATTATGTTGAGGTACTTTCCTTCTGTACCCACTTTATTAAGTGTTTTAATCATAAATGTATGTTGTATCTTGTCAGATGTTTTTTCTGCATCTACTGATATGATCATATGATTTTTATCCTTTGTTTTATTTATATAGTGTGTCACACTGATCAATTTGCCTATGTTAAACCATCCTTGTGCCCCTGGAATGAACACCACTTGATCGTGATGTATAATCTTTTTATGAGACTGACGCGCTACCTACTGCGCTAACGAGGCACCTTATAATCTTTTTAATGTATTGTTGTATCTGATTTGTGAGTACAGTAATGCCTTGATTTGCGAGCATAATTTGTTCTGGAAACAAACTATTTGTATTGCAAGACATTGCTCATTTACTGAGTTAAAATGTATTAGAAATGTTTGCTCATCTTGCGGTAAACCAAGTTACCCACAATCCAAGGTTTTACTGTATTTTGTTAGGGATTTTTGCAGCTGTATTTGTCAGAGATATTGGTTTGTAGTTTTTTTTTGTTTGTTTGTTATCCTTACCAGATTTTGGTATCAGGATAATGGTGGTGGCCTCATAAAATTTGTTAGGAAATATTGCCTCTTCTTCAATTTTTTTGAAAAGTGTGAGAAGGATGGGTATTAAATCACCTTTGAATGTTTGGTAGAATTCACTAGTGAAGCCATCTGGTCCTGGACTTTTGCTTTGGGGGAGGTTTTTGATGATTTTTTTTCAATTTCCTTACTGTTGATTGGTTTATTTAGGTCTTCGTGATTTAGTCTAGGAAGGTCATATATCTCTAAGAACTTGTCCATTTCTTCTATGTTATTGAATTTGGTGGCATATAGTATTCTTGTATGATCCTTTGTATTTCTGTGGTATCCGTCATAGCTTTTTAATTTCTGATTTTGTTTATTTGTGTCTTTTCTCTTTTTTCCTTACTGTGTCAATTTTATTAATCTTTTCAAAGAACTGGCTCTTTATTGCATGATTTTTTTATATTGTCTTGTTGTCTTTCATTTAATTCTGCTCTAATTTTTATTTTTTCTGTCCTGCTGACTTTGGGCTTCATTTGTTCTTTTTCTAATTCTTTAAAATGTAATGTAATGTAATATTATTTGAGATTTTTCTTATTTCTTGAGATAGGCTTTTACGGCTTATTACCACTTTTGCAGCATCCCAAAAGTTTTGATATGTTGTATTTTCATTGTCATTTGTTTCTATGTATCTTTTGTTCTCCCTTTTTATTTCTCCTTTGACCCAGTCATCCTTTAGTAACATGTTGTTTAATCTCCACATATTTGTGTTTTTCTTTCCTGCTTTCTTTTTTGAACTCCAAAAATTGAACTCCAATTTCAAAGCATTGTGGTCGGAGAATATGCTTGGTATGATTTCAGTCTTCTTAAATTTGTTGAGGCTAGTTTTGTGTCCCAGCATATATATGGTCTGTCCTTGAGAATGTTCCATGTGCACTAGAGAAGAATGTATAATCTGGTGTCCTGGGATGAAATGCATTGGTTTTGGGGTTGCATATACCTGGGCTTATATCCTGACTTTTATTTACCAATTTATGACTTTGAGAAGTCATATGACTTAACTTATCTGAGCTGGTTTTATTTGTATAGTTGGGGGTGGGTGTTAATACTTGATTTATTGGGTAGTGGGGAGAAGTAATGAAGATGTTTTTAATTCCTTATTCTGGAGTCTAGTACATAGTAAAGCCACAATATTTGAGAGATGTTTTAAAATTTGTTATAATAAAATATCTTAATTTTGATTAATTATTATTATTTTGATTTAATAAACTTTTATTTTTCAAAATGTACAGTTGGTGGGACCTGTAGTTTATGCATCTTCACCAGCAGCTGGGGTATCCCCACCCTTGGTGTTTCTGGTGTAAATTACTTGAGCTCTATACTTGAAACTAATTTAATAAGTCCTTTATGAAGGAAGGGCTGCCCTGGCCAAGGAACTGCAGATCTTCAGTCTCTCAGAGACAACAGCTGGGGTTATAAGCTTATAGTTGGGAACTTTCTTACAGAGTTTGTCATATGTCGCTTTGTCCCACAAGACTAGGTTATTGAACTTGTCTTGAACTTTGCCTTTGGACCACTTCTTCTTTTTGGCCTTGCCTCCAGATTTGTTCACTGGGTCTTTGTGTTTCTTGGCTGACTTTCCAGCGTCTTTCTTCTTATTATTGTCTTTGGGTGGCATGGCGAAGCTCGGAGAGCAGTGGCTACAACTGCAGCCTCGCTAAGATGTTGAACCAAAAAAAAGCTTGATTTAATTATTTATCTTCTATTGGGTTGTCAGAAAAGTCATGACATATTTTTTTTCTATGTTTTTTGTTGCAAAAAAAGTGTCATGACTTTTCTGACAACCCAATAATTCATCCCCCCACCGCCCCCTTTCCCCCCCAAAAAAAATCCTATAGCTGGGCTGAGAAAGAGATGCAGTTGAATCTTGTAATCCCTGAAGGTAAGGAAGACTTGGGAAAATTAGTGGATATGTACAAGGTGTTGTAGCATCTAAATAAAGATTGGTCATTCGTGGATAGCTTTGTCCTCCAGATCCATCCATTGGTGAGCTGGGCTCTCTCTGTGTGTGTGTGTGTGTGTGTGTGTGTGTGTGTGTGTGTGTGTGTGTAACATACTCACGTCTCATCTCATGCATGTGCACATGGGAGTGTACCTACATATGTATGTGAGCTTTTCCTCATATTTCTGAATCTGAGTTTGTGAAGGTATTTGAGAATGTGTTCCTTGAAACTTTATTAGATCTCACAAAATTCTTAACACCTGGGGTATTTTCCAGAGACAGGTATTTGATATATTTTCATCTATTTAATGTTTATTGGGCTATTAAGCTTTCTGTTTCTTGTACCAACTTTTGTCTTTTTTATTTTTCTGGGTTTTAAAATTGACCTATACTTGTTCACAGTTATTCCTTTAGGTATTAAATATCCTTTGTATTATTATTTTTATTTGTAACTCACCATTTGCTGATTTTTTTTCTTGACCATTTTGACTACTTGAAAATATTTTTAAAGAATCAGCTTTTGGTTTTATTTTTCTGTATATTTTACCATGGCAAAATATGCATAACATGATATTTATTATTTTAACCATTTGTGAGTGTATAATTCAGTGGTATTAAATACACTCGCAAGATAGTGGTGTACTCATCACCACTATCTATCCCAAAACTTTTTTTTTTTTTAAATTGGGGAATTGGGGGATGGGAACAGCGCTGGGGAATTGGGGGAAGGGGACCAGACAAGTTGCTGTCCTTTTGTTCTTCTGTCTAGTTGTGGAGGACGTTGCTTCACTGGCCCAAGTTGGCACCATCATTGTGCTCTTCCTGGGCAAGGCAGATCAGTCACCAGCTTCTGGACGGCCGCTCACACTGGTGGCTGGCTATACATGGTAGCCCATGGCAACCCACTGAAGCAGGGGCTGCAGCCTACACCTGGCCTGGCCAGAGACTCAGGGCAGCCCAGCTCCAGGTTGAGCTGTTTTTCAGCATCTTAGCTGTAGAGGGCAGTGTCACTGGCCCTCATATGTGGGATCCGAACCAGGGCCCTCTGGCATCCCAAGCCAGCTCTTAACCAATGCGCCAATCGGCCAGCCCCCAAAATTTTTTTAAATCACCTCCAACATAAACTGTGTAATCATTAAACAATAACTCTCCCTTCTCCCCTTTTACTAGCTTCTGGTAATTGCTATTCTGCTTTTTGTCTCTGTGAATTTGCCTATTCAAGGTACCTTATATAAGTGGAATCATAAAATATTTGAGCTCCTGTGTCTGGCTTATTTCAGTAAGCATGTTTTCACAACCCATCCATGTTGTAGCAAATATCATAATTTCATTATTTTTTATGGCTGAATAGTATTCTGTCATATGCCACATTTTGTTTATCCATTCATCTGTTGATGGACACTTGGACTATTTCCACATTTTGACTATTGTGAAGAATGCTGCTATGAACATCGGTCTATAGGTATCTGTTCAAATCCCTGCTTTCAGTTCCTTTGGATATATACCTAGGAATAGCTTTCACTGAGGATATCAGGTAGACTTTGAAATGAAAAGCCAGCCTCTTCCTACGGATAAGCCTCCTTTGTGATTCCACTCAGAACTGTTCCTGACCTGGCCAGCCCTAGAATCAGATGTTTTCTAAGAGTGGTGTGCATTCCTTTTTAGTCTTTTTTTCTAAGCCACTTCCTTTGTTGAGTTTTCTCTCTCCATCATGAACAAATACATGGATTCGTGGTTCTATGAATGCAACACTTAATCCCTGCATCTGCCCTTCCTGCCTGAGTTCCAGTATCACCTGTCTGTTCGCTCATGTCTATCCTGAAGAACTGGGGTGATCTCCATTTGACTGTGATGGACTTCTCATTCTCACAGCACATACTTAATTATGATGGATGGGAAAGCAACTGTTTTTCATGCTTCTTTACTAGTTAAACCTAAGATCTGCATATTTACTTTCACTTTCACTGAAATTTCATAGGAATTTGATAATGAGTCTTTGGAGCCTGAAGAGACAGGGAATTGTGTGGCCACATTGATGAGCTATGTAAGTATGGTCAGTACTGGATTGCCTTATAGGGACACCAGGCATGGGCTGGGAGGGGCCCTGCTGAATCAAAACATTGAGGGATTTGATCCAGGAATTTTTATTAGAGAAATGTCTATTCAAATCTTTTGTCCATTTTTAAATTAGGTTGTCTTTTTATTGAGTATAAGATATGTGTTATTTTTATATCCTGGATACTAGATCCTTATCAGATATATAATTTGAAAACATTTCTTCCATTCTGTGGATTGTCTTCACTTTCTTTTTTTTTTAAAGGTTTTTACTGGGGAATTGGGAGATGGGAACAGCGCTGGGGAATTGGGGGAAGGGAAACAGACAAGTTGCTGTCCTTTTGTTCTTCAGTCTAGTTGTGGAGGATGTTGCTTCACTGGCCCA
>NW_017731416.1:3863549-3868780 GCF_001890085.2 Hipposideros armiger
GTCGCCTCACTGGCCCATTTTGGCACCTTGATCACTGCGCTTTTCCCGGGTGAGGCAGATTGGTCGCCAGCCACAGGACGGCCACTCACAGTGGCTCTTGGCAGCTCACACCGGCTGCCAGCCACTCATGGCAGCCCACGGGAGCCCACTGCAGCCCCGCTGCAGCCCAAGCCACCGTCAACGACCCACGGCAGCCCAGCTCCAGGTCAGGCTGCTGTTCACTATCTCAGTCGTGGAGTGCGCAGTGCCGCTGGCCCTCGTGTGGGATCTGACCCAGGGCCCTGCCGCTCAGAGCCAGAATCCCAAAACAATCCCCAACCAATGCGCCGCTCGGTTGGCCCTTGTTCATATATTTTATATACAAGTGTTTTGTTTTGTTTTTAAATCACATATGTGTTTTACAAGTATCTTCTCCCAGTATATACCTTGTCCAATTTAACATTTGATTATGGACAATGATTTTTGTGTTATAGATAAGAAATCTTTGCCTAATCATAGGTCACAAAGATTTTCTTTTATATCTCCCTCCAGAAATTTTATAATTTTAGGTTTTACATTTTTGTGATCCATTTTAAGCCAATTTTGTATATAGTGTGAGGTTAAGGACCGAGGTTCATTTTTTTCTTATTAATGACCAATTGTTCCAGCACTACTTATTAAAAACCCTTTTTCTTCATTAAAATGCCTTTGAAACATTGTTGAAATCAATTGGCCACATATATGTGTTCATTTCTGGTCTCTCTATTCCTTTTCATTAATCTATGTGTTTCTTCTTTCACTAATACCACAGTGTCATGATTACTGTGGCTTCATACTAAGCCTTTGGAATCAGGTAATATGAGGACTCCAACTTTGTTCTGTTTTGTCAAATTGTTTCAGGTAGATTAGTTTTTTTAGTTTTCCATATAAAGGTTAAAACCAGCTTATTGATTTCTACAAACAAAATTGTAATGAGATTTTTTTTATTGTGATAAAATATACATAAAAACATTTAACATTTTAAAAGTGTACGATTCAGTGACATTTAGTACATTTGTAATGTTGTGCAACCACCACCATGATCTAGTTCTAGAACATTTTGATCAACTCAAAAGGAAACCCTGTATTGATTAAGCAGTCACTCTTCTCATTCCCCCTTCCTCCCAGCCCCTGGCAACCACTAATCTGCTTTCTGTCTCTATGGATTTGTCTATTCTCAAAAGTTCATATAAGTGGAATCATACGCGTATAATGTGTAGCCTTTGTGTCTGACTCCTTTCACTTAGCATAATGTTTTCAAACTCATCTATGTTGAAGCATGTTTCAGAACTTCATTCCTTTTTATGTCTGAATAATATTTAATTGTATGATATAATGTCCCCCCAAAATATATGTCACTTCTTAACTCCCAGAACCTGTGAGTGTGACCTACTTTGGAAAAAAGGTCTTTGCAGGTACAATTAAACTAAGGGTCTCAAGATGAGAACATCCTGGATTATCCAGCAGGCTTTAAAACCAATGACAAGTGTTCTTAGAAGAGTCGGGGAATATAATTAATAATGTAAATATTTTGTAGGGTGTCAGATGGAGACATGTCTTGTTAGGGAGACCACTTCATGGATGGTGTAGAGCAGTGGGTCTCAACCTTCCTAATGCCGCGACCCTTTAATACAGTTCCTCATGTTGTGGTGACTCCCAACCATAAAATTATTTTCATTGCTACTCTATAACTGTAATTTTGCTACTGTTATGAATCATAATTTAAATATCTGATATGNTGGGGGAAGGGAAACAGACAAGTTGCTGTCCTTTTGTTCTTCAGTCTAGTTGTGGAGGATGTTGCTTCACTGGCCCAAGTTGGCACCATCATTGCACCCTTCCCGGGTGAGGCAGATCAGTCACCAGCTTCTGGACGGCCGCTCACGGTGGCTACTGGCTACACACGGTAGCCCATGGCAACCCACTGCAGCAGGAGCTGCAGCCTATGCCGTCATCGGCGACTCACCACAGCCCAGCTCCAGGTCGAGCTGTTATTCAGCATCTTAGCTGTAGAGGGCAGTGTCACTGGCCCTCATATGTGGGATCCGAACTGGGCCCTCTGGTGTCCCAAGGCAGTTCTTAACCATCGCGCCACTCGGCCAGCCCTGTCGTCACTTTCTTGATGGTGTCCTTTGACGCACAGCACTTTTTAATTTTGATGAAGTCCAATTTATTTTTTTCCCCTTTGGTTGCTTATACTTTATGTGTCACATTTAAGAAACCATTGCCTAATCCAAGGTCACAAAAATTACTTGAGATGATGAAAATACCCTGTTTTACTTTAAACTTTCACCTGCTAATTTAAGCATCTTTTGGTAGGTTATTCAAGAGTTATTACTGTGGTATTCTAATGGTGATTTTCTATTTCCCCTCATTTCTTCCACATTTATTAATTGGAATTCTTCTATAAGGAACATTTGTTTCTTCTTCCTCATTTATATGCTTACTCAGTCATTTCTATATGTTACCATGAACTCGTAGCTATTTGTTTTAGTCTTTGTGCTATACTCTAGTATTTTTTGTCACATATTTTGTTACTTAAGTTGTTCCAACTTTGTCCATTTGGAACTTTTTCAGATGACCTCTGTGCCGTTTTCCATGCTGCCATTTTTTAAGCACTTCCTGACACCAAAAGATACTCTACGCTCATTTTATATTTTCTGTGCCTCAGGGATCAGTTAATTCTCTTAGGAGCCATGGTTCTATTATTGGAGAATGGTATTTAGAAACCAAGGTATGGGAACTAAGTGTGCTTATCGCTGCTGGGATATCACCACTTCTAATGATTTTCAACAACTAGTGCTAGAAAATAAATGTAGGTATACTAACCCATGCATATACACATATCTATATTTATTTTTCTTCCTACATATCTGTATATATATAAAAAAAATATGGGTCCATATTGATAATGCCAACTCTAGTCCAGCACCACAGGGTTCACACTAGCTCTCCCTTTTGCCTAATTCTACCTTCTTTGTTCAACAGTAAGAAACCAGACTCTTGTTACCTACAACATATTCATTTGTTCAATTTTAGTATATAAATAAAGTAGTGTCAGAGTTGCTAATCCAAATCCCTTTGAGAAACAAATTTTACCAACTATACTACAGTACAGTATTTGTGTACATTTCTTTTTATCTTCATCATTATAGTATCCAGTCAAAACACTGTTTTCTAGATTACTTAGATCAGCTATTTTATTTCCCATCTCTTTCTTATTTTTTATTTTTACATTTTTATTTTAATTCGTTTCAGATATACAAAACAATGCAATAGTTATACTTTTCACCCCTCACAAAGTGACAACCCCCCACTCCCAATCCACCCCGCCCCACCTCGGATACCATACACATGTATTACAATTCCATTGACTCCATCCCCACACTATACTCCACATCCTGTGACTATATATATATATATATATATATATATATATATAAAATTGTAGTTGACATACAATATTATTCAACTTCAGCTTCACCTGTACAGTGCAGTGATCAAGCCTCTACACTGTCCATGAAGTGATCTCCCTAACAAGACCTGACACCCTACAAAATATTTACAACATTATTGATTATATTCCCCATACTGTCTTTCATAGCCCATGGCAATATTTTAGTTACCAATTTATGCTGTCCAATTCCTTCCCCTTCTCTTTCCTTTCCACTCCCCTCCCATCTAGCAACCATCAGTTTTTTTCTGTATATCTCTGAGACTATTTCTGTTTACTTTGTTCATTTATTCAGTTCTTTAGGTTCCACATATAAGTGAGATCATATGGTATTTGTCTTTCTCTGACTGATTTATTTCACTTAGCATAATGTTCTCTAGGTCCATCCATATCGTTGCAAATAGTAAGATTTCATTCTTCTTTATAGCTGAGTAATACTCTGTTGTATAAATGTACCACAGTTTCTTAATCCAGTCATTTTTCATCTCTTTCAGTACAGTTATTCATTTCTAATAACAGTAAGTAAGCCATAAATGTAAGTTTAAGTTAGATTAATATGTTATAGTCTGAATTTCATCTTTATATCCTGATTGTTTTTAAATTTTCATACAATAAAATTTACCCTTTGTAGTCCATGGTTCTATGGCATTTGATAAATACATAGGGTCATGTATCTACATCCACAGTTTCATTACCTCAGTTATTCCCTGATCATTCCTCTTTAGAGTCAACTTTTCTTCACAACGTCAACCTTTGTTGGCAACCACTTATCTGTTTTCCATCCCTATGGCTTTGCCTTTTCCAGAGTTTAATATAAGTGGAGTCATATAGAATGTATCTTTTTGAATCTGGCGTCATTTGCTTAGCATAATGAATTTTATATTCACCCATGTTTTATCAGGAGTTTGTTCCTTTAAATTAGTGAGTAGTATTCCATTGTAGGGGTGTACCACTGTGTATATATATATATATATATATATATATATATTTATTTATTTATTTTTAAATATTCACTAGTTGAAGGACTTATAGATTGTTTCCAGTTTTTAGTGATTATGAATAAACCACTCTGAATATTTGCATGCAGGTTTTTGTGTGAACATAAATTTTCATCTCCTAGGTAAAAATACCAGTAAGCAGGATTATTGGGTCATATAATAAGTATAATATATTTTTTAAAACTGCCCAAGCTGTTTTCCCAAATTATTTTACATTCCCACAAGCAACATGTGAAAATTCTAGTTGCTCTATATCCTTGCTAGCACTTGGTATTATTTTGTTTTTAATTTAAGCCATTATAAGTGTTTAGTGGTATCTCATTATAGTTTTAATTTTCACTTCCTTGGGCTGGCCGAGTGGCGCGTTGGTTAAGAGCTGTTGGGATGCAAGCTCTGAGCAGCAGGGCCACCGGTTCGGATCCCACTTGAAGGTCAGTGACACTGCCCTCTGCAGCTAAGATGGTGAACAAAAGCTCGACCTGGAGCTGGGCTGCGATGAGTCGCTGGTGACAGTGTAGGCTGCAGCCCCTGCTGCAGTGGGCTGCCATAAGCTACCATGTGTGGCTGGCAACCAGCGTGAGCTGCCAGCAGCTGATGTGAGCTGCCAAGAGCTACTGTGAGCAGCTGTCCAGAGGCCGGCGACCAATCTGCCCCACCCGGGAAGAGCGCAATGATAATACCAACATGGGCCAGTGAAGCGACGTCCTCCACAACTAGACTGAATAACAAAAGGACAGCAACTTGTCTGTTCCCCTTCCCCC
>NW_017731416.1:3874630-3880230 GCF_001890085.2 Hipposideros armiger
TAGTTGTTGAGGCCGCAGCTAGCTCAGCTCCAAGTCCAGTCGCCATCCACCTTCTTGTCAGCAGCTCACAGCCGCTCAGCTCAAGGTGTTGTGTTCAATCTTAGTTGTTGGTGGGCATGGCCCACCATCCCATGCAGAAGTCAAACGTGCAACCTTGTTGTTAGGAGCACGTGCTCTCACCAGCTGGCCATCCTCCCACCTGTAGGCAGCTCAGCGGCAGCTCAGCTCCGGCGCAGCTCACTGGCCCATGTGGGAATTGAACCGGTGACACTGTTGCTCAGAGCTCGTGCTCTTAACCAACTGAGCCACTCGGCTAGCCCCTTATTTAATTTTTTTGTATCAGATTTTTTTGTTATTATAGCTTTCTGCATACAGAACATTCACATTTTGTTACATTTATGCATAAATACTTCGTTTTGTGCTATTATAAATAGTACTCTTTTTTGAATTTTAATTTTCAGTTCACTGATAATATGTAGAAATATAATTGATTTTTTATTTTGGCTTTTAATTCTGTGACCTTGCTTAACTATTAGTTCATTATAGTAGCCTTGTTATAAATTCTTCAGAATTTTTTTATGTAGACAAGCATGTCTGCAAATGAAGACAGTTTTATTTCTTTGTTTCTAATCTGTGGGCCTTTTATTTCGTTTTCTTACCTTATTGCACTGGCTAAGACCTACAGTTGGATGGCAAACAGGAACAGTGAAGGAAGATATCTTCCTCATTTTCAATCTTAGGAAGAATCATTCAGGTTCCTCCCCCACCCTCTCAACAAACATGATATAAGCTAGTAGTTTTATGCAAATAACTTTGTCTGGTTGTGAATATCCTATCTCTTCATTTTCTGAGAGTATCATCTTTGGAAGTTGAATTTTGTCAAACGCTGTTTTTTTAACTACTGATGTTATCAGTTATAGCCAAGCCTTGAACAACACAGGTTTGAACTGTGCAGGTCCACTTATATGAGGACATTTCTCAATCTACCTGCAAGTGGAGCCATGCAGTTCAAACCTGTGTTGTTCAAGGATCAACTGTATTTACAATCAATGGTTGGGAATTTGCATATGTGGAAGGTCGACTTAAATTATATGCAGATTTTCAACTGTGCAGGTGATTAGTGCCCCAATTCCTGCATTGTTCAAGGGTCAACTGTGTATGGGATTTTTCTTCTTTAGTCTGCTGATGTCATAAATTACGTTAATTGAGTTTTAAGTATTGAACTAGCCTTGCCTTCCTGGGATAAGCTCTATTTAGTCATGGTGTTATCCATTTGATGTTGATGGCTTTCATTTGCTAATACTTTGTTGTAGGTTTTTGTATCTATGTTCATGGAGAATGTTGGTCTGTAGTTCTTTTCCTATGTTTTTCTGTTTTTGTTATCAGGGCAATGCTGACCTCATAAAATGAGTTGGAAAGTGTTCCCTTCTCTTCCATTTTCCAGAAGAGATTGAATAGAATTGCTAGTGTTTCTTCCTTAAATTTTAGTAGAATCCATCAGTGAACCAATTTGTGCCCAGAGTTTTTTTGTTGTTGTTGGAGTATACTTTCATAAGTAAGATTATTCAGGTTATTTTCTTTTTCTTGTATGAGCTTTTTGGTAGTTGGCGTCATCTTCCATTTCATCCAAGTTGTATTTATTGTCAGAGTGGTCTGTAGTGATAACCCTTTTTTAATCCTTGATATAGGTAATCTGTGTCTTTTTTCTTCACTGTCAGTCTGACTAGAAGTTTGTGTTTTATTCTTCTTTTTGAGTAATTAACTTTTGTTTTTATGGATGTTCTGTATTGTTTCTCTGTTTCCAGTTTCATTGATTTCTGCCCTTACCAAAAACTTTCCTTTCTTCTGCTTCCTTTGCATTTAGTTTGCTATTCTTTTTCTATAGTCTTACGATAGAAGGTTAGTTTATTGATGGGACACTTTTTTTCTAATATAAGCATTTAATGATATATATTTGTCTGTAAGCACTGCTTTGGCTGTATCATGTGAAAATTTCAATAAAACTTTTTATATCGGGATAATTTTAGATTTATTTAACAGTTGCAAAGATAGTAAGTACAGAGAGTTCCCATATGTATTTTCCCTACCTTCTAATGCCAACAACTTACACAACCATGCCATATTTTTCAAAACTAAGAAATTAGGGGCCAGCCGAGTGGCTCAGTTGGTTAAGAGTTGGCTTGGGAGCACGAACTCTGAGCAACAGGGCCGCCGGTTCAATTCCCACATGGGCCAGTGATGCTGCGCCCGAGCTGAGCTGCCACTGAGCTGCCAACAGGTGGCAGGATGGCTCAGCTGATGAGAGCATGTGCTCCTAACAACAAGACTGCCTGTTTGATGGTGGGCTATGCCCACCCGCAACTTAGACTGAACTCGGCTGAGCTGCTGCCCGGATGGCTCAGTGATAGAGCATGCGCTCTTAACAACTAAGGCTGCTGGTTCGACTCCCACATGGGATGGTGACTACACCCACCGGTAACTAAGATTATATCATAGCACCTTGATCTTAGAGGCTGTGAGCTGCTGACAGGTAGCCAGATGGCGACTGGCACCCTCCACAACTAAGATTGAAGAACAACAACTTGGCTGTTCCCCCTCCCCCAAATCCCCAATTTAAAAAAAAGAAAAGAAATTAACTTGATGTATTATTATTACTTTAAGTTCAAGACTTTATTCAGATTTCACCTTTTCTACTACTGTCCTTTTTCCGTTCCAGGATCAAATCTAGGATTCATAGTATATTTAATCATCATGTCTTTTTCATTTATTCTTTCCTTGTTTGCAATGGTGTAAGCAATTTTAAAAAGTACTGGTCATACATTTTATATAAGGGTCATCAACTTAGGTTTGATTTTTTTTTAATGATTAGACTAAAGTTATGGATTTTAGAGAAGAAAGTGCCTTTCTTGTTGAATCATTTTAGAGGCTATTACAACATGACTTATTACTGGTGATGTAAACCTTGATGACTTGGTCAAGGTCATCACATAACTTTTGATATGTTGTGTTTTCATTTAAATTCAATTCAAATTATTTTCTGATTTCCTTTATGAATTCCACTTTGACTCATGAGTTATTTAAAGGCATATTGCTTAATTTCCAAATGTTTGGGGGATTTTGGGATTTTCCAGATATCTTCGTGGTTTTTACTTCTAATTTAATCCTGTTGTGGTCAGAGAGCATACTTTGTATGATTTTGGTTTTAAATTAGTTGATGATTGGTTTATGGCAAAGAATATGGTATACCTGGTGAATGTTTCATGTGTACTTGAAAAGAATGTATATTGTGCTGTTGTTGGGTGGAGTGTACTATAAATGTTACTAGATCAAGTTGGTTGATAGTATTGTTTAGGTTTTCTATATCCTTAATTCCTATTCTATCAATTACTGAGGAATATTGAAATATAGGTATAATTGTGGATCTTTCTATTTCTACTCTGTTCTGTCAATTTTTTGCTTTATGTGTTTTGAAACTCTTTGTTAGGGGCATGCACAGTTAGGATTGTTATGTATTCTTGGTGAATTTATCCCTTTTTTACCATGTAATGTCCATCTTATACTGGTAATATTTCTTGTTCTGAAGTCAGAGTTTTCTGATATTAATATAGTCACTCCAGCTTTCTTTTGATTTATATATATATATATATATATATNGGGGGAGGGCGGTGGATTGGGGGGGAGTTGTCACTTTGTGAGGGGTAAAAGTATGACTATTGCATTGTTTTGTACACCTGAAACTAATACAAAAATGAGGAAAACAAAAAAGAGACAGAAGAGGATAAGACATAGAAAAGGAGAAAGCCATGTAAAGATGGAGTCATAGATTAGAGTGATGCCACCAAGGAAGCCAAGGAACACCTGGAGCCGCCAGAAGCTGGAAGAGGTGGGAAGGATCCTCCCCCAGAGTCTTTGGAGGGAGTGCAATCTGCTGGTGCCTTGATTTTAGACTTCTGGACTCTAGGATTGTGACAGAAGAAAGTTTTGTTATATTTTAAGATACTCAGTTTGTGTTAATTTGTTACTGGCAGCACTATGAAACTAATACATATGGATATGTCATATTTTTTCTATTCATGAATTGATGGACATTTGGATTGTTTTTGTTTTTTGACTGTTGTGAAGTGCTGTTATGAACATTCATGTACAAGTTTTTGTTTAAACACCTGTTTTCAATTCTTTGATTATATACCCAAGAGTGGAATTGCCAAGTTATATGGTAATTCTATGTTTAACTTATTGGGGGACACCAAACTAGTTTTCACAGCATCTTCCCCATTTTACATTTTAATTTCTCCACATACTTGCCAACATTTGTTATTTTCCTTAAAAAATTATAGCCTTCCTAGTGGTTGTGAAGTGATATATCATTGTGGTTTTGATTTTGTATTTCAATAATGAATAATGATGTTGAGCATCTTTTCATGTGTATTGGGCATTTGTATATCTTCTTTATAGCAATTCAAGAGTCTATTCAAGAGCTTTACCCATTTTTAAATTGGGTCTTTTGTCTTATTATTGAGTTGTAAGAGTTCTTCCTATATCCTGGATACTAGGCCCATATCAGATAATCTGATTTGTTTTCTTCCATTCCTGTGGCTTATCTTTTCTCTTTCTTGATGGTGTCATTTGAAGCACAGTTTAAAAAAATTTTTAATAAAGTCCAATTTACTTGCTTTTTTCTTTGGTTGCTTGTGCTTTAGGTGTTATCTTTAAGAAACTATTGCCAAATTTAAAGTCACGAAGACTTACCCTAGTGTTTTCTTATAAGAGTTTTATGGTTTTAGCTCTTATATTTCGATCTTTGATCCGTCTTGAGTTAATTTTGATGTAAGGAAGGGTTCAACTTCATTCTTTTGCATGTGGATATCTAATTGTCCCCACATCATTTATTGAAGAGATTGTTCTTTCTGCATTGAATGATCTTGGCACTATTGTCAAAAATCAATTGAAAAAAAATCAATTGATTGTAGATGTATAGATTTATTTTTGGACTCACTTCTATTTCATTGATCTATATGTCTTATTTATGGCAGTACTATACTGCTTTAATTACTGTAGACTTATAGAAAGTTTTGAAATAAATAAATGTGAGTCCTCTAGCGCTCTTTGAATATTGTTTTGGTTATTTATATTTCCTTACAATTTCATATGAATTTTAGGATCAGCTGTTCCATTTATGGAAAAAATGGCCATTGGCATTCTGATTGGTATTGCACTGAATTTGTGGATCTCTTTGGGAGAGTATTGACATCTTAACTATCATCTTCCAATCCATGAATATGGGATGTCTTTCAACTTTAAGTCTTCTTCAGTTTCTTTCTGAAATTTTTGTAGTTTTCAGTGTACAAGTCTTGCACCTTCTAGATTAGATTTATTCCTCAATATTTTGATCTTTTTGATGCTGTTTTAAATGGAATTGTCTTTTTTAAATTTATGTTCGCTACTGTATAGAAATACAACTAATTTTTGTGTGTGCTTGGATTTTGATTGGCATTGTATTGAAATCTATGGATCAATTGAGGGAGAATTAACATCTTAACAATGTTGAACCTTACAGGCCATGCACATAGTCGTCATTATTTTGGTCTTTTTTTTTTTTT
>NW_017731416.1:3885875-3903158 GCF_001890085.2 Hipposideros armiger
CAGCACTGGGGAATCGGGGGAAGGGGAACAGACAAGTTGCTGTTGTTTTGTTCTTCAGTCTAGTTGTGGAGGACGTTGCTTCACTGGCCCGTGTTGGTATTATCATTGCGCTCTTCCCGGGTGAGGCATATCAGTCACCGGCCTCTGGACGGCTGCTCACAGCAGCTCTTGGCTGCTCACACTGGCTGCTAGCCACACACGGTAACTTATGGCAGCCCACTGCAGCTTCACTGCAGCTTACGCCATTGCCGGCGACTCACGGCAGCCCAGTTCTAGGTCGAGCTGTTATTCACCATCTTAGCTGTAGAGAGCATTGTCACTGGCCCCCATGTGGGATCCGAACCAGGGCCCTGCTGTTCAAAGCTGGCATCCCAAGCTTGCTCTTAACCAAACACACCACTCGGCTGGCCTTGATTTATATTTTAATGGTATATTGTTTTCTATCATTTTACTTTTTAAAATAAATTAATAGACTTTTAAAATTTTTATTTATTTATTTATTTATTTGCTTGGTGGCAACTGATTTATTAATTCTGGCTGTACTGGGCCCTTCCTGACCCTCCAAGGGCTGGGAGACAATATTTGCACCCATTGGGGCTCAGATTTGGGAAGCTTTGGTTGAAAGGATTAAGACAAATTCTTGTTTAAGCAGAAAAACAGTGGTGTTCTGGCCTATAAAACAAAACAACATTCTAGAGAGGGCAAAACAAGTAAAAGGGTGGGTCCTCAAACCAGACCAAAGAGATCCAGATAGAGAATCCACCATCTGCCAACTCTGTCTTCGGAAAACATTAAATCGCCTTTTCTTCTGTCTATGTAGCATGGATATAAGAAGACCAAGTTAAACGTTCAGGCCTGGGAAAATTTGCAGTTAACTACCATCTCTGACTTTATCCTCATCTCTCTGCATGTCAGCATTTCCACCTTGGGCTCCAGCAGAGGAATAGTGACTCAGGGGGTGTCAGAGACATGCGGGAGGCACACTGAGTTGTGTTGCTTTGGTTTGAGAACTGGAAAACAGTTGCCATTTCCCTGTGCGGATGTACTCCTCCCTTGCAGCTGGCAGGCGGGCACCATTTTCCTGTGTTGAGCCTGCCCCCTCATCAATAGACTTTTTTTTTTTTTTTTTTAGCTGAGCCATCCTTCTACCTGTTGGCAGCTCAGCGGCTGCTCAGCTCGGGCTGGACTCGAACCGCTGTTGCTCAGAGCTCAAACTCTTGAGCGAGCTCTTAACCAACTGAGCCACTCGGCCGGCCCTCAATAGACATTTTAAAGAGATGTTTAGATTTATAGAAAATTTGAACAGAAATTACACAATTTTCTCATTTATCTCCTTCTTCCTGCTCAACACAGTTTCTGTTATTATTAACACCTTGCTTTAGTGTGACACTTTTGTTGCAGTTCATGAGCAAATATTGGTACATTATTATTACCCAATGTCCATAGTTTCCAATAGGGTTCACTCTTTTTCTTATACAGTTCTGTGGGTTTTGACAAATATATAATGACATGTATCCACCACTACTGTACCATGCTGAATAGTTTCACAGCCCTAAAAATGCCCCATACTCCACCTGTTTATTCATTCCGCCCCCTCATTGAACTCTTGACCACCATTGATCTTTTATTGTCTCCATAGTTTTGCCTTTCCCAGGATATCATGTAGTTGGAGTCATACATTATGTAGCCTTTTCAGATTAGCTTCTTTTACTTAGCAATATGTATTTAAGATTCTGCCATGTATTTTCATGGTTTGGTGGCTCATTTCTTTATATTGATGAATAATATTTCATTATATGGATGCATTACAGTTTGTTTTTCCATTTACTTACTGAAAGATATCTTGTTTGCTTTCAGGTTTTGACAATTACGAATAAAGCTGCTATAAACATCTGTGTGCAGGTTTTTTTGTGGATATAAGTTTTCAGTTCATTTGGGTAAATACTGAGAAGCATAATTTCTGGGTCACATGGTGAAGTTATATTTAGCTTTGTAAGAAACTGCCAAACTATCTTTCAAGGTGACTGTTCCATTTTTCATTTCTACGAAAGGGAGTTTCTGTTGTACGATGTTCTCCCTAGCATTTGGTGTTGGTGTTTTGGTTTTCCAGCATTCTAAGAGGTATATACTAGTATCTCACTGTTTTAATTTTCAGTTCTCTAATGACATACGATGTTGAACATCTTTTCCTATGCTTATTTGCTTTTTTATAGCTTCTTCGATGAGGTGTCTGTCCAGATAATTTGCCCATTTTTAAATTGGGTTGTTTGTTTTCTTACTTTTGAGTTTTAAGAGTTCTTAATATATTTTGGATAACAGTACTGTATCAAACATGTATTTTGAAAATATTTTTTTCCCAGTCTGTGGCTTGTCTTTCATTCTCTTGACATCATTTTGCTATTAACTTATCTTTACATTGAAAGTGAATTTCTTGTAGACAGCATATAATTTTCTTCTTCATCCAGCTTGATAATCTCTATCTTTTAATTTGTGTGTTTAGACCATTTATATTTAATATAATTATGATACAGTTGGATTAAAATCTACCATTTTTCTAGTTAATTCCTATTCCATCTATTCTTTTTTTCTCTTGTTCTGCCTGCTTTTGGATTGGTGATTTTTTTATGATTCCATTTTATCTCCATTACTGGATTATTATTTGTACCTCTTAATTTTAGTGGTTGTTTTAGAGGTTTCACTATACTCCTTAATTAATCACAACCATTCTTCAAATAAATTATACTACTTCATGTATGGTTTAAGAACCTTATAATAATACTCCTAATAACTTCCTCCCAATTTTGTGCTGTAGCTGTCATATATTTTACTTTATCATATACTATAATTCCATAATACTTTGCTACTGTGTTTACATTAGACAGTTAATTACCTTTGAGGTGATTCAAAAATGAAAAAATTTATATCACTCTTCATTTAACCTTTCCCAGACACCTTGTTTTTTCTGTAGATCCAAGTTTTTGTAGGGCAGATCTCTGTGTAGTGAATGATCAGCTTTTATTTATCTGAAAACATATTGCAGACTTTTGGTTTCTAGTCCAGCATATAAGGAGCTTAGAAGTTGCCATTCCCCTCTGACGAGTAAAATTGAACAAACTGAAAAATCAACAACTCCTTTTAGATCCATCAGAGAAGTGAGGTCACAGGGCAAAGCTTTGCCCCATAAATTGGAGAGACAGACAGGTAAATAGACAGAATCACAACTTACTGAAGCAGAAACCCACCTTCCTGGAAATAAATCCTGGGATAGAAAAACCTGAACTGGAATTAACAAGTTGCTGGAGACTCACTGTGGACAAATTTGAGAGGTTAAAAACTCCAGGGGAATCCCAGTCATAAGGCTCTCATACTTTTATAAGTTTTACTTTCAGGAACTCTACCAATTTCCACATTGAAGATGACAGAAAACCCCTCTCATGCATCCAGGAGGGGTAGAGAAAAAAAAGTTTTGAATTACGAGGTCTGACAATTAGGTTAACGAACTTGCCACCATGTGCTTACACTGGCAGCATTGTATAAACAGCTCGGTAAAGTTTCATAACCTTGGTATATCAGTGTCTCACAGCTGTGTTTGTGTCAATGTGTGGCGGTATCTTGCAGAGTGGCATTCATTATTGTTGCGTGTTTTTGTGTGCTGTCGCGAGAATGTCTGAGCTTGAATTGGAGCAATGAACAAACATTAAATTTCTTGTTAAACTTGGCAAGAGTGGAAGTGAAATCAGGGATATGTTAGTCCAAGTTTATGGGGATAATGCCATGAAGAAAACAGCAGTGTACAAATGGATTAAATGTTTTTTTCGAGGGGAGAGAATGCGTCACTGATTGAGAAAGGTCAGTGCAGCCAGTAACAAGTAGAACTGATAAAGAGATTGCAAAAATTCATTGAATTGTGTGAAAATCTTCAGCTGACTGAGAAGCATAGCAGATCAAGTAAACATTGATAGAAAAACAGGAAAATATTAACTGAAAATCTTGGCATGAAAAAGGTGTGTGCAAAAATGGTCCTGAAGGAGCTCACCAATGAACAAAAGTAAGAGAGAGGTAAAGTTTGGCAAGACCTTTTGGAGAGGCAAGACGATGTTTTGGGCCATATTATCACTGGTGATGAAACATGGGTGTACCAATACGATCCTGAAACAAAGCGTCAAAATGCACAATGGAAGTCAGCCAATTCTCCATGACCAAAACAGTTTCATCTGTCCAAATCAAGAGTCAAAACGATGTTGCTAACTTTTTTTGATATCAGAGGGATTATTCATTATGAATTTGTACCAACTGGACAAACAGTTAACCATTTACTATTTCGAAGTGCTGAAAAGCCTGCATGAAAAAGTTAGATGAAAACGACCTGAACTTTTCGCCAACAATTCATGGCTCTTGCATCACAACAATGCACCACCAGCTCACACGGCACTGTCTTTGAGGGAATATTTAGCCAGTAAACAAATAACCGTATTGGAACACCCTCCCTACTCACCTAATCTGGCCCCCAATGACTTTTTTATACCTGAAGATAAAGGAAATATCGAAAGGAAGGCATTTTGATGACATTCAGGACATCAAGGGTAATACAACGACAGCTCTGATGGCAATTCCAGAAAAAGTTCCAAAATTGCTTTGAAGGGTGGTCTAGGTGCTGGCATCAGTGTATAGCTTCCCAAGGGGAGTACCCAAGCGGGAAAAAACTGAGAATCTTAGTGAAATTGATGGTCCAGGTGCATAGGCTCACCAAAAGACTTGAGACCAATCATGGGATGATAAAATTATTCTCTCTCCCCACCTTACCACTACATTACTAAATACCTACTCACTAGTTACTTTTACTCACCACAGTTTGAAGAGACAGAGCCAGCATCAGAATTAAACCCAGATGTGGCAGGGATGTTGGAATTATCAGGCCATAAATTTAAAACAACTATGATTAATATGCTAAGGGCCCTAATAGAAAAAGTGGACAGCATACAAGAACAGATGGGTAATGTAAGCAGAGAGATGGAAACTCTAAGAAAAAATCAAAAGAAAGTGCTGGAAATAAATGTAACAAATGGGTGCCTTTGATGGGCTCTTCAGGGTGTTGGACAGAGACAAAGAAAAAACGGCTTGAAAATATGTCAATAGAAACTAACCAAAATGAAAAGCAAAGAGAAGAAAAACTTTGAAACAAACCAGAATATCCAAGAACCATTGGGACACCTATAAAAGGTATAAAATACACATAATCAGAATTCCAGATCTAGAAAGAAAGGAGCAGAAGAAATATATGAAGCATTAATAACTGAGAATTTCATCAAATTAATGTCAGAAACCAACCACAGATCCGGGAAGCTCAGAGAATAACAAGCAGTATAAATAAAAAAACCCAAACAAACAAAACCCACACCAAAAAAAATCCCCTAAAACAAAAACAAACACAAACAAACAAAAACTACAACTAGTCGTGTCATACTCAAACTTCAGAAAATCAAAGATAAAAGAATCTTGAAAGAAGCCAGAGGAAAAAAATACCACACTGTGAAGTGGTATAGTGTTATTTGAAAGTGGACTTGGATTAGTTGTAAATGTATATTGCAAACTCTAAGGCAATCACTAAAAAAAGTTTTTAAAAATGTAGTATATCATTCATACCTTAATAAAGCTATAAATAAAAGTATAATTAGTATGCTAAGAACAGAGAGAAAATGGAATTATATAAAATGCTTAGTTAGAACCACAGAAGACAGGAAAAGAGTGGAAGAAAAAAATAGGAACAAAGAATAAGAGCAACAATTGGAAAATAGTAACAAATATAATAGATATTAATCAAACTACATCAATAATGACTTTATAGTCACCTTGGAAGGTAGTTCAGCAATTTCTTACAAAACTAAACATAGTCTTACCATATCATCCAGCAATTATACTCCTTGTTATTTATCCAAATGAGTTAAAACTTCTATCCACCCAAAAACCTGCTCAGATGTTTCTAGCAACTTGATTTATAATTGCCAAAGCTTGAAAGCAATCAAGATGTCCTTCAGTGGGTGAACTGATAAACTGTGGTACATCCAGACAACAGAATATTATTCAGCACTAAAAAGAAATAAGCTATCAAGCCATGAAAAGACATGGAGGAACCTTACGTGCATATTTGTATGTGAAAAAAGTCATTCTTAAAAGGCTACATGATGTATGACTTCAACTACATGAAATTCTGGGAAAGTCAAAACTGCAGACAGTAAAAAGATCATGGGCTGAGGGAAGAAATGGTGAATAGGCAGAGCATAGAGGGTTTTTAGGGAATGAAACTATTCAGTACGATATTATAGTGGTAGATACATGTCATCATATAGTTGTCCAATAAAATGTACAACACCAAGAATGAATGCTAATGTAAACTGTGGACTTTGAATGGTAATGATGTATCAGTTTAGGTTCATCAGTTGTAGCACGTGTACCACTGTGGTGCAAGATGTCAATAGTGGGAGAGGTTGTTAGGGGTAGGGGTATCTGGGAACTCTTTGTCCTTTCCGCTCTATTTTTTTTGTGAACCTAAAACTATTCTAAAAAAAGTATTTTTTTGAAAAAAGATATTTTTCCTTTAGTTTTTTTTTTTTTAAGTTTTTTATTGGGGAATTGGAACAGCATGGGGGAATTTGGGGGAAGGGGAACAGACAAGTTGCTTTCATTTTTTTTTTTGTTCTTCAGTCTAGTTGTGGAGGATTTGCTTCACTGGCCCAAGTTGGCACCATCATTGCGCTCTTCCTGGGTGAGGCAGATCAGTCGCCAGCTTCTGGACGGCCGCTCACTGCAGCTGCTGGCTACACACGGTAACCCATGGCAGCCCACTGCAGCAGGGGCTGCAGCCTACGCCATGCCGGCGACTCATGGTAGCCCCGCTCCAAGTTGAGCTGTTGTTCAGCATCTTAGCTATGGAGGGCAGCGTCACTGACCCTCATATGTGGGATCCGAACCAGGGCCCTCTGGCATCCCAAGCCAGCTCTTAACCAATGCGCCACTTGGCTGGCCCTCCTTTAGTTTTAAAAGATTGTTTTACTCTGGTTCTTGAATTTTGGTTGACGGTGGTTTTTTTTTTTCAACCCTTTGAAGATCTCATTCTATTGTCTTCTGTGTTACATAGTTTCTGAATTTGTTATAACTCATATTTGTTTCTCTGTGTGCAGTGTTTCATTTTTCTCTTGCTACCTTCAAGATTTTGTCTTGGTTTTCAGCATTTGAATATGATGTGTCTAAGCATGATGAGGCAGGGAGGTATTTATCTTGTTTGTGATTTTTGAGCTTCGTGTATCTCTAATTTATGTTTTCATAATTTTCTGAAAATTCTTGCCTAACCTATTGTTCAGTGTTTCTTTAACTATATTTTCTCCTTCTGGGATGCTCATTACACGTATGTTAGACTATTTGATTTTGTCTCACAGCTCCTCAACATTCTGGATTTTTTTAATACACTTTTTTCTCTTTGTGTTTCACTTTAAGTAATTTCTGTTACTCTAGCTTCACATTCCCTGATTCTTTTTTTTTTGGGCTGTGTTGAGTCTACAGTGATCCTGTCAAAGGCATTTTTCAGCTGTCTTGCTGTATTTTTTTTATTTCTACAATTTCCATTTGATTCTTTCTTATGTTTCCATATTTCTGCTGAAATTCCCCATCTGTTCATACATGTTATCCATTTATTTCACTTAAGTCTTTCTTATTTATCATAGATATATTAAATCCCCTGTCAGATCTAGGTTTTCCCTGATTCTATTTCAGATAATTGCTTTGACTCTTAACTTTATTTTGTTGCTTTTTTGTGTGTCTTGTGATTTTAATTGAACTATAGTGAGTTAGATCATGATGTCAATAGGATTTTATTTTTCTGGAACTGCACACAATTCTTCTAAGCCATTAATGTGGGGATTTTTAATGTGGGGAGCCAATTTAATTAGTATGTAGGGTCTGAGGTTTTTTTGTTTTGTTTTTGTGTTTGCCTTCATTGTACCTCCAGCTTCAAAACGTTTTGCTTAGGGTAGAGGCTGAGTTTCCACAAGTTTTATTTTTATTTTTATAATATTCCTGCTCCACCTGCAGCTTTGAGACTTCCCAGGGCACTTGTACCTCAGAGGGATTTTCTCATGCACTCTTGCCCCTCCCTGGCAGTAATCTCCTGTTGCTAGGTACTCATGCTTGTCAGCATAGTGGTGGGGCCAGTGAGGATCCTGTGTTGTCCTGGTCCAGCCTCAGTCTTCCTTCGACAGGCTGAAAATCCTGTTGCCTATGGGAGGGTCAGAAAATGACCTGGCCCCAGATCTTCAAATGTATTCTACCATGTGGGAGAGTCATCACATTCTCTCCTGACCAAGGCCCACCAGGGATATAAGGAAGAGTATGACTGTCATGGAGAGGAGGGTCAGGATCACCGAGAAAGGCCCCAGGATAGAGGGCCAGTCTTTCTGGTGAGAATCCACTGAAGGTCTGTGGAGAAGAGCATGTGAGAGGTGAATTTTCTTTGTGTCAGCAACTCCCAGGAGTTCCATATGCTCACATAGCTCATACTTCACCTTTAGCAATTTGTTAAAAGCGTTGTATGCATTTTTCTTACCTGCTTCTGTGGGGCTGTGTTTCTTCCTTTTGTGCTCTGCCACAAGTGAACCTGTGCTCATGTTCCGTCTCTCATTGGTGGCACCTGTCTTTCCTTAGATTTCATGCTTTTTGATTGCCCTCAGATCTCTGATGAATTCATGAAAAGATATAATTTTGTGGTTTACCTGGCTTCTGTTGTCCTTGTTGTTAGATGTGAGCAATACTCTTCCCAGGTTTCTACATCCTGAAATTTTTTGTGTTTTAAGGAATTTTTCTGTAATCTATCCCGTATGTGTTTACTATGTAGCATGATAATTGATATTTCTTTTTATGTATTTGCAGTTTTGATTTCCTCTTTGACATAGACTTATTTAGATATTTTTGAAAGAAGTGTCAAGGTGATTGAAATTTTTATTTAACCTCTTGATCTGTATTTCTGTTGTTATAACATTATGGTCAAAGAATATGGGCAATTAAATTGCTACTTTGGAAATTTTGTTGAGGTTGTTTTTATGACTTTCTGAACAGAATGTATATTCAGTATTTATGGGATGTAGTATTTAAGATCTGTATTAAACTAAGTTTATTAATTATTGATAATAATTAATATTATCAATATATAGATAATATCAAGTTCTCTATATTAATATTAATATTCTCTATTATCAATATATAGATTATATCGAGTTCTCTATATTAATATTAATATTCTCTATTAATATAGAGACTATCAAGTTCTCTATATTCTTATTTGTCTGTTTGATCTGTCAAAGATTGAAAGAAGTATATTAAAGTATTCATTATGGTAATAATGGTTTTGCCAATTTTTTCTTGAATTACATTTTTTTCTTCCTTATTGTTTTAGTTATTTTGTAACCTGTTATTCAGTCCAGAAATATTTATGACTGTCTTCATTTTGGAATGTCATAACAAAATAACCCTCTGATTTCATTTAGTCATTTTTTTCTATTGCTACTTCTGATTTCTTCTTGCTTATTGTATCTTTTCCCATCTCTTTATTTTATATCCATTGTGAAAACTCAAGTCCAAGTTTACTGCCATCCCTTCTCTAGACTACTGAAATAGGTTACTAATTGGTCTCCTTGTTTCTGCTTTTACCTTACTATAATCCATTCTCCACTCCGTGTCCTAAATGACCATTTTCCACCTGAGAACTCTCCCATGGCTTCTCTCTCACTTATACGTCTTACCATAGCTTATGTAATCTACCCCCAGCATACCTTTCCAACCTCATCTCATACCATCCTCCAATTTGCTCACTGTGCTCTAGCAATACTGGCCTTCTTTCTTTTCCTTAACTATGCCATGCTTCACCTGAGGGCTTTTGCACTAGGTTGTCCCTGTACCGAGAGGGCTGCTTCTCATGCCTAATGCCTTCTTTCATTTAGGACTAAGTGTCACCTCAGATAATTCTTTCCTAACTACCCAATCTAAAGTAGCCATTCTATCACCAAGCCCTTCTATTATGTTAGTTTTTCTTTAAAACATACACTAATATCTGAAATATTCTTGATTTTTTTGTGTGTGTACTCAGTGAGAGCGGGTACCTCATATGAGGTTTTTTAGTGCTGTATTCCCTGGCATCTGCAACCCTGCACATCTCAGGGGTTTTTTCAGCCATTTTTTGATCATTGGATCTTCATCTAATCAGTTCTCTCCTAAAATTTCTTTTATACTCACTTTGCCTTGTCTGGCATTTTCTCCCGGATTTGATAATTTTCTTTTTTTTTAATGTTTTTCCTTCAGTTTCTCAGAATTTCTTTCAAATTTGTTTACTAATTCACTGATTCTGTTTTCTGTAGAATATAGACTTTTGTTCTCTGCTTCTATTGTTGTTTTAAGTTTGCAATTCTGTGAATATGTTTTTTCCTCTCCACACTTTTTTTTCCTGGTTATATTGTTCCTCTTATCACAATGTCCTTTGGAATTATGTTGGAAAAATTATTTCTCAGCTTGGGTCACCGCTAAGCTTTATTGTTTGTTTAACATTTGGATTTATTTGTTTGTTTATCATTACAGAGGGAGGCCTGAGTTCACCCAGTCCTAGGAGTTGAGGTGTTTTGGGCCAAAGATTATATCTATCCTCCTTGAATGTTTTCAGATTTCTGAGATATGCAAGAGCATTATGGGGAGTGAGGTTGTAGTAAAGGGAAAAGTCAGGTGTGGTATAGAGGACAGTCTCTTTCATCAAAGGGAGATCTCCAGCCTTAAAGAGTCAGAAAAATTGGGGACTGGTCCAGCTGTGCCTGAAGATGGGATAAATGTACTAATAAACTAGAGCCGCCTCTCAATTATCTGTATCAACTCTGGCAGGAACACGTGGCATGATTCCTGGCACAGAGTTAGTACTCAGAATATGTTTGTTGGAAAGAACCAAAGTACACTGAGTGGCTGCTGTATGCCTTGCTCTAGGCTGGGTGCTGTGGGAGATTCAGAGATGATAAAAGCACATCTTATTCCTGTAACAGGCTCCATCTAGTAGCGGGTATTAACCACTTGAAGAGTTAAATAACAAAGGAGGAAACTTCTGAAGAAATCTAGATGTGCTAAAAGAAGGGAGAGCTCCCTCTAAACTATTTAGTTGGGGAAGTTTTCCAGAAGGGTACAATATTCGCTGGGTCTTAAAGAAGTGGTTGGAAAAAGGAAGGATGTGGTTAGGGTGAACTAGGTGTGGCAGGAGTAGCTGATACAGAGATGATATAGAGACCCTAATCAGCATGATGTGTGGGAGAAGTAAAAGGATGCCTTTGCCTGGGATAGAAAAGGCATGTGAAGTACAGAGCAGGTAGACCCTGCCCCGGTGAGGCTGGGCCTTGATAGCTAAGCATAGAATTTTAGTCTTTACCATGTGGCTAGAAGGACACACCAGGAAGGTGTTGGAGTCCTTTGGTCCAGGAAGAAACAATTATGGTTAGAATTGCTTCAGGAAGCTCCATTGGTACATTTCCATTGGTATGAGATTGATAAGATGTAAGATGTCTCCTCTTGTGTTTTTCTCCCTTTATCCCATTTCTCTTTTCTGTTTCTTCCCTTCCCCAACCAGGATCAGTCTCCTGAGATAGTCCCTGGAATGGCTTCTAATTCCTACCATCCACAAAGCAGTAACAAGGTCAGCACCATATACTTTACTTGCTAGTAGCTACTGCAGTCTGGGCCCTGGTTAGTATACCAGATATGGCAGAGGTAGTAGAGTTTTCCCAAAGGGGAGTTCTGCACCCTGAACTCTGACCTGGGGACATATACTTGCCATATGGCTTGTAAAAGTTGGCCTCAAGAAAAGAAGTAACAAATGGAAGGAAGATTGTATTGTCACTCCATGCCTTGGGGATGAATGGCATGGAGAGAATATTGGGCTCACTGATTGTCTAAACTTCTAAGATTTTTTGCACCCTCTGAAGAACCACCTTGTCTAAAAGGTCCAAGAGATCTTCATATAGTCTTACAGTTAGAAAGTTGAGGGCTCCCTCCACCTATCACTCTGCCTCCTGTTCTTTTCTATTCCTTTTAAGAGCCTGGTGAAGGTGCTCACCTTCTCCTGCCTACGGAAGACAGGCAAGTCCAATGCCAACACTGTGTCCAGTGTGGTGCATCTTTTGACCACTTGCCAGAGTGGGGCTTCTCAGTAATGGGAATGGAGATGAAAGCTTCATCAGACATCATCAGGATTACGCTGTTCTACCATTCTGAGTTTATAGTACCCGTCTCACATCACTCCATTTCACTAATATACCCCCTTTCCTTGGACTTTTTTGAAAACGTCACTTGTGCAAGGTTTTTGTGTGTGCAGCGTATGCTTGAGAACATCTGAGGTGCCCAAGGTGTTTCATGCTCTGCCATGGTGTTTGTTCCTAGCTTGATCTGTCATAAGGGCTCTTTCTCATGTGTTTGGGAGTGTTTTCTGCTACCAGGCTCTCTATGATGATGTTCTACCCTTGGGCAAACTCTGCTCTAAACAAACAGGACAGATTCAACCTCGAGATGCAATAGCCACTAGCCAAATATGGCTATTTAATTAAATATGACTAATTAATTAAAATTAAATAAAATTTAAAAGTTTAATTGTCTTAATATTTCAAGTGCTCAATAGCCATGTGGCTAGTGGTTCCTATATTGGACAGTGTAGATATATAACATTCTCATCACAGAGCGTTCTATTGGAAATGCTGGTCTAGAATAATGCTGCCAATTTCCAGCAGGACTGTCCAGGTCGATGTAAGTTTTCCAAAGCAAGTTCAAGTTCTTCACTGCCACTGAATGAAGCAGGTATACCTCTTTATTTTTCCAGTTGTGTCCATCTGTTAACTGTTAGATTAGACAAACACCCCCCCCACACACACACACACACACGCACACGCACACGCACACACTCATCCATTAATTCTCACAGACTGGATATCCTAAACCCATAAGGAAGAAGAGAAACATTTTCCAAACTGCTCCATACTTTTTCTTACCTACAGCAAAGTTAATACCTTGTGTTATTATGCAAAGAAGTTCCTGTCTTTCAAATTGTGCCCCTTTGGGCCTGTCATAAATAAGAAAATAAACCCATTTCTGAACCTCTTTCATTTAATGGTAGGTCACTCAGCTCTGAAAGGATGTAGTAGAAGCTTTTCTTATTTATTCCTTTTAAGAGCCTGATGAAGTGCCCACCTTCTCCCCAGTTGCTGCCTTGGCTCTGGAAGCAGGGAGTCTCAGCATTGGGAAGGCCTTCTTAGATGCTGTAGTCATTGTCATTTCATGCATTAACATCAGAGGAAGTCCTTGTTTTTCCTGGGATGGAGCACTTTAGTTTTCACAACTCTGAAGTCATTGTAGAGTGGGTGGCGGGAGGTGAGGGTGATACTTTGGTCTGAACTTTTTGGGTAACCTTAGAAGTGTATCTATTAAAACCAAAGGGTTTTTTTCTTCACCACACCACCCCCAGGATTCCATTTCCTGCAGATGTGGCATCAGCACCTCTAGCCACTCGGCCTAGGCCTTTGGACCATGCCCTGGGAGGGCTCTGCCCTCTGCCCTCTGAGCTCCTTGTGTACCTCTCCAGTGGAAACAATGACTTGCTTTGCCCTGGCCTGGTGGGCAGGCCCTTTTCTCTAATTTGGTTAATTGAAGTGGGAATTAGGATTATTACCCCTGTGGGTAAAATACATTTTGCTCCAAGATGGAGAAAGAGGTAGGTAATGGTTTCATCTTCCATTACTATCCATGATGTGAATAAAATCTCTGCTCCTGATGCAAACCCCTGCCTCTCCCCCTGGTCCCTTTCCAGCTCCTATTCTGTTTTGACTTCTACTCACCCCTTTTTATGACCTAGATATTATCCTAGACCATTCTTCTGACCCTCACCCTGCCCCTCTTCTAGTCACTGCCCTGAACTCAAGGTTTGCTGAGGGGGGGCAGTCTCCCAAAGTCTGGGCAAAGAGCCTAGGGGGTAGGGGTGTTGCTGAGAGGCACGGTGAGGACATGGGTATAGGCACACGGATTATCTGAACACTGGTACCTGCCTGTCAGGACTGGACCTTCCATAGCCTTCCCTTCTATCTGTCTTCAAACTTCTTTCCACAGAGGAGCCCTTATCATCTGGCCCTCTGGCTATCCATTACCTTGTGCCTGCCCCCCCCCCCATTTGTGGACATTCAGCTATGCTGCAAGAGAGAGCTGGCTCACGCACCCACCCCCAGGGGCCATGGAAGTCCATGAATATGACAGCAGGTCCTAGGCAGAGACATGGCAGAGACATCTGAAGCCAAGTCACCTGTGGTCCACAGGGCCCCTACAGAGGGAGCAGGCTCCAAACTTTAGCTTTTGTTTGGCCAGCTCCTAATGATTTTATAAAATACAGTTTTATATTTAATTACCCAAATGATGCATGAATACATTCGCTTCTTGTAACATCTTACAAGAAGAGAATATTCTCTTCCTGTAAAAAAACAAAGTTATTTAGTCTTAAGATTATAAAATCGTAAAGCTAAATAAAGTGCCCTTTGGCTGCCTTGCCTGATCCCAGTCCCCTCTCTGTTCCCACAAGTAGGTGTATATCTTTTCAGATCTTTTTCTAAACATTTACTTACTGACCCTGTATATCTATAGAAAACAGATAGGATTATTTTGTGGTTTTTGGCTCCTTCCTTCCCTCCCTCCCTTTTTTTTCTTTTTCTTCCTTTTTCATAAATGAGATACTATACTTATTATCACTCTGCAGTTATCAATCAGTGACATCTCTTAGAGGTCTCTCCTGATTGGTTAAAAGGGATCATGTGCATTTTGGAATTGCTACACAATATTCTCTGGCGTGAACATACCTCAGTTTATTTATCCATCTCTGGCTGATGAACATTTTCTGTCCCAAATTTCACTATTATAGACAGGCTGCAATGAATATTCTTGCTTTACTTAATATGCTTTACTAAGCACATGAGCAAGCACCTTTCTTGGGTAGATACAACATAAGAAATTGCAAACTAAGTTTACATTTAGTAGAGTCTGTCAACTTGATCTGTAGAGAAAAATTGGACCCACTAACGTTATTACACACCCACTAACAGCCTGTTGAAACCATTGTCTTGATATTATCAAATGTTGCATACAGAATTTCTGACTATTGCATTTCTCAAATTCCTTGGTGATGCTAAACATCTTTTTATATATTTATTGGACATTTTTGTTTCTTCTGTTAATTTCCTGTACATGTCCTTTTCTTTAAGCTGTTAATATTTTACTTGTTAACTTTTTGTTACTACTTATTCTCTGGATATTAATTCTTTGTCTCTTATAAATGTTACAAATATTTTCTCTCAGTGTCTCATGTGTCTTTAATAGTGTCTTTTATTATGCCAAAGTGTTTTATTTTGATATAGTAAAATGATCGAATTTTTAAACTATCAGTTTTTTAAATGACTTGATTTTTTGTATCTTATTTAAAAAGACTTCCTCTCTCCCAAGTCAGAAACATATTATCCTATATTTTTCTACTATGTTTACTCTTTATATTTGAGCTTTAATATGTCTAAATTTATTTTTGTGAATGGTATAAGGAGGGATATAGCTTTATTTTTCCTCTTAAGTGATAACTGTGTGGAAGCTTTGTTGATTGCCTGTTTCCCCAGCATTTGTTTTCCCCTCCTCCCTTGTTATATTGATCCCCTGGCTATAGGGCATGGATAGTTCAGATGGACAAATGACCCTTTGATGCATGAAATAGTACTTGGGAGCTCCTGAGAAAGAGGCTTTCTTTTATTACTGTTGGCTCAGTTGCCACTGACAATCATCTTACTCCCACAAGGGAAGCTAAACTTAGGATGAACTAGTGAAGTGGAAGGCAGAGAAAAGAAAAGAAAAGAAATCAGATTCTTGCTGACATCATTGATCTGCTGGATCAAGCCTGTTCTGAAAACCAACTTACCTGTGGACATTTCTTTTACATGAGCCAATACATTTTCTTTATTGTTTAAGCCAGTTTGGAGTTGAGTTTTCTTTGACTTAAAACGGAAAGTATTCCTAACCAATTTAATAATAATTATTTCAATACTGTTTATTGAAAGATTCATCAGTTTCACACTTATATGAAACACCACTGTGGTAGGCTCAGCTTGCTTACTGAAAGACCCAGAGTAAACATGAATAGAAAACGCTAAGGTGCTACAGCTAGGTAAGGATAGATTGCACAAAATACTGGGAACAAGTGTTTTTAAGACCTAGAATATAGATAGTAGGCATGTGTGATATGGCTTACTGAAGAGCAGAATTATTGCTTTATTTGGTACTGCAAACTGTTTCTGGTGGTAAAAGGCAGTGAGTGCTCTTCTGATCTGGTGGACATCTCATTCTGTGCAGACTGCCAAGACCACTGACCTTGGGGGATGCCTTTGTAAAAAAGCAAGCAGGGCATTGGGGAACCACAACCCCCATAAGCATCCTCATCTCACGAGTATCCTTTGTATTTAATTATTAACTACCTCAGAAGCAAACCAAAATAAAAGCAACCTTGAAGAGAGTCCAAGTCAGCATTATGACCCATCCCTGAATCTAGACTTCATTTCGCTCCATAAATCCATAAATCCTATAAATATGTGGGTCTGTTTCTGATTTCTTCATCTGGCTTACTGATTTATTTGTTTATTCATGTACCAGTACCACACTGTTTTAATTCCTGTTGCTTTATAATATATTTTGATATATAGGGCAAATTGTCCACCATAGTTCTTTTTTTTTTTTTAAAGGTTTTTATTGGGGAACTGGGGGATGGGAACAGCACTGGGGAGTTGGGGGAAGGGAAACAGACAAGTTGCTGTTGTTTTGTTCTTCAATCTCGTTGTGGAGGACGTCGCTTCACTGGCCCAAGTTGGCACCATCATTGCGCTCTTCCCGAGTGAGGCAGATCAGTCGCCGGCCTCTGGCCCTCCCTCATATGTGGGATCCGAATCGGGGCCCTCTGGCGTCCCAAGCCAGTTCTTAACCATCGCGCCACTCGGCTGGCCCCACCATAGTTCTTTTTAAAAATGATCATGCTCATTCTTCCACATGAATTTTAGAATCAGTCTCTGAGGATCCACGAGAAGTTCTGTAGTGATTTTGATTTTGATAGAATTAGGATAGAATTTTTAGACTAATTGGATGAGAATTAACTTTTGTGGTATTTGGGAAAGCTGCTGACTTTTTGTTTGTTGATCTTATAGCTGGCCAGCC
>NW_017731416.1:3903166-3914570 GCF_001890085.2 Hipposideros armiger
GCATCTTAGCTGTGGAGGGCAGTGTCACTGGCCCTCATATGTGGGATCCGAATCAGGGCCCTCTGGCATCCCAAGCCAGTTCTTAACCATCGCGCCACTCGGCTGGCCCCACCATAGTTCTTTTTAAAAATGATCTGCTCATTCTTCCACATAAATTTTAGAATCAGTCTCTGAGGATCCACGAGAAGTTCTGTAGTGATTTTGATTTTGATAGAATTTTTAGACTAATTGGATGAGAATTAACTTTTGTGGTATTTGGGAAAGCTGCTGACTTTTTGTTTGTTGATCTTATAGCTGGCCAGCCACATCATTCATCTCCTGGGTTTTCTGCGTAGTCTTACGTCATTAAAAGATAATATAGGATAGTGATTAAGAGCACAGAGTCTGAAGTCAGACTGCCTGGGTTTAAATTCTGGCTCTGCCATTTACTAGCCAAGTACTTCAGCATCTCTATAATTTAGTTCCCTCATCTGTAAAAATGGGTTTGATACTAATACCGACCTCCTAAGGTAGATTGAGTTAATATTGATAAAGCATTTCGTAAAGCAGGCAGTAATAACAATCATTATCATCATCATCATCATCATCATCATCAATTTACAAAATACAAGTTTATTTTTTTTCCCCAGTCCTCATAGCTATTATTCTTGTCTTCATGCACTGGCTAGGACTTCAATGCAGTACTGAATAGAAGCACGGTTAACAGGTATTGTTGTCTCGTGTCTGACTTCAATGGAGTTTCTTCTAATGTTTCACTATTGAAATATATTTGCTATAGATTTTTGGCGTAATCTTTGATCTTAGTTAGAATGCTTCCCAGTAGTCCTAGTATACAGAGAGCTGGCTGAAACAGTGAGTGAAGGCCAAGTGCCTTCACTGGGATAACCTCGCTTGCAGTCCATTTGGAGCAAAGTAGCTAGGGCCACAAGAAAAGCAGACAGGGGTGCAGGGCTCCAAGCAGGCCAGACACCCGCCCTCTTCTCTTGGTAAGTCCCATGCTCGGAAGGCTGTGCGTGTGGTAGTCTGTGCAGCAATGGAGAAGGCTCTGGCCTGCCTGCACAAGAGCATATGTGGGGGTGTATACGTGTGTGGGGGCGTGCATGCGTGCTCACGCTCGTCCTGGTCCCTGCAGCAGCAGCCTTATGGGGCTTTGCTTTGCTGTCCTTTCTGTATTGGTGGGAGAGGGGCTCCTGCCTGCTGTGTCTCTTTTGGATTGTCATAGTTTTCTTAGTGCAGTACCCCTATCACCTGCTCCCACCCCCTAGAGGCAATCTAGGTGATGACTGAAAGCATCAGACCTGTGGTTTCCTTAACAGGAAGTGATTTAGATGCTGAAAGCTAATTTTAGATGAGTTGATATGGGGTTTTCAAAGAATGTTTCAGGGGTGGTTTCAGGCTCAAGGCTCAGCCCTCTTTGCCCCTCTCACTACAAGACACTGGCAGTTCCTCACTGCCATTGTCACTGTCTAGCTGGGTGAGTTCATGCCTAGCTGGCAGGGTTCTCAGGTGGAAAGCCAGGCCTGATTTTCCCTGGATTCCAGGCTGCCTGAATCATTATTTTTGGCCTTGAGTTCCAGGCAGACTCCTGTGACTCAGTACAGGCTGGCTGTAGGCCAGGCTGACACAGGGACCCTCGGTGAGGACTGCCTAGAGGCTCTGAGGGTCCTGTCAGGACAGGGCCACCCACCTCCACCCAGGCCGAGGCCTAGGCCAGAGATGAGGTGAGGCTTCTTGGCCAAGGCTTCTGTCAACTTAGATCACAGGCACTTAGACTGTCTCTTCTCCAGGTCAGCCCTCCCAAGCCTCTTAGAAGGGAAGCCTCTCAGACCCACGATGGCCATGCTAGAGATCTCAGCACTGCTTCAGCCCTGGAAGTTGGGTTTCCTGCTCATAGCAACAGACACAAAAGAAGCAGAGGAATAGGCACAGAACTTACAGAGAGTCCTGTCCTCCTGGAACTGAAGCCCCACTGGTTGGCACCCTCAGAGCTGAAAGGTTTCTATCTCTGCCAAGTCCCAAAGACAGGAAGTAGAAGGCTGGGGCTCCCTGCTCACCTCCACAAAGGTCTACAAAGCCCATTTTCATCTGCTGTCCTGTCTCCTAGGGCTTCCACCGCAACCTCTGCAGCAAAGAATGCCGCCCCCATTCTCGTAGAAGAAGCCAGGCCTCACCCCACTAAGAGAGGTGGCCTGAGGTTACGCAGTTAGTGCAGGTTGCATCAGAGCCTGGCTAGGTGTTGGCCCCTGCACCACACTACTGATGGGATGCCCAGCGTTCAGGGAAGGAGTGCTGCATGTCTGATCCAGCCAGCAGCCCTCCGTGAGCCCCTGCCATTAGCTTGGGGCCTCTGGAAAGTTGGGACAAAGATAATTGAGGTCTTTGCCTGTGCCTAGTATATACCTCTTACCCTGCTTCGGGGTGAGGTATAGACTGAGAGATGAGGCCAGGCCTCTAAGTCTTGGTTGGTATCCACAGGAGACACTCCTGCCCTGGAAAGTCTATAGACAGATGTTTGCAGGGACAAACTGTAGGCAGCCTCCTCTCTGGCCACGCAGTACCCTGAGGGGGACCAAGGAGGGCCAGACTGATGACCAGCCAGGAGCCCGGACTGGGTTCAGACCCAGGGAGGAAGACAGCATTCTCACCAAAGCTTCGGTGTTTACAACCTAATGACATAGAGTTAGATGGTGTAAGCTAAGCTCTGCTTTGAGAGTTCCATAGAAGGTGTCTTTGACCTATTTTTAAAGGCTGTGGTGGTAGAAGGAATTTTTGGCCACATCATAAAAAGTTTTGTGGCCATCTCTGATAGACCCAGCTCAGGAAGTTGTAATTTTCCACAATTAGGTTATTAGTCACCAAAACGATCCCTGCCCCCAGCTCCTGGTTTCTGCACAGAGGCCGGCTGACAGAGGCTGTACTCCAGTGCGGCAGCCCAGCCACCTCACGTTAGGCCTCAGTGTCAGGCCAGGAGCCCTGGGCGACCTGATTGCTGAGGGTGTGCGCTCTGTGTACCTACCATGTTTGTGTCGCCTCACTGCCTCATTCCAAGATTCAGCACTTTGTTCTCCCCAGGATATTTAGTTAGGGCAGGAAATCCCTTAGGATCTCAAGGAAGGGATGTGGGTAGAGAGTAGCTCCCAGCAATCCCACTCAAGGTAAGACCCATGAACTCTGTGGTATCAATAATTGCAAGGGCCCAGCCTGTGTCCTTCCTGGGTCATTTTCATTTTAAGAAAAGAGAAAGTCTTAAGACAAAGGAATACATTAATGGAGGTATTTCATAAAACACTTTCAGGAAACCATGCAGGGCCCAGAGTTCCTCGCTCATTAGAGAGATGGGGCTGTGTGTTCATACCTGGATGCCCAGGGTAGGCTTCACCCTTCTGCAGGGATTTTACCTAGTTAGCCCTTCTTCCAAACTCCTGGGTTGTCTCATCCCAGCTCCTGGGCTCAACCAGGAGCCTCTTAGGAGCATTCCTCTCCTGGAGTTGGTAGAGCACCGCCAGGCTGAGTGCTGAGGAGAGCTGGCCACCGAGCCCTGCCCCCACAGCCATGGGGGACGGTCACGCATCTCAGTTGCCAGCTGGTGGCATTTGCTAAATGGAAAGGGCCAGAGTGGGGGTCCCCTCTGGCCTCTCAGCAGGCCTGTCTTCCCTGAGCCAACAGCTGTCTCTGGCTTGGCCTCTGGTCTCTCAGGCCATGTGTATAGTGGACAAGCACACAGGGAAGCAGGAACTGCTACCTTCGAGGCAGGCTGGATGGGATGGGGCTGGAGGAACTGGGCTTTTCCTGGTCTTATTTCTATCAGAAACAGTCTTAATGTTGCCACAGGGCTTTGTTTGTTTGTTTGTTTGAAGGTAACCCCTCTTTTTCTGAAGTCCTAGATGCTGTCTTGATTCTGGAGGGGCCAACGATTGGTCCAGTGTTCCAGATGTTTGGGAGCCTCCGCGGGCCCTTTGATGCCTACCCAGGCACCTGGTGCTGATGTGGGTCAGAGGAGGAGTTTGAGAAATAACCTAGCCTCCAAGCTTTGGACTGTCCTCTCAGGGTAAAGAAGTCAGGAAGAGCATGGCTTCCTACAAGTGAGGAAGTGGGAGTAGCAAACAAGCAGGCCCTGTATCCAGGGCAGGTTTAGAGGGAGACTTGTCAGGCGGTTCATGGTCAAACTACAGAGAAGAAATTGACAACACAACTGGGTGGGAATGAGGTGGCCTCTCTGCTCTCAGATAAACAGGAGTCTGAGTTCACAGGGAAGTAACTTTTTAAAATAACACAGGTGGGCAAGCCCAGACATCACTGTAACCTTTCACAGAATCTTTTTCACAGTGTTTCTCATAGTTCCCCACCTTAAATAATGGTGCTGACCACAATCGATGCTATTTGGGGTGACTCAGGGCCACTGCTCAGGTTGACAATTGTGCACTGAATCTAGGCGAGGGTGTGAGTGCAACTGGAGATGGGATCAGTATTGAATGGGCACCAACCCCTAAAGAGTCACCAGATTGTCATTTAGGCGAAAGTTCCACAAGTCAATTTGCTTTTGGATCCCTTGCCTCATTCATTCTTTCTGAGAGGCATTTGGTAGAAATAGAAATAGACTGGTCTTTGGAGTCCAAGAGACCTGGCTCCAATTCCTGACTTTGCCACCTACTAGTTGTCAGAGCTTAAACAGTTTCCTAATTCCTCATTTTGCCCCTGTTCATTTGTTTTGTTCATTCATTCAATCATCAATCATTCATTGAACATATATTGCTTGAGCATCTTCTATGTACCAGATACTAGTTTAGGTACTTGAGAGTCATCAGTAGAGGAAACAGAAGTATTCCTGCCTTCAGAAATGTGTATCATAGCATGGGGGGGAACAAAATAAACAAGGCTTACAATGTGTTAGAAGGTGATCAGTGCTACAGAAAAAAAATAGAACAAGATATGGGGGACTTGGGATGCTGAGAGTGGTGGTGGAAGGGGCTGCAGTATTAAATAGGGTAGGAAAATAACATCTGAGCAGAGACTGGAAAGTAGTGAAGGCGTTAGGCTGTTCCAGACAGAAGAGCCAGTGCAAAGGCCCCGAGATTGTTGCTTTCAAGGAACAGCAAAGGGGCCGGCATGGCTGGAGCAGCATGAGTGAGTGGGGAGGGACACAGGGGAAGAAGTCAGAGAGGTGATGAAAGAAGAAGGAGCAGATGATGTTGAGCCTTGTGGACCATCAGAGGGCATTTTGCTCTGGTAAAATGCAGAGCCACTGGAGAGTTTTGAATAGAGTCGAATGATCTAACCTAGATTGTAACAGGATTGCTCTGACTGCCAAGTTGAGAATAGATTATAGAACAGGGCACAGGTTGAAACGGAAATTAGCTAGGTGTTTTCTGAGGTATACTCAAGGCAGACGATAATAGTGGCTTGAATCATTGTGGGTGCAGTGGAGGTCATGAGAGATGTTGGATTCGGGATATATTTTGAAAGGAGAGCCATCAGAATTTGCTGATGAATCATATGTGGAATATGAGAAAGAACAGAATCAATGGTGATTCCAAGGGTTTTGCTCCTGGAAAGGACTTGACATCACCTGAGACAAGGAAGCTACGATGGAGCAGGTCTGAAGGGGAAGATAGGACATCACTTTGGAACGTCTAAAATGGAATAACAATGTCCACTTCACAGAGCTGTAGTGAGAATTAAGGAAGATAATATGTGAAAGTGCTTAGCGCTAGCACATAGCTAGCGCTCAGTAAGTGTCACTTTCCCTTTTACTCTCTCATACAGGTGGGTGAAGCGTGAGCAATTGGGGGTCATCCAAGCCAACTTGACTAATTGCCTTTCTGTAGAAATAATGAGCCAATCAGATGCCAGAAACAGTTTCCTCCCGGGTGGTTTTCTCACCCTTCCGAAAACTTTCACTGTTGCTAAAAGGGTCTTTTGATTTGTCAAAGGTTTCTCCGAGATGTTGACACACTGATGTGATGGTGAATTTCTGCATCAGTGGCACCTAGGGGCCCACGCAGCCTGTCATCTGTGCACTCATCCTCTCATGCCAGTCACGCTGCCAGTGTCAGCGAGCAGGAGGCAAGGCATCCCCATAACAATGAACAGAGATTAAGGGAAGGAGTTTCTCCAGAAGCTACACATTTTATTATCAGAAGAGTTAGCTGACATAACATTAAGTCACAACTTTCTCTCAGCTCTTTGAATCATTTGACTCTGCTGGCTTGTGGCACATAACAATTGCTGAATGAACAAAACAAAAGACGTTGTAACATGTATAGTAAGAAGTTTTTTCACAGAGGGTATAAATGCACACTTGACTGTATGAGCGGGGAAGCAGAGCCTGAAGAATGCTAACCAAATTGCCATCTCTGAATATGGGATGCCTTGTACTTCACTTGTTTGGACTTTTAACAATAAACATATCATTCTTAAGACGATAGAGTAATTGCTAAGAAGGCTCTGAAATGTTCAAGGAAGATTTGTGGGGATCCTGTGGGATGGATAGGCTTTCTCGTGAGATGTTTTCAGTCGTTACATTGCTTCACCTGAGGGATAGCCTGATCCCGCTGTAACCACAATTGAACAGGCCAAGCCAGGGGCACGTGGGATGGCGAGAGCTTAGGAATATAGATAAGCTTCCTCAGAAGTGCCCAAACTTCCCTTTCCCTCCGAGGTTGCTTACTGCCCAGACCCAGAGCCGTGCTCACTCTCACTCACCTGCCAAAAGGGTACTCGCTCTCTGGAGAGCCTTTGCTCCAGGCAGAAATGTATGAACAGCTCTAGGTTTTTATTATGCTTCTGTATACTGGCTGGTGGTACGAGGGCTCCAGGTAAGCATGAGACATCTATGATATCTCCAGGGTAACAAAATCATTGTGTCCAGAAGTTCTGCTGTAGGGCTGGCATGTCTGAGAACAGTGATCTCACTTTTGTTGTGTTTAAATTCTGGAGATTTGGCTTGTGGGTACTTAGCAAATGAATCCCAAACACACACAGGCTTTATTGGCCTGTAAAATAGTTCAAAAGACAGATAAAGCTCCCACATGGTCCCTTAAGAAAGCATCAAATTGTGCAGAAGCAAAGTGTTTGGGCCTTGGGGTTCTCTATATTGAAAGCCCAGGTATTGTCCTGATCCAACAATGTTTACTTGGGCTCATTCTTACGAGTCCAGTACAGTCCAATCCTTGAAAAATGACCCAATTCTCATATTCTCTGACCCTTGGAGTCCCACTGCAGGGTATTAAGCTGGCTAGGGGGAATGTCACTGGATGAGTCACAGAAGCCACTGAGGTGTGCTGATGGGAGTGACTTCAGTGGACCACTTTTGCCCCAACACTGAGTGCCCCCATAGCACCTGATATTACCATTTATGGTGCAACTCTCCTTGCCTCTGTTTCTGCCGCCTTCATCTTGCCACCTCGGCCCTCCTTCCTTCCGTATCTTTGGGGCTTGGATGCTGAGTGTAGAAGAGAGCTCTGCTCGGTGGTGAGCAATGGTGTGAGTAGCCTTTGCTGACTACTGACTATTTATCCTCCTGGCAGCCACGTCCCCCACCCCGAATCCCAGCCCTGTGTTGCTAATCTCTGTCTTACACTCCTCTCTCCTCTTCTGTGCCCAGGAGCTCAGAAGCTGCTCTAGACGAGGATGCCAGCTTGTTCCCAATAACCAACATGCTAGAGCTTCAGTGGGCATTACCCTCTGGGTGTCAGCCTGGATCATGGTCAGGTCAAGGTGCTGAGTGGCAGGCAGTGGATGGGCAGCAGTTATGGCATTCACCCCCTCAGAGTTCTGGCAGTTCCAGGTACAGGAGCATCAGGCAGAAGAGTACTTGCTGCATCTCAAGAGCAGTTCCTCATGTGACCATAATCAGGGAGCCCTGAGAGTAAGGACAAGCCCAGTTGGGTCAGGCCCCAGGATTCCTTCACTGACTGTCCACATTTCCTTCTGGATATTTCTGGCTCTGTCCAGGGGTATTTGACAGAAGTCTCCAAGAGCCCAGGCCAGCTGAGGAGCAGAGCATGAGAAAGTTGAGGCAATGAGCCTGCACCTGCCAAGACCTTGAGTGCTGCACCCTGCCTCCCTCCAGTGCTCCATCCTCTGTCCTCTATTCCCTGTCCCCCTTTCCTGACCTCTCTCCCTCTTTTTACCCCCTGCCCAGGTCCAGTTCAGGCCACTACGTTGGCAGGACAGTTATAACTACCTCTTTACTGATCCCCCTATTGATGCTTCTGGCTGACAGTAGCCTGAGTGATCCTTTAAGTAAACCCAGCTCCTTCTTGTCAGTCAAGTCTCAGCCAAATGTCACCTCTGCAGAAAGGCTTCCATAGATTACTCCAAAGTCTCCATGCCATCATCTGTTTTATTATCTCCACTGCTCTTCTTTCTGACATTATCAGGGGGAATTCTTTTGTTTATTGCTTTACTGTCTCTCTGTAAGTAGGTGCTCAATAAGTATTTATTGAATGAATCTATCAGTCCATCTGTCCATCTAGCCATCCTTCAGAAGAGCTCATGTTCCAGCCACTGGGTGCTGAGTGGAGGACAGAGAGCCTCTCCTTAGTGGTGAGCAAAGTATGAGCCTACTATGACCAGGGGAGATGGGGGAAGAGCCTCTTGGCAGGATGGCAGCCAGCCAGTAGGCTTGTGTCTCTTTAAAAGCAGCAGGAAGCCAGGCTCTGTTATCTTAAGTGTGACTGCCAGTATGATACAGGTGGGAAGAGGGCCAGAGGGTAGAGAGGTGAGACTGCTCCATGGGGATGCCCAGGCCTCTGTGGATTGCCAGGCAGCACCACATGCTTCCTGTGGGGAATAAGAAGAGATCCCCTCTGAAGGTCTTGGAGTTGGGGTTGCCCCAGGTGCCTTACCTGTGTCCTCACAGGGTGGTTACTGTCCCTGTCTGCCTCTCGTGGACACTTGGGGCCTGCCCTAAGGCAGCTGTTAGACTCATGTGCTCTCTGCTCCAGCTCCCTGTGTTCCTCTGCGTTTTAATCTCTCTGGTGGTAAAATGGCTCCACCACACTGAAGGTTGTGAAGAGTCTGGGACGTCTGAGAAGAGGGTCTCAGTGGAAACTAGGGCTAGAGTCTCAAGGAAGAGTGAGGCTCTGGAAGGCTGAGATATGAGGTATAAGAGGCAGCCTGGGAGCAGAGGATGGGCCAGGCCAGGCTCGAGCTGAGGGTCCTGAGGCAGGCATGGGACAGACACTAGGAGACCCCAGGCCTTGCGAGTCTCCTGATGCTGGGTAACAAAGACCTGGCACCCCTCTCGGTGTCTTATCCTGACTGGTTCAGGCTGAGTGGCAGGGAGGGTGCTGGAAGAGCACCTGGTAAGAAGTCTCCAAGACTTAGGTTCAAATCTTGTCTCTACTTCTGTGGCTGTATGACTGTGGACAAGTTACTTCTCTGCTTGGAGCTCCAGTTACACCATCTGTGAAAGAGAGGGTCATGGTCTTTCTCTCACATGATTGTGGTGAGGATTAAAGACATGATGTAAGTCCTTCCAGTGACTCTGTGGGCTCCGGCTCCCCACGCCTACCAGGTCATCTTCTGGGTGGGGATGGTAGAGGATCAGTGGACACAGAAAAGGAAGCCAGAAAACCACTGCCTTGACTCAGTGGCTTGCCCCACCCTGGCCTCTGGCCCAGATTCTGGAGGCCTTAGTCAAGGGGTGGGGGTCAGAATTGGGCTTTCCCCATAGGTCCCATGGGATAATAGCATTATAGTTCTCTGGAAAGCCCTCAAAATAGCTGGATATAGCCCTGCTGGGGAAGAGCTTGGAACTGCCAGAAGAAAGGGTGGACCAGTCAGACCTGTGCCCTGGGGAAACCCAGGCATGAGCTGGCACCTGGCTTGAGCACAGTTCCTGTCCATCCTGCTCCAGTGATGCTCTGAGGGGAGCTTGGAAAGGGAGACTGGGGTGACCCACAGGCCAAAGGCTGCTCTCACCTGAATCCTGCTCAACATCCAGATTGTCCAAAGACCCAGCCCCCAGTGCCTGAACTGTCCAGGCCTCTTCCATGTGCATTATCTCCTCATTCCCCATTGCCCCCTCAGCCCACCTGCCCCAACTCCATTTCTCTCCGTGGCTACTGTAGATGTCTCAAACTTGAGGTCTAAGAGCAAAATGCACCTCTAACCTGGGTCCCTGCCTTTTCTTTTTTCTTTTTTCTTTTTTAATTGTTAGTTTCAGGTGTACAGAACAATGCAATAGTTACCCTTTTCACCCTCACAAAGTAACAACCCCCCTCCCCCCATGTATTGCCCTCCCACCCCCAATATCATGCTGCCTTTTCTTAATATGATGCCCCTTAAACAGCACCTCAGACTCATAGTATTCTCCAGACACGCTTCTTTCTTTGGGGAGAAATTCCATCATTATGGAGCCGCCATAACTGAGAGCTGTTGGGCCCAGAATTCTCCCATCTGGCTTCAGCCTCCACCCTAGTATCAGCTCGTCCCTGCCATGCCGCCCACTGGGCCTCCTACAATGAAGAGAGGGCTCTCTGTAAGGCACCCTGTTACAGGCATGGTTTTCCCTGCAATTTGCCACCTAGCAAACGACTCCTCCTTCCCCTCCTCCTCCTCTCTTCAAAGACTGGCCTGGAGCTGGCTGCCCAAGGAACTATCCCTGACTCCCCTACCTCCTGACCCAGATAGGGCTGAATCTTCTCATTGCCGGATAGGTGTCCCTCATATCTGGTGACTGAGGCACAGTGAGTACCCAGTATTAAGGAAGGAAGGAAGGAAGGGGGACCCTGAAGCTGTTTATCCTGAGAAGTTGGGTACCTGAGAACAGCAGCGTGAGGGCCTTTCCTGATCTTATATGTCCTAATAGCTTAATTAAGCTAAAGCAGTAAAATCTTAATGAGGGATTTCTAAGCATCAGGCTTATCACCCATTTGTCCAGGTGCCAGTTTTGTGCATGGCATTTTGAAGGTGATTTGGTAGATACTGTGATAGGCAGTCTAGACCCCCACTTATGAAGGAAGGATTTATTCCACCAGCTGCTGGGAGGGCTACCAGAAGACAGCCTTCATGTTAGCCCTCTTGAGAGGTTGCCTCTGCTAAAGAAAATTGCCTTGTGTAAGGTCACATCTGCTTCTAGGGGGAGCTCACATCTAGTGACTGATAAGTGTGAGGGCATAAAAGGTATGGCTCCCTTCCCCATCTTGGTAAAACTCTGAAGGACCATTCCAAGAGAGCTCCCTGGGCTCAGCTGGAATCTTTGTTGGAGCTGCAGGGCAACTCAACCTCCCTCTGCGTAATCCTGCTTCCAGCCTATCTTTCCACGGGGGTCATCCCAAGAACTCTCCCTAATAAAGGTCCTGCATGCTAATCTTTGAGAATCTGCTTTCCAGGCACCTAAACTATGGTTTTTGGTTCCAGAGTGATGAGCAATAGAGAGGGGAGAGGGGAGAGGGGA
>NW_017731416.1:3914735-3957346 GCF_001890085.2 Hipposideros armiger
GAGAGGCGCTAAGAAAAGATTTGGGCCTGGATTACCCATCTGGCTGCCACTGAGGACCCAGCCCTTCTCTAAGGACAGTGGAATTGAGTAACTATTGCCAAGCTTGGCTGACTCCCAGGAAATGATAATGAAAAGGTTAGAGTGATTAATTGGCAATTAAAAGCTAAATATAAAGAGCTCTCATCTCTTACAGTTAAGAGAAAGAAAAAGCTGAGAACCAGGACTTATTTGTCAAAGTAGTCAAACTCCAAAAAAGGTTAAACTCTCAACAAAGATAGATCTGTGCTAAGGTCAAAGCCCAGATTGGGACAGAATGAGACCCTGACATATGAGATCTCTATTGCACCTGAAAATCTTGAATCCTCAGATTCCCTGAACCTTCTGAGCCTACATAAGTGGGCCATTCATTCCTAGTAAGAGTTGAGGACTCTAACTCTTACCTAACTAAAAATGATGCAGTTCTCTGTCCTGCAAAATATGTTGCCTCATCCTCCCAGGATCTGCTCCCACCTCCACTCTTGGCCACTAGGCTAATAACTAGGGTTAAGTCACAACATAACCTGGCCAGAGATGTGCTGGACCTGCTTGCTGTGAGAGAAAATGATCTATACCTCAAAACAAATGCATGAGCTAGCCAGCAAGTACTAGCAGAAGCTGGGAGAATATACCTGGGACTGGATTCTGGATCAAGGGGATGGAACAGAAATTTACATAAAAGAAGTTAGGGTATGATATGGGATCACTCTCCAGGGATATAGTGTTTAAAACTGGCAAGGACCCCAGGTGATGGTGCAAATACACCATTAGAATGGTTCCTAGAAGCATGGAAAAATAAAAGATATGTTAGAATTGCTGCGGCAGACTGTGGAAAAAGTGGGTGTGCAGAAGTGGATATACTAAGCAAGGTTGGAAAACCCGCCCAAGGGCCCAGAAGATAACAAAACAATAAGGAATGTGCTGGGAAGATGAGCACCAGCATCACTAAGAAGTCGTGGCTGTCCTCTATAGGTCAGAGCTGAGCTCACTGATAGCAATACTGTTTATTTTGTATAATCAAAAGAAATTAATTAAGGATGATGAGTCCAGTCACCCCATCAAAAACCCCTTGCCAAATTTCCAGATCCGAATCGGTTTCCAGACTCAGAATACATTGATTGAAGAAGCAACCAGATCCCTAGAAGGAAGGATCTCACAACACCACAGCAATTGTGCATGATAATAATTTCCTCAGCCCTTCCCCAAGGAGACCTGTGCCATTTATTTGTGTAACTAGATACTGGGAAAAGGAGAATACCCAAACATTTCAAGGTCTACTAAACACAGGATTTGAGTTGAAATTGTTATCTGAAGACCTGTAGTAGCACCAACACTCTCTTGTTAGAGTTGGGGGTATGTGTACTTCAGATAATAAATAGATTCTTGGCTCTGTTCTACTCCTGCTAGTACTTGCTGGCAAGCTCCTGCATTCGTTTTGAGATGTAGACCTTTTTCTCCCTTAGCAGGTCCAGCACACCTCTGGCCACGTTATGTTGTGACTTAACCCTCATCATCAGTCTAGTGGCCAAGAGTGGACATAGAAGCAGATCCTGGGAGGATGAGAGAACATCACCCTCATTTATTAGTTCAGATAATAAATGGATAATGAATAGACTCAAGTCCTGCTCATAGCAGGCCCTCTAGGTCCACAGACCCACCCAGTGATAGAGATACTTAATAATTAGCACAATCCCCTCAGTTGGGTCTTTGGCTTATGTTGTAAAAGCTATCGTAAGGAGGAAAGCTGTATGGAAACCTCCAAAACTTCTCCCCATTCCAGCCAAAATAGTAAATAAATATCACATTCCAAAGGTGATGGCAGAAATTAGTGCCACTATTAAAGACCTAACGGAGTCTATCATATCTTCATTTAATGCACCAGTAAAACCCAGATAGATTCTAGAAGATGGCAGTGGGCTACCATTGATCTGGTGACTCATTCTTTTCCACTCCTATCAGAAATAGTTTGTATTTACTTGGAATAAACTACAGTATAAGTTTCCAGTGCTGGATTATCGCTCCTTCCCTCTGGCATAATATAGTCCCAAGAGGTCTGGGCTGTCTGGACATCCCGCAGAACACCACACTGGTTTACTCTATCAATAATGTTATGCTGATCAGACAAGATGATCAAGAAGTGACTAACACAGTGGTAGCCATGACAAGACACATCTACTCGAGAAGATAAGCCCTATGAAAATTCAGAGCCTGCCATGTGAGTCATATTTTTAAAGATCCAGTGGTCTAGAGCATGTCAGGAAATTTCCTCCAAAGCATAGGACAAATTATTATGTCTTGTACTTCTGACTATGAAGAAGGAAGCACGATGTTTGTCTCTTAGGGCTATGGATGCGACCTACTACACGCCTGGAACTATTACTCTGAGCCATATAGCTGGCAGTAATACTAAAAAAACAACAACCCTGCCATTATTGAGGCAAGAAAGGGCTCTGCAGCAGTTTCAGGCTGTAGTAGAAGTAGCCCTGCCAATGAAGCCATATGAATCATCAGACCCTGTGGTTTTTAAAGGTATCAGTAGTGGGGAAATACATTCTGTCCCTAGGGTTCTGCAGCAAGGCCATAGCATCTGCTTTGGGGAATTATACACCTTTTGAAAAAGAGCTCCTGTTATATACTGAGCTAGTTATATACTAGTGGAGCTAGAAGGCCTGATTGAGTGACCATGCCACTAGAACTACCTGTGATGTCTTGGTTTCTGTCAGACCTACTAAGCCATAAGGTCAGGCAGGCCTAGCAACGACCCATTACAAGACGGGAGCTGTACATCTGGAATCAAATATGAGGAGGATTGGAGGGTACAAGTAAGTTGTACAAATAAGTAACCCAGAACCCCATGTCGTCACCTCTGTGGCACCAGAGCCTCTTCCCCAGCTCACACCCCTAGCCACATGGGGGAATCCCCAAGGACCAGCTGAAGGAGGAGGTGAAAGCCCAAATTTAGTTCACAAATAGGTCAAATCACTGTGTGGGTCAAGCCAAAAGTGGTTAGTAACTATACTACAGCCCCCCTAAGGAGTGACTTGAAAGAGCCACAACAGTGAGGAAAAATCCAGTGGGCTAGAGCTTCAGGTGATACACCTGGCCATTGACTTTGTATAGAGAGGTGGTCTGAAGTTAAAAAATATATGGTCTCATGGGCAGTGGCAAATAGCTTGGCTGGCTGGTCAGGGACCTGGAAGGAGAAAGACTAGAAGACCTAAAACAAGGAAGTTTATGATCGAGGCATGTGATAGACAAATGTCATTGGCGTGAAGTTTGAAGAGTTTCATATGGCATGCCCCGCAGGAAGTATACCACAGTGGAAGAGGTACAATAATTGGGTAGACATAATGACTCTTCCAATTCATATTATCCAACTTCTGTCAATGTTCCTCAGTACTAGTTCAATGGGTACATGAAGGGAGTAGCTATGGGGGCAGTGATGGAGGCTCTGCCTAAACCCAATACCATGGGCTCTTACCACAGTTGCTGTAGCTACTACCACTCAACTGTCTAGCCTTCCAGCAACAGAGACTAACCCTGAGCTCCAGATACAATACTGTGCCTCAAGGAGAGCAACAAGTCACTTGGTTGCTAATTAACTACATTGGCCCTCTTACACCCTGGAAGGGCCAGTGATTGATTTTGACAAAAATAAATACACATTCCAGGTCTTGGGTTCCTTTCCTATCTGCAGGTCCTCAGCCAAACCACTGTTCAAGGGCTTTCGCAGTTTTTGATCCATCAGCATGAGATCTCATATAATATCTTGTCAAACCAAGGGATCCACTTCACAACAAAGACTGTGGAGGAGTTGGTCCATGATCATGGGGTCCACTGGTCATATCACATATTGCACCATCCAGGAGCTGTCAACCTGATAAGAGTGTTGAGCAACTGCTTGTTGAAGGCATAATTGAAGTATCATCTTGGAGGTGGTGCTTTACAAGGATAATGAGCCATCATCCAGGACCATTACCGTAAGTCAAAACCCTTACATGGAACCATGTCCCAAGAGGTATAATACAGAGGTTTGAGAACCAAGAGGTAGAAGCAGGAATGGCTCCTTTTACTCTCATCCCCAGTGACCCACTTGGGAAATTTGTACTTTCCATCCCTGCAAATCTGGACTCTGTGGGTTTAGAGATCTTGTACCCTCAAGAGGGAACATTTCCACCAGGGACCGTAACAAGAGTCCTATTAAACTATAAGCCAAGGCTGCTGCCAGTGCACTTTGACCTCCTTGTGGCCAGGGAGTAGCAGAAAAGAAGAGCAGTTACCATCTTAGCAGGGGCAGCTGAACCTGGTCATCAGGAAGAGGTAGTAAGGCTATTGCTACCCAGTGAGATCCACTTGGGTGCCTCTAGCACTCCCTCCCCAATTTTGACAATAAAGGGGAAAGTGCAGCAACCCCAAGCTAAAATGGAGTCAGTCCAGGAAACAGACCCCTCAGGGACTGGGTCATGCACTAGGGAAGCTGGAAGCCACCAGGATGAGCTAACGTATGTACTAACCGAAGGTTGGGGGGAATCTAGAATAGACAGAAGAGGAGAAGGTGAGTGCCAGTTGCAGCCCTGAGATCAGCTATAACAGCAGGGGCTGTAGTTCATCTCACTAGCCTTCCTCTTCTAAGTTTCCTCAAGAAAGAGAAGCCCATCAGAACCATTGGTGTGCTGGCTCAGCCTGGTTCATGAGAGCCTGTTGCTAAATTTTTGTAACTAGTTATTAAACCATTAGAATTTTCATATCAGCTCTGGTGGGAGTGTTTATACCATGACACAGTTTTTAAATGTTACAAATCAGGGTTTGTCTTTTTTTTTTTTTAAGAGCCAATTAGAAATGTATCAGTACAAAACTGGATTCCTAGAGGAGCTGCCCCCAGAACCTATGGGAAATGGTTATATGAAGAAATGGATCCAAACAGCTCAAAGGGTGGACTGTAGTGGATGTGATGATGTGCTATCCAGAACACCCTTCAAGAGGTAAGGGCTTACTCCCCCAGCTTAGGAGTGCTGCTGGAAGACAGCTCCTCTGTGGGCACCCCTCTCTTGGGGGATTTCCTGGGCTGAAAATATTTGCCTTGCCTAATGTCATGGCTCCTTCCAGGGACAGCCTACATCTAATTACTGATCAATATGAAGGAATAAAGGCTTGAACTACTCCTTGACCCAGTTTAGGAAAACTCCAAAGGACCATGTCAGCTCTAGAACTCTCCTTTGGGTCAGCTGAGATTTTGTTGTGACTGTATTAAATCCAGCTTCTCCCTCTGTTCAATCCTGCTTCCTTCCCTTCCCTGACACAAGCAAGTCTGCGTGCTAATCTCTGTCTCAGATCTGTCCCAGGGACCCAGCCTGAGACGCACTCTGGTCATGTTTTCAACATAAAAGTCCCCTCAACATAGGAAAGTCTCACCCTTCCCCAGGGGTTCTTGGATCTATAGATTCAGAGTGTGTCCAATTCAGCCTCAGTCTCCCTACCTATGAAAGGGGCTAATCACCCATCCTCACCCTGCCTGGAGTCTTTCCCTCTGGCCAGGACCTCTTAGGCTGTCAGATCTCGGGGCCCTGGAGGTCATGGGGATTAGGAGAGAAGCTGACCAATTAGAGCTCAGCATCCTCTGATAACCATGGAAGCATAGGACTGCAGCCTCAACCTGGCACTGTGCCCACAGAGCTTGGACTCACAGTGGTCCCTGAGAAGACCTTTTGCAGGACAAGCAGGTCCATCATGCTATAAGTAGGTGGCCCGAAGGAGGGATATGGGGCAGCCTTTTCCTACCCCATAAAGCTGGGAAGGGGATGTGAGGACAGGAATGGACTGATCCTTGAGTCTGGCTCCAGGGACAGTGATGGCCACAGCTTGCTCCCTTCCTGGAGATCATGGGGTTGGGGGAATTGTCGCCCTGGAGAGGGTTCTTAAACAGTGCCAAGTGGGAGACATCCCAGAAACCACTAGGGCTGCGCTCAGGACAGGACTGCCATCTTTCACCCGACCACAGCAGCAGCAGAGTCTTTGTCTCTGCCAGGGACTCCAGCTCTGTTCATCTGCATCTATGTCTGTCAATCTGTCACTGCCACTGTCCCCATCTGGCCTCTCCATCTGTCCCTTCCAAGCTCTGGCTGAATCTGTCAGTACCAAGGACTTTGTCAGTGTCTATCTGTTGTGGTCAGGAGCCCCGAGCTGTGTCTGTGTGTCACTGTCATGGGCCTACTCTGTCTGCCTGTGACTTTCAGACCTTTGGACTGGCAAACTCTAAGATGCTCCTTCCTCCCGTGGGGTTTCACGGTAACTAGAGGACCCAGGCCCATGGCCATGCCTAGTATTTTTGTTTGGTCGTGGAGCCCAAGGTTGTGTCTCTCTGTCCTGAGCTTCATAGGAACAGGATCCTTTGGTATGACTGTGGCACAGGGGCATGGTCTGAGGCTCTTGCACCTTCCTCTGGTTTCTACCTGGGTTCCAAATGCATACCTACCTGGTTGGTATGCATTTCTAGGGGTTGGACTGGTGAGAGGCAGGTGTTAGGGTCCGCCTGAGTCACAGCCTTTCTGAGAATCTGGGCTGGGTGCAGCCCTGCTCCCGGTCCTGAGGAGTAATAGAGCTTCTATTTCAGTTGAGGACCTGAGAAGGGGCCCCTGGGCTGTTGGGGTCAGTCAAGGAGTACTTCCTGGGGTGTGGAGAGAAAGGGGAGACTGAATTATTGAGTAGCTTCTGACTTGCAGCTGTGGCTCCAGCAGTGAGTGATTACTGTATCTCTCGCCTCCCTCCCAGCACATGAATGGCCCTACCCTCATCCAGCCCCGCTGGCAGAAGAAGCCTGGGCCGGAGCCAGGCCTCCACCAGTAGAGCTTGGGGCTGCCCCGGGCTCGAGGCTGGAGGAAGTGTGACACATGGCCAGGAGTTTGGCTTCCCTCCCTTCGGCTTCCTTTGAGATAGTTCCCAAATCAGTTCAGTGGGAAAGGGAGCAGGGAGCTGTACTGGTGTTCGGTTCCAAACTCCCCTGGCTCCTGGATGGCGCAAGGTCATCCTGCTGTCTCGCCTCTCAGGTATTGTTGATATGGATAACGATAACATCCTTGGCTATGTAGCAAGTAGCCTATAGCTTATCTTTGCTTATCTTTGCTCCACAGAGTATTTTCTAAACTTTGGGAAATTCATGCTGCCTTTCCATTCTGACTCCCATAAAACCTGTGTGCATCTCTTTTAATCAGGTGAGGAGAGGCTCACTTTTATTAGACTCTGGACTTCACCCTGCTGGCACTTATGCAGTGAGCCGTCCTCCCCAGACCTGCGAGGAGAGCAGTAGTTCAGAGCAGAGACCTCACAGTCCCCTGAGGGACAGATTGTAGCACACCCTTGAGGCCCAGGATGTGGGCTGGCAAGCCCCAGAGTAAGTGTTAAGGAGGAAGATGCCACAGTGGAAGACATGCTGACCTCTCACTGGACACTGGTCTACCCTATTGGGGGGCAGATGTCAGTCATTTGGCTGGGATGATTTCCAGGCACAGGTCGGGGATGGTAGGAGAGCTGTGACTGGTTCATGTTCCTGGGGCCCAGGGCTGCTGTGAGCAGTGAGGTTAGGGTGTCTGCAGGGATCATGGGGGCCAGACTGGGAGGGCACAGCCTTAGGCCAGACCAAAGGGCTTGAAGTTCACGCCGAGCCAGCAGGCAGCCCATATGGGACACAGCCAGACTAACCCCTAAAACGTAAGCACCTCAAGGGTTGGTTTCCTCACTGAGCCTGGCACAGTTCCTGATACTTCGCAGGCACTCAGTAAATATTTGTTGAATAAATTAATGGGTGCATGAATCCACCCGGCTGCCATGGGGAGAGGAGCAGGAGGCGTCTGTCTAGAGACGAGTGCCCATGGGGTGTTTGAGGTGGTCACCTGTGTGGGAGAGGTGGCCAGGGCAAGGCTGTAGGAGTGACTAGGGGACTAAGACCCTAAGAGGAACCCAGATCACTACCTGGGGCTGGGCCCCTCACCTGGTCTCTCCACTAGGGTGGCAGCACATCACAGTTTCCTCAGGGCCTCCCAGAGGCTCTGGGGCCAGAGACTTGTGGACAAGGGCTGCACTCCACAATGTGCTGTGAGACACCATCCACATCCATGTCAGACTGGGCCCTTCTTGTGCTAACTCCTGCCAAAAGGAGACGCTGGAAGTGGAGGCAGCCCCTCCACAGCTATGGCAGCATGGGGAGCTGTTGAGTGATAAATTGTCCTATTTCTTCTCTTATCAGGGAGCATACTTCACAGAAGCCTGCCCAAGCCAAGCTCCCCAAGGGCAGGCCCCACGGCCCTGTGGGCAGGAATCAGTCCATATTTAGTTGGATTTGGATTTTGTTTCCCAACATTTGGCTTGTCAGGATGTGAACACTTAGGCAAGACTGAACAATATAGGGAAGAATTCCAATAATGACGAGGACCTTTGGGAAGCAGCTTCAGATCATGTGAAGGGAGAGGAAAGACCTATGTCTGATGAACAAGCAGTGCCTACAACAGCCAACAACAATGTTATTTATAAAAATCTTCTTTGGAAAAATGTTTGGCAATACTTACTAAAGCTAAAATATGTATAACCTATGAGCCATTAATTTCACACCATTCCTAGCAGTTTCAAGAGAAATGCATACATACATATGCTCACCAAAATACAAGTAAGTTCAGAGTAGCTTTCTGTATCTTAGCCAAAAATCAGAAACAGCTGAAACATCAGCAGAAGTGGGTAGCACTATGGGACACAATGGGACGGTACACAGACACAAAAAGAACAGACTACAACTAGAAAGAGCTGCATAGACAAAATGTTGAACAAAAGAAGGCAAAAATAAAGAGAGCACAGTCTATGATTTCACTTACACGAAGTTCAAGAATGGGTAAAACGGATTTATGGTGATAGCAGTTGGAATGGTGGCTACACTGAGGGGAGTGGTTACTGACTAGGAGGGAAAAGGCACAGGAAGCTTTTGGGGTGCTGGAAAACATTCTGTATCTTGCTCTGGGTGCTGGCTACAGCAGTTTAAACGTATATAAAAATTCACTGAACTGTACCCTTAAGTTTGTGTACTTTATCGGATAATGACTCAATTAAAAATAACAAATTTTACAAAGGCTTTTCTCCACCTCCAGAAGACCTGCGGGACTTTGAAGGAAATGCTGACCTTCCCCTTGGGTGAGGGCCCAGGAGGTATGTTTAAGGACAGAAATTGGGGAGTTTGTGCTGATTGTCCCTTGAAGTTGAGAAAAAGAAAAGGGAGAGAGGGTTTCAATTAATCATCTCTTAGGTTGAAAGAGCAGGTCTAGGCCAGCGATAACATCAGTGGCAGCAACGTGAAACTGTTTCGCCGCTCTTATCTCAAACCACAGTGAAAAATAACTTATGAAGTTGCATCTTTCCTGGCAGCCATAGCTCAGGGTCTCCTCACCGGAGTGAAATTGGTCAGCCCTTCTGAGGACCTGGAAAGGGGCTTCCGTGGGGCGAGGCCTGAGGAGTCTGTCTAGCCCACCTCTTGTGTGGTCCTGAGGAAGTCCCCGGCCTCTCTGGACCTTGGGGGTGGGGAACTTCCAGCACTGACAGTGGGTGAGAGGGCCCCTGCACATCCCCAGCTCCAGTCTTGGGGGCTGGCCCTGCTCTCCCCTGACCTGCAGACCTGGATGCCAGAGCCTTCGGCGCCCCCTCTCCTCAGAGGAACTTAGGGCATCAGGGCACTCAGCAAAGACAGGCTTTCCTAGCTCTCCTTTTAGGCCTCCGGGCAGTAGGGCTCTCCATCTGTCTAGGCCTCCTTGTATCCAGTTAGGCTGGCCTGGGGCTGGGGCCTCTTTGTTCCTGCCACAACCCCACTTCACAGATTTAAAAAACTGAGGCCCAGGAGAGACCTGCATGGCAGATTTGTTATTTATGAAGTCCATGTAACAAGCTGGAAGGGTCCAAGACAGGAGCTGCTAGATCCAGAACAACCATCTGTGTGCCTCCAACACAAATAGCAGCTTGCTCAGAAGCCCAGGCTTGCACAGGATGTGCCTGGTCTGTGCAGACCCTGCCCTCTACTTCTAATCATGCAAAGCCTGAATTCCCAAGCACATACCTGTGCAGCCAGCCAGGAAGCAAGAGCACTAAGGGCTCAGAAACATGGCACGATTTGGTTCCAGGCGCAGTCCTGCCCACTTGGGGCTGTGAGATGTAGGCCACGTGTGTAGTCCCCATCTGTGACTCCATGCACAGGACAGATGTGAGGTTAGTTGAGAATGCCTGGATTGCACTTTGCAATCTCCAGGCCCACACTGAGAGCTGTCCTGTCTGCCAAAAAAGAGCAGACAGGCCTCTTCTGCTGCCCATGCTATCTCAGAAAGAGAGTACCACCACTCTGAGGGGAGCAGCCCCGATTGTAAGCTAATCACCAGCATCTTAGCTGAACAACCCACTTTGGGAATCAGGCGATATAATGCAAGCCACCACGAGGACCTCCATGTAGCTGGGGACACTGAGGATGCAAATTTTCTATAAGCAAGGGGACCGACCACGTGATGCCCATTGACCTTGGCACTTAGATCCTCTTCTCATATCCAGCCGTGGCCACATTTACAGTCATCACAGGGTAGAAAAGCCAGGAAAAACTTACCTGCCATCCCACCACCCACATCATCATCCCAATTCCCTTCTAACCCTTCGGTCACACAGGCTCATCTCAACATCAATGCTCTTCTGGACCTTTCACAGGCGCCTTGTCATGTTGCAATGTTAGCTTCAGGTCCATCATTTCATTTCATGGACTGACAGATTGGTTATTTCTGTGGATGAAGTCTCTCTCCTTCTGTGTGATCCCCCTGAATGTGAGTGCTAAGTCGAAGGATGTGGCACATTATGGCCCATGTCATAGACTGCTGTGTGGCTGATATCTGGGCCGTTCCAGCTCTCAAGGTCTAGCACATGAGAGAGGGCTGCACTATTGCCTTAGTGCATGCCTTAGGTTTCTGGTTTCAGCCTTAATACTGAATTCTGAGGGGGGATGGGGCCCCTGGGAGGGAGAGGTGATAGAGAGCTGAGGTGGTCCCTAGAGAGCCCCTGTGAGGGGAATTGAGGGACCGTTCTACTGTCCTGGGAAATCTTGATGTGTGGATGAGTCTATCTCCTTCAGCCACCCAGCCCTAGTCTCCCTCCTGGTCAGAGATGGGCCTAGCAAAATCAGAAGTGATCCCTCAGTGTCAAGGTGGGCCTGCACCAGGCCTGCCCATGGTTATCGCCCATGGAGGCATATAATTTGGACCTATCTCCTGGGAAGGTCCTAGGAAAATGGGGTATCCAGGGCCAGTCCCAGCCAATTTAAATCAGGGTCATGCCTCTTGTGCCCAGGTGTTCAGCACAGAGCTCCAGCCTTCCATTGTACCAGCCTCTCCTTAGATCCTGAGGCAGTAGTGCCAAGAGGCTCCCGGAGAACTGAGAACCCTCAGGCCTGCCTAGGTCTCCAGAGCTGTACCCATCTGGTCCCAGCTCCCAACAGACTCCCCAGTACCACTCTCCAGATCTGAGACTAGTTGGAAGAAAAACTAGGGCACACAGAAAACCCAGGTGGCCCTCACTGCAGGGTCTCATCATGGGTGGCTGTTTGGTGACCTTGGCCAGAGCTTAAGGCTGTCAGGGACATGAAGGCAGTTTCCCTGTGTGGTATCGCCCTCATCCCACCTGTACCTTCCCAACTTTCCTATTTCCCAGGAGGGGCACTAGAGGCTGTCTGTCAACCTCAGTTTCCCTAGAGTTGAGCCAGATGCCCTAAGGCCCTCTAGCTTAACAAAAACCCTGAATCTAGACTGTGGTCTGGCCCCTGGGGCTCAAGTTCACCCTACCCTTGTAGACTCTGGCTGAGAGACTGTGGTACCCATCCAAGGTCACATAGCAAGCTAGTGGCAGATGAGGCTTGTGCACATCCTACGGCCCTGAGCACAGCAGTGAGATGACAAGGATGTACATGCAAGCCTCCACCCTCTACTGTTAGGTGCCTCAGGTTAAGAGGAGGCTGGGTCAGAGAAGGGGCGGGTCTTCCTGCCAGTGTCTCAGCAACCCCCTCCTGCCGTGCACCCCTCAGACTCTACTGCCTGTCACAGAGGAGTGGACTTTAGAATCTTGAGTGCCTGTGTGTTGTGCCCAAGGGACAGGAGCTCCCCACCCCTGGGGACTGTGGGCTTTCTTAGGGCTGAAACCATCCTTGCCCCTAGCTCCATACTAGCCCTGACACCCAAACCTGAGTCACAGGGCCACCTTCCATGTTCTCAGACAATTTGGCCACTTTGCTCAGTCCCACTTGCTGACCTCCAGCCCGATGTGGCACCTAGAGGCAGAGTGGCCTAGGAATACTAGGGCAATGGGTGAAGCTAGGCAGGGCTGAGGTGGCCCTGTGCGCTGGCTGCAGGCACCGTCTGAAGCTTTACAGCTTGGCAAGGTCTGTCACTGGGTAGGCGGTGCAGACTGCCTGCAGGTCTGGCCTGGACCAAGTTGTGGTTCAGCTTGATACCTGATTATATTCTTTTATCTTTTCTGGTTTGGTGAAGGAGCTCATGGCCTGAGAGATTTAAATTGTAGAAAGCTGTTTGGATTTGGAGTAATCCCACTCACCACCAATAAACTGTTCAAATAATTAGGGTTAGGGTTAGAATTGAGGGTAGGGGGTCAAAGCTTGGTAGCCCAGTCTGGCAACACTTCAGGACCCAAACAACTGGTGGATTCACCACAGGCAGGGCCTTGTGCTCGGGAGGTGTTAGGGCATTAGTAGTTGGGGAGACACTGGAGTGTGTTGTGAGGAGCTTTGCAGGCTAGGTGAAGGGCCTTACTTTGAAGCCAGATAGCTTTTTGCTGGTCTAGAAGAAGCTGGGGGCTTGGATATGTCCCTGGCCCCCACAAGTACACTGCACTGTGCTCAGTCCTCTCTGAGTAGCCAGAAAGCCCCAGTTCCTCTGAGCCATTAACCAGGGCTGACCCTTCTGTGGTGGCACTGAACCCTCAGGGTGGGGAATGGGGTGCATTAAACTTAGAGCTCTCCAGGAGCTGTCTAAAGACCAAAGGAGGGAGGACCTTGAGCGTTGAGGCTTGGCCCTTGGATTCAGGGGTGAATGGGTGCTGGCTGAGGCTGGGGAGGGGGGTCTTGGAAAGGATCTGACTGGAGTTCTGAAGGACACAGGGAGAAGCAGGGGCAGTAGCAAGCTGCACAGACATTACTGGGTCCTCTACTGTGTGTCCACTGGCACTGGAGGTATATAGCACAGGGGGCAGACGAGGTGAGGTTCCCATTGCCCCCCTGCCTCTCCTCCTCAGAGATCTCTGGCCCTCCAGGTCAGGAGCCTGGGTTATGGTGCCATCAACCCCACCCCCCTGCCCCTTCCGATCTGTCAAGGCCCCCAGGAGACTGGACTCTACCACGATTCTCACTCCCCAGTATTTCTTTATTTACAGATTTATTGAAGCGGTAAGTCCTGATGTATCAGTTACAGAACTATTTCTTCAGGCACACCCCACTCCATTACCCACCTGCAGCTTTGTCTGCAGACCCAGGGCCAATGAATTCCCACCCACCAGATGTAAATTTCCTGCAGCTCTAAGCACATGCACTGGGCTCCCATGGAGGACAGGGTCTCAGAGGCTTTCCTTGGTCCTTTTACATGATTTCCATCCTTCTATGGATATGACGACACTCCGTAAGGCTTTCTTGAACTGTGAGAAATTACTTATCTCAGTAGTACAGTTCTTAGGTGGTTCTGTTGGCTAAATAAGAATTATATTTAAGTCATCTCAGTAGAAAAATTATTAAAAGCAAAATCTGTTCTCTCAGCCCAAAGGGTCACATGGTAAGCCCCCCCACCCCCCCAGGAGGTAACTCAGCAAGCCCTCCCCATTTGTCTTAGGGAGGGCCCCGGGGGCCACCTGGTGATCATGGATCCCAGGGTCTGAGGATCATCCGTGGCCTTGGGGAGAAAACAGGGTATGGGCAGGTCCCATGGCTGCTCAGGACAGGAACACGAGGCCGAGCAGGGTGGGAGCACACGGGACTGTGCAAGCAGTGGGCAGAAAGGGGAGCACCTCAGCCATTTTCCCCATAACATGTCCCCCCCCAAACCACTGCCCATCTCCACATCTCTGGCTCCCAGTGGGGCTCATCACCCAGAAGGAGACCTCATGGGAGGGCCAACCAGAGCCAGCTTGGACCGCCTGCCCAACTAGGGTTGGCACTGAGTGGCCCTTTCCTCTCCCCAGGCTGAGTCCATGACCAGACCTGCTCTGACCTGCCTCAGACCTGCTGCACACTGACCACTGTGTCGGGGGCTTGGCACAGGGCATGACAGAAACCTTCAGAATGACTCTGAGTCCCCACTCCCCAAAGCCCCAGCCCTTGTCAGTGAGTGGACTTCTTTTGGATTGGAAAGTAGTGCCTGAGGTCTCACATGTGGCAAGTGGGAGCCATAAGAAGCCCTTTGCCCTGCTGGGCCCCTGGCTGTGGTAGCAAAAAAATGATGTCTCAGGTTCCCCCAAGAGCAGACAACTTACTTGCAGCTTTGTGCAGATTCGTGGGAGATCGTTCACGTCCTTATAAACCTTTTGTAGGTGCTCATCGTTCTTGTATTTTGTACGTAGTTCATTCAGGGTGGAGATGAAGTCCTTTATAAACTCCCCATAGCATGATTCCTGAAACAGGGTTGGGGACACTGGGATAGTGGTGGCACCTGGCAGAACGTCAGCTGATCCCAGACTCATCCATCCCTGACCACCCTGGCCAGATGGAGCCCTGGACTCAGGCCCTACCCTGACTCTCCCACGGGAGACCTGTGGGCACTGAGAGCTGTGCAGTGGGTGTCTGGCCTCTCCCCAGGCCCAGGGCTGATCTGGGACAGTGAGCAGAGAGCCCGGCAAAGCCCAGCACCTGGCTGTGTTTCTTCTGTTGGCTGGGCTGGAGGCTCCATTCTTAAACTCTCAGCTTTCTCCCCAGATTTTTCTCTCCAACACCTTTTGTTTTTATCTCTGCCCTAGGTGCCGACTGGGGCGATCCCTTTGAAATGTGGTCTGAAAGGTCCACATTTCTGCAGTGGTGACTGCTCCTTACCTCACTGGTGTTCTGGGGCCTTTTGAAGGAACCCTGGAAGCAGGAAAAGTTGGTCAGAAACACAAAGGGCCACTGAGAGCCCAGTGATGTTTGATGAAGACCCAGACTTACGCTGTATATACTTCTGTCAGCCAAAAGTTCACGCTGAATCTCAGCACAGACTGCCGTGTGATTGTCGTAGAGAAGCTCACTGGTTATCTTCATTGGGGCAGAATGGCTTTCCAAGCCCCAGAGCACACAAGCCAGGAGCATGTACAGGTACATGGTACGACTTAGGAGTGGCTCCAAGCCGATCCGAGCCCTGGGCTTGGCAGCACATCTGTGGGGAGGGATACCTATATATGTGAGTCTAAGGAAATGCTAAACCTCTTTATCAGTCATCACTGACTTACGTGGAAGATAGAGAGGACCTTATCGCTGGGGAAGATGTGCTTTTCATGCATTTTCTATGACCACAGCGCACTTCATGGATTCTTGTCGTTGTTGAAATTCAGGCTTGGTCTAAGAAAGTTTATTCTTACTCACATCTAGAGTCATGACCTCTCTACCTTTCTACCTGCATGTGGGGCAGGGCCTTTGGCCAGGGCTGGCGCTGTCTGCAGAGAGAGTAGGTGGGGTGGAGACACAGTCAGCAGGGGACAAAGCTGCACCAAGCTGGCTTCCCCAGGCCCGCCTGTCAGTCAGGGAGAAGGCTGGCTCGCTGCTGCCTGACATCTGGGGACACGCCCACTTCCTCGCCGTCCCCAGGAGGGACTGGGGAGGGTGGAAGCGGGGAGAGGGAAGGGGGGCAGGTTCAGGAGCAAGGCCTCCAGCCCTGCGGGCAACGCGAGGGGAGAGCGGAGGGCTGCCTTGTTCTCCTCCCGAAGGCCATGCATTTTAGGGGATGATTGGATGCGACAGTTCACGGAAAAACAAAAACCAGCTCAGGGAAATGGCACACGAGAGCCATACCAACAAATTACAAACTTACATTCTGACTCTCAAAGATTAAGATCACCCATTTTGGGTAAAGTTTGGTAAATATGCTGAGCTCTGACCCCAGTGGTTTGTTTCCCCCCCACCCTGAACAGCTAGCTAGTCTGTGCTGGTTCACCTTCGGAGGAGTGGTGGAAGGCCTGAGTGTGAGGCAGGGCATGGCCTCTGAGGGGCACAGGTGTTTGGCCTGACTCTAGGGGTGCCTGTTCAGCCAGTGACCAGCCACACCTGAGCAACCCCTAGGCCCGCCCAGGAAGGAGGACGCCCCTTCTCTGGGGCAAATTTCCCGTTGGCTGGGTTCCTTGGGTTTCTAAGTGAACCTGGAAACCTCTCTGTGGGGTGGATCCCCTGGAGCATCCTGGGAAGCACAGGCAGGTGTGCAGAATGCTGTCCCCAGGCCGCTGTCCCCTCTGCTCCCCTGCGCTGTGACAGCGCTGCCCCGCCGACAGTGCGCGCCCCTTCCCCCACCTCTCAGCTTCCTCCCGCCCTGTCCTGCAGGGAGGCGCGCACCTCTGCCATTTGCTCATGGTGAAAACAAACTGCAAAACCACACAAGTAAGACCAAACTTCTAATAATTTATTATTATGGTAAAATATCTGGAATAAATATGACATATAAGCTTAAATAAATAAATAAATATTAAAATACATAAATATATAAATAAATATTATGGGTCCCTGCCAGTGTAAACATTCACCCCTCCCTACCACGCCGATATTAGAGTCAGCATGGCTCAGAGCAAGTCCATGGCCGCCAGGGTCCTGGCCCACCCTGTAGTCCCTCCAAGGTGAAGATCCTGAGTTTTGGCTCTTTGTCTGTCAGAGGGCAGCAGTCTGCGAGGTAAGCTCCGAGGACTGGCTCCTGGACTGGTCGCCTCATTTCTGGGCTGGCTCCCAGACAAGGGGGATGATAACCAGAAATTTATACAGCTTCTCTTTGAAAGCTTTCAAGGTGACAATCTCGGTTTCACAGGAAATTTCCTGAAAGGTAAAAGAAAAAGAAAACTTGAGCACAGGCCTGAGTGGGTAGCGTGGGGGAAGCAGCAGTGTGTTTATGTGCTGCCTCTTGGAACTCAGAGGTCAGAAGGCTGTCTGAGGCCCTCCTGCTGACCTGGGCCAGGTGACATGTTGCAACCCATGTGTCACCCAAAAGGTACACAGCTCTACCAATGGCAGCCGGGGCCAGGGACCTGACAAAGTGCGCGCCTGAGGCTGGTTTGCTGGGCATTTGGTCCCAGGCCAGGACCGAGCATCTTGGCCGAGGCTGGCTCTGAAAGCCCTGTAGGGGCAGGAGTAGGAGTCAAGGCCCCAGACTTCACTCCCTTCCCACAGGAAAGGGGTGTTAGGGACCTTTATACATTCTGGATATGCCGCTCTCCTTGCTCCCATGCAATCCCAGAGTCCCAGCAGCGGCCAAAGGAAAGTCCTGTGGGAGGTGCCATCTGGGCCCCGGGAACTTCCTCTGTATTTTAGGCAGGCCCTGAGTTTCCTTGAGTTTGCCTCACCTCTGACCTCATTAATGATGACAGCAAGAACAGAGCAGCTCCACAAGGGAGCGCTGCGGGCTTCAGAGCTCCGTGCCAAGAGATGAAAGTGGGCTGGGCTGCTCCCTCTCTGGAGGGTCTAATCATTACTAATCTGTTGACACAGACACCCTCTGGGGTCCTGAACAGCCACACCCAAAGGTCTGTCTTTTCCTACCCAGTCCTCACTCTCCTAGACCAAGACCTTCCTGCTTGGGGCCCTGTCGTGAGCACTCACCGGGGCAAAGGAGAAGTGCTGCTTGTAGTAACTGGCTATCAAGGTCAAGGTGCTGCTGAGCTTGGTGAGGTTGCCCCGCAGGCCCTTTGTGTACAGCTCCAGGTGCTGCTGCAGGCATGTCGGCTTCTGTGGAAAAAATTCCTTGGTAAGCAGTGGCCAAGTGCCCTCCCATCACTTCTTCCTGTTCTCATCCCCATCCCCCAAGAGTAGGGCCTGGCCTCCCAGGCACAGGATGATTCCCAGCTAGTCTCAGGCAGGTCCAGTCAGACAAACTGCCCTGTCCCCCTGTCCATCGCGGGCATGAATCTGACTCCTCACGACTCAGCTCAGACCACCCTCAGCCAGCACAGCCACATTCCCTTGGCCTCGCATGGCAAGAGGGTCCCAGCCCCTAGGAAAGGAGGTCACTATCCCCTCACCATTCAGGGAGAAGGGGCAGGGCATCACCCGGACTTGCTGTGTGAACAAGCAAAGCTGATTTCTAAAACCCCTCTGTGTCCCTCTGTGGCAAGCACCCTGTCTCCACAGGGCTTAGTCTCAGGGTAGTGAGTGCCCCAAGCCCACAGCCCCTGTCTCATGAACTAACCCCTGCTTATTCACTTGTCCCCTGGTCACCCCTAGCCCTTTGAATGCTAGGTCTGTCTGTGGCTGCTCAGGTAATAATGGAGCTCACGTGACTGCCACAGGGGCAAGGCCGGTGGCCTTCTGAGCACACCTCCTTCTGGCAGCCAGCTGGCTGGAGAGAAAGTGGAGAACCCTGGGAAGATCCATATAAAATGGAGCCACCTCCTCCCCACCAAGGTGTGGGAAGGTGTGTCAGAGAAAAGCATCTTACCTGGGGGTCAAACATTTCAGACACAACTTCTACTGTTTCATTCTATAGAAAAAGGAAAATGCAGTGTTATCAAGCTGACAGGCAAAGCTAATCCAGGCCAGGGAGGTGGGCCAGTGAGGTGGCGCAGGCCCAGCCCGCCTTCCCTCCGTCTCTCACCGTCACAGCAGCAGTCTTGCTGCTCTCGTTCAGAAGGATCTGGGCCTCCCTGATGGCATCCATGTGTTGAAAGGGCCTGGTGGGTGCGGAGATGCTGTAGACCACAGTGCCCAGGAGAAGCAGGTTCCGCAGCCACATCCTTCTGAGGACTTTAGCCTTTCTCTCTGAGCACTGGGCTCACTGGCAAAAGAGCTCTTATATACACAGTTAGAGGAAATGATTAATGCTGACCACAAAATGCCTGGGAGGCGGGGGAACTACCTGAACTGTGGAATCTCCTGGCCCTTATCAGCTACACATGGGAAAGGTGAGCTTTCCCCCAGGTGGTCACCATGGGGGTTTTCATTAGTGAGCCCTTCCAAGAATTGGCAGCCCACCGGCCTGCCTCCTTGAGTATGCGCTCCAGCCCTCCCAAAGCAGTCTGACAGCCCGCTGAGGCTGCCCCCTCCCTCTGAGAGACCTCTGGGCACAGCTGTCTAGACTTCCTGACCCCGAGTGGCCGGGGAAGGGCCTGGGAGACACTCGATTGGGCTCCTACTCCCAGGTTTCCCATCCTGCCTGTTATCCCAAGAAGCCTTTGGGCCGGAGGTGCTCACCCTGGGGCCCATTTCAACCCCAGCCTTCCCCTCTCCTCCTAGAGCTCTCTCCTCTGCCCATTGTGAGAGACTTGAGTATGAGGAGGATTCTCACAGGCCTGCCCCACTGTCCACTAAGGCAGATTTCAGCCAAATGGCTTCGTCCTGCGATAGCTCACCTCAGCCAACCAAGGACCCAGGGCAGTTGGCAAGCTGTCCTCAGCCAGGGACCTCTTCCCTACAGACCCTGTGAGCAGAGGGAGTGACAGCCAATCCTGGTTTCGGTAGCCGTATTCAACCCCCCAGCTGCAGAGGGGAGTTGGGCCTGCAGAGTGGTCAGGACCCTGAGTATGAATCCTGGCTCCAGCACCATCTGGCTGAGTGACTCTTCCCTCTGAGCTATATGAGCCTCACCTCCCTCTGCAGGGCAGACTGCCCCTCTGAGGTGGGCACTGCACTCCTACTTACGGTCCCTGGCAGGCACCAGGAGCTCCAGGGGCCGGCTGCGGGGTCGTGGCTGCATCCACACCAGGTACAAGGGACAATGTCCTCTCTACCAAGGAGTTCAAGGCTTAATGTCCTACATGGCTCCTGCCCTAGCCCACCTCCAGCTCCAAAGGCCTCTTTGTGGAACAGGAACTGCTTCTGGAAAAGCCACAGGCTCTTGAGGGGCTGAGAAGTGTTTGATTTTCACAATGGAGTTTGGAGAGGACAGCACGAGGTTGGTTTTAAAAAATTTTTTTTATTAAAATATAGTTAGCATGTAATAATATGTTAGTTCCAGGAGTACAACATAGTGATTAGACCAGCGGTTCTCAACCTTCCTAATGCCGCGACCCCTTAATACAGTTCCTCATGTTGTGGTGACCCCCAACCATAAAATTATTTTCGTTGCTACTCTATAACTGTAATTCTGCTACTGTTATGAATCGTAATGTAAATATCTTTTTGTTTTCCGATGGTCTTAGGCGACCCCTGTGAAAGGGTCGTTTGATCCCCAAAGGGGTCGCGCCCCACAGGCTGAGAACCGCTGGCCTAGACATTTATATCCCCCATGAGGTGATTTCCGCACTAAGTCGTCTAATCACCTGGCACCACACAAAATTATTGATGCCCATGCTGTGAGTTTCATGACTGCAAGGGTGTGGGTCCACGTGTGTGCCTTTCTGGGTGTTTGTGTGCCTGTGTGGTCACAGGTTCGGGGGGGGGGTACATTGTACATGAGGTCATCTGTGTGAACCCCCATGCCTCTGCAGGTACCACTGATATGGGAGGAGCTCCCCACACTGAATATGATGTTTCTGGGCCCCAGAGGCTGATTCAGCCTAGACTGATGGGATTGGACACAAGCCAGGACAAAGCTCTGGAGAGCAGGGGGCTGAGCACTGTGGCCTGGGCCTGAGCCCTGGCAGGTTTCACTGCATGGCAGGAGGGTTGCTGCCTTTGCACAGAAAAGCCAGGCCTTAGTCCTCCAGACCACACTGGGGTTCCTGCCATGGATCTGGGGCCCAACCATGAGGCCACCCTACCTTCTGAACCTGTGGAATGTTCCTCGAGGGCCAGGCTGGGGGTGAGAGTATGGCATGTCCAGGCCCTGGTCCTTCCTCCACCTTTTCTGTGAGGCCTCTGCTCAGCCCCTTCCAGGGAGCTCTTAGGGGGCACAAGGTCAAGGACACTAGATCCAGATGCCACACTGAGCAGAGATCTGTGTCAGACAGCGCCCTAGAGGCTGGGGAATGGGGTGTGGGGGCCACAAGAAGTGACTCTGTTAGTGGCCAGGGAGGCAGAGAGCTGGTGTGGCCCCTCTGAGATGGAAGGTCACTTTTCTCCAGGAAATGAGTTGACACTTAGTCAACAAACTTCTCCAGTCTGCACCAGGCCCTGTGCTGGGAGGCGGATGGGACTTTCCCACTGGCCCTCACATCTGGCCCTGGAGGTTCTCAGCCTGATGGGGGAGACAGACAACAGTGGACACTCCCATTGTGTGGTCCAGGCTGGGATGGGGAAGTTCAGAGCTGCGGGATCCCAAGGAACCACTTCTCCCAGCTTGGGGGTGCAAGGGGATCAGAGAGCTTCCTGGGAGATGTTACCTCCCAGCGTACCTTGAAAGGGCCAGTAGAGTCGGTGGGCAAGTCAGGTGGTGGGAGGGAATGGGAGGACAGGATGGGGGAGAGCACTTAGGAAACAGAGGCAGAGGGTTTGAGGAGCAGGTGTGGTGAAGAGGAAGCAGGTTCCAGAGAGATTTAGGAGGTCAAGTCTTGATAGGATTAATTCAGTATTTACTAAGCACCTGCTAGGTTCCCAGCAGGTGCGGGGGATACAGGGATGATGAGAACAGACAGGGTCCTGCCTTGATGGACTTTGTAACGCTGTGGATGAAGAAGGAAGATTAATCTACTCACCACCCCTCCTCCCTAAAGTGTGCTTTTGGGTATAAATACGAAGAGTTAGAACCACTGTCCAAGTGTCCAAGGTGGGGATCCAGGGGACAAAGGCAGTTCTGCAGGGTCTAAGGGCTCATGGAAAGGATTGGCAGTTCGCAGGCTGCACGTGCAGGGATAGACCTGGGAGTGGTCTGTGTCCACGGGACCAATAAGGCCACAGAGCGTTATTCAGGAAGAAGGGCTGAGGGTCAGGACAGCAGGGTTTAAGGGCCAGGGGCATGACAGCTGGGCAAAAGCCTGGCCAGTCACCAAGGGCCCTGGGAGAGCAGGAAAGGAGGTCCCTGCCAGCCGCGTGCTCTATGGGCATGAGTTAGCACCCGGAGAGAAATCTAAGGGTTTGGCGATGAGGTTTGTGGGCAGCCACACATCTTTCTTCTGGAAAGATGACATCAGGGCTGAGGCCATGACATGGGCAGGCATTCCTAGATTGCACCGCATGGAAAGTGGCAGCGATAGCATCTAGCAGGCCAACTGACTCAGGGGCCCCAGTGGAACTGTGCGAGGGCGGAGGCAGGACCATGATGGGCATTGTGACTCCTTTTTGGGCCCCTTCCCACAGGGCCGGGAGAACACCCTCTGGAAGGAGTTTCTGTGAGGGTCCCTCCCACAAGCTGTAGAAGAAATGGGGTTGTGGCCTCCCCAGGATCACAAGGGGGAGGGAATGGACCTCCAAGTGCCTTGCATCCGTGGGACCTCTGCACGGGCATCCCAGCTGATCTCGCCCTCCCTGGGCCTGCCACTGTTTAGTGGGGGTCCTTGTACTGGTGGCCTGCCCAGTCCATGCAGTCAGTGATGAGAGAGATGGGATTTGAACCCATGTCCACTCCTGCACCCCTGATGTCTCCTACTAGCTTAGAGATCAGAAAGCCAGGAAATGTTGGTCACCTGGCTAGACCAGCAGAGGAGTATCCCTATCAGGACAGCTCTAAAGGGAGACTCCTGCCCCAGGTGTTGGCAGGGAAGCTAGAGTGGCCTGTGACTGTCCCAGGGAAGCCCTGGGGGCCAAAGGCAGAATTTACCCAGCAGAACCTGCCGCCCAGGCTTCTTCTCTATGTCTCAGTCTTGGGCTCTCTGCCATTGACCACTGGGTAGCCCAAGAAAGTCTCTCCCCACCGAGTCTCTGCTTCCTGATCTGTACAATGGGTCTGTTTATTGCTACCTTACAGAGGAAACTGTTGCCTGTCCCAGGAACTTTGTGGGAGATTCTCCTAGGGAGGAGGCAGTGCTTCAATCTTTCCTCTCCTCTTCCCACCCCATGGGAGGCGTCTGAAGCCCAAACTGAGCAGAGGACACACAACCTTACTGGAACTTTCAGGAACAGTTGCCTCTTGCCCAGCCCTAGTCCCAGATAGCATCTGTCTGAACAAATGTGGTGAAATAGAGAGCCCAGCCTCCAGCCAGATTTGGGGCTCATGGGATCCCATGACACAGCACCATGAGTGGCATGTCCTTCTCTGGGAGGGGAGTCCAGGTCATTCCAGGCCACATGAGACAACATGAAACAACATCTTTGGCCTTTGTGGTAGCAGTTCCAGGTGGACCCCACCAGCATTTCTTCAGTCCAGGGCCCCAAAGGTGTGCCTCCAAAAGGCCAGGCCATTCAGGCCAAACTCCTGTTCTGGTCCTGCTCACCAAGTGTCCCCAGACCCTCCTACTGGTGAGTCCTGACTGGTCTAGGAGGATCTGAGGGTAGTTAACTAGCAATCATGTGTGGACTCTGCGTCCATACAGCCAAGCTTCAGGACAGCCCGCCCATGTGTGTCCCACCTCGCAGACCCCTGTATTCAGGGCTCACATCTGGTGGTCACTTCGGATAAGGAGCAGGGAAGGACAAGGCCAGACTCATAGTCACAGTGCTTAAGGGCACCAACCAAGACGTGCCTGGAGAATGAACAGCCAGGAGGGGTGGTCATGAAATGAGAGTGAACCGAGTTAAGGGAAGGCCTTGAGGGGACTCGTTGTCTGGGGCAGGAGATGACCGAGGAGTCTGACACTCAGGGTTCTGGCTCAGGCAGCTGGGTGGACAGCAAGGCCATTTGCTACCATGGGAGCCGCCCAAGGTGGCAGAGAGGTTTGGGAAGTGACCTCCAGGAAGAGCAATCAGTGGTGGGACATGGGCCCAGAAGTCAGGGAGAGGTCAGGGCCCAGACATTTGCACTTCACTGATGAAGAGGAAGTTCCCAGCACTAGAGGGGTGCACAGAGCCAGTCAGGCCTTGACAGTGCCAAGGCCTTGACAGTGCCAGGGATATCAACTTTTAAGGCTGAGCCAAGGACGATGAGACCTCCCTTTTCACTTCACTCCTTGGTTCTTGAGGCTTTCTTGCTGTTTCCCCAGGACCCAGCAACTGCATACTCAGGCTGACGACACCCCATGGGTGGGTGCAGGCCTGCCTACCACGAGGCCCTCCCCCCACCTCTGCCTCCCACCTGCCTACCTGAGTACTACCTACAGGTCTGGAAATGCATCCCCTACCTGTGAGTGTCTGTCCCTAACATCATCCCCAGCTAGGAGTGTCATCAGACACCCAGAAGGAGCCACTGCCTTTATCTGCCTCCTTGGGAAAGAGCCATTGGGCTGCATTCAAAATAAAAGAGGGGGGAAACCATTAGACCAGAAGCCTTTATAACTTCCCAGAGTCTCGAGGGTGCCCCTCTCCTCCCTCTGTGCCAGGCTGGAGTCCAGGCCAAAGTGTGCTGGGTGGGAGCCTCCCTCTGGAGTGCATGGGCCAGAATTAAGGTTGTAGATGTGGGTTTTCCATTCTGAGCAGGACAGATGTTTCTGGAATGAGCTTCCTTCAGGGCTTTTCTGAAGTGCTTCAGGGCTTTTCAGGCTCCCTTGGACTCGCCCTGAGGCCCTGTTTGATAGGTGCATCTCTTGATTCCGGTTCTTCCGGTCCCAGAGGGCCCTGGCCTTGCGCCTCGAGGCCACCTCTGCTCCCTGTTATGTACCTCTGCTCGGCAGACCCCCTACCTTCTTGCAGCACCTCCCCCAGAGGTCCCCAGTGCCTCCAGGGGTGACAGTCTCTACCATCACTCAGGCTGAGGGCCCAGCAGGAGTGGTAAAGTTGACCTGAATTAGGGGTTTGGGAGTGGGAGGTCCATAAAATGTTTCTGGGGTGGCTAGAGGGGCTCCTTGGGGATCTCCTTCCAGCCTTAGGGCCCCCAACTCCTAACTCTCACTCCCTAACACACACCCATTCCCATCGCTCAAGCACATCCCCATATGGAGTCCCCCTTTGTGAGGAATGCAGAGTTGGAGGTGCCCGGCTTGCCTACAAGCTTGGCCACTCCTCCCTGCATGACCTGGTCTGTGACTCCCACCCTGAGCTCATCTGCATGTGGGGTGGGGGCCCCCGTGGTGGGTTGCTGGGGAGTGCTGGGCTGCATGGAGGGATGTTTTGTTTTGGCTGACTGGGTGCTCCCCCCCCCCTCAGTTCCCCTGTCTACAAGCAAAGGGAGTGATTGCTGGGGTCTGGATCAGTCTCCAGAGCCTTCTCGTGCCCTGGGGGGTGGGAGGGGTTCCCTGTGCCCCAACACCTCCCACACCCAGTCCCAGGAGGCAAACCCTGGCAGGCGGCATGAGTGTGCTGAGGTCAACTAACTGGGAAACGACTGAGTCACATGGGTTTTCCTGGAAAGAGCCAACTGAGAACACCAGGACAGGGGACTCCTGTCTTGGCTAGAAGGAGGTAGTCCCAGGCTACCAGGGGCCCAGGGCCCTGGCTTGTAAGAACGAGGAACCATTGAGTCTGGCCCTCAGCCTGAGGGGAGGAGGAAGTCACCCACTGCTGTGGGGTGGGCCTGGCGGGGGTTTCACCCTCACTCCTGGATCCAAGGCTCACGACCACTCTGAGGGGCAGCGGTTGCTGTGCATTGTTTTATTACCCATTTCCAGGAGGGCCTGGCCCGGATCACAGGGATCAGGACAGGCTCTGTGGAAGGAGGCGGGAAGAGCACCCGTCACCATCACCCATCAGGGCTCTCATTCCCAGCGCTCTGCAGCCCACTCCCGGCTCCCAGGTGCTCCTACAACTCTGGGCTGTAACTTGATCCCCTCACACCTACCCTTGCCGTGCCTTCCAGGGGGCTTCTTCCTGTGCCTCCCTGACACAGCCCCCCTCAGAGTGCACATCATCTGTGTCATAGTCTGTTGTTCCACCTGGTGGGTCTCCAGCACAGCCCATGTGCCCTCCAGGGCAAGGCCAAGCCAAGACACTCGCCCACTGTCTGCTGAAAGAAGTCCCAAGGGCAGCCGGAGTGGAGGGCGCGCCTGTCTGAAGAGGTGAGAGGCCTCAGACTAGGATTCCGTGGGCCCTGCGGGGAGCAGGGAGGACTCCTGGAAGGTACAAGGATGTGTCACAGCAGGAGCCAAGGCTGGCGGTAGAAGCTGAGACAGGTCTTTGAGGGGCTGGGTGGGAGGGAGGCCTTGACTGCCAGCCACGGCAGATGGTGGCTGTGAGCCGGTGGTCGCTCGCTCTCTCAGAAGCTCCATGAAGTGTGGGAATGGGCGCGTGGGGACAGGAGCACAGGGGCCCAGCTCAGGATCCAAGTCCCAGTTTGTGTATGGGGCGGTGCCGGGTGGGAGGAGGAACAGGTGGCAATAGAGGATTTTGACAAGAAATGTATGGTGGTTTGGTGAATGGAGGCTGAAGCAGAGGCACTGTGGCTGTGCTGCCTGCCCCTGGGGCTGGAACAGGAGGTCTGTGGAGCCAGCAGTTACCTCTGGAGGCCTGGATCCAATCCAGGAGGAGACCCCAGGGAGGCCCTGGGCCTCAATGGGCATTGGCCACCGCACTTTGACCTAAGGACTCCCTGAAGTCAGACTTCCTTAATTTCTTTGTGCCTCAGTTTCTCTGTATGTAAAAGAGAGGTGATAATAGAGTTCATCAAGTCATTGAGGGGATTTCCTGAGTCCCTCCTCAGTCCAGGAAAGCAGCAGCAACTTAGCCTGATCTATTTCCACCTCCATGAACCTGACCTGAGGTTAAGGGGAAAATTGAGGCCTCTGTCCCTGAAGAGAACTCACTCAACCCTCCACTCTACGCCACACTACGTCTGCCTCTCCCTCCCGCCCCCCATGGGCCCAGAGATCCCCTTCTGCTGGGCTGGCCCCTCTTTCCTCCAGCATCTCTCTCCCTCTGCCCTGACTCCCTCCTGTTGGTTTTAAACACAGCCATCCTGTCCTCGATATGGCCCCATCCTATCGCTCCTGCTCTGTCCACCCATCACCTCTTAGGCCATGGTTGTCCAGTCTTGCCGTCCCCACAGTGGCCAGGCCAGGCTGGACTGGACTGGGATCAGGAGAGAGGAATAGGGAAGGGAACCAGGCTGAGATTCAAAGGTGCCTGGGGCCCAGGGTGGCTGGGCTCCAGGGGCAAAGGCAGTTTCTCGGGGCCTGCCTCCACCTGGTGACCTGGCACCGACACTGGCCCTATGTACCGCTTAGACTCTCCTATGTCCCCAGCTTGCCCCAAACTCTTGGACACCCACATCCTTGCCCCCTAGTGTCATCTGCCTGACATCCTTCTTGGCACTTCTCTCTGCCTGATGAATTCCTACTCCTTTGCATCACCTGTGGGAGGCACCTCTGAAGAGATCCACAGCCATCCAACCATCACTTTATCTGTAATAACCCTCCCACACTGTGCTGGGCCAACCGGACAAGGCCAAGAAGTCCTCAAAGGCCTGACTCAGTGTCTCCCCAACCCTGGGTCCCAGCCTGGGTAAGCCATGGAGGGTCCTCAGCGTGTTTACTTGACTGAGTCAAATGTGGATTCGACTCCGGGTGGGAGAAGCAGAGCCCCTTCCTGGAGCAGGGTGGATGAGGTGGGCTATGCCTCTGAGTTCTCCTCTCCTTAGGCACTTGCCTTCCTGGCAATTTCTCTTTGCTCTATTTTTCTGCATTTCCAAGTTTTTCAGTAAAGTATGTATATGTTCTCTCATATTTCTCTCCCAATGAAAAACTATATATTTTTTAAATTAAAATAAAATTCCTAGTTGAAGTAATCTGCCAAAGAGGCAACTTGGATTTGAAAAGGAGGGAACTTTGGAGTTCAGATGGCCATCCTGGGATTTACCATAGGGCTTTGCTGCCCCCTGGTGGCAACTAGACTTGTAGACCTGGCACTAAGGATAATCTAGGCAGGCTTGGAGAAAAGACAGACCTGATCATTGTGATACACCACAGAAACAAAATAAAAGATAAAAATCATATGATTATATCAATATATGCAGGTAAAACATTTGACAAGATACAACATCCATTTATGATTAAAAACTTAATAAAATGGGTTTAGAAGGAAAATACCTTAACATAATGAAGGCCATATATGACAAACCCTCAGCTAATATAATAATTAGTGGTGAAAAACTGAAGCCTTTTGCTTTATGTTCAGGAAAAAGACAGGGTTGCCCCCTATCACCACTGTTATTCAACATAGGATTGGAAGTCCTAGCCAGAGCACTCAGGCAAGAGAAAGAAATAAAAGGCATCCATTTTGGGAATGAAGAAGTTAAATTGTCACTTTTTGCAGGTGACATGATTATATAAAAAATTCTAGGGCCGGCTGAGTGGCGCGATGGTTAAGAACTGGCTTGGGATGCCAGAGGGCCCCGGTTCGTATCCCTCATATGAGGGCCAGTGACACTGCCCTCCACAGCTAAGATGCTGAACAACAGCTCAACCTGGAGCTGGGCTGTTGTGAGTTGCTGGCGACGGCGTAGGCTGCAGCCCCTGCTGCAGTGGGTTGCCATGGGCTACCGTGTGTAGCCAGCAGCCAGCGTGAGCGGCCAGCAGTCACAGTGAGTGGCCATCCAGAAGCCAGTGACTGATGTGCCTTGCCCAGGAAGAGCGCAATGATGGTGCCAACTTGGGCCAGTGAAGCAACGTCCTCCACAACTAGACTGAAGAACAAAACGACAGCAACTTGTCTGTTCCCTTTCCCCTAATTCCCCAGCACTGTTCCCATCCCCCCAATCCCCCAATAAAAAAATCTTAAAAAAAAAATTCTAAAGACTCCACCAAAAAGCTATTAGAAACAATAAACAAATACAATAAAGTTTCTGGCTACAAAATAATTTGCAAAATGATTGCAAAAAATCCATTATATTCCTATATACTAACAATGAAATTTCAAAAAAGAAATGAAAAAAAATTTCTTTTGCAATTGCAACAAAAAGAATAAAATACCTAGGAATAAACGTAATAAGGGATGTGAAGGACCTCTACACTGAAAACTATAAGACATTTTTAAAAGAAATTGAAGACAAAGAAATGGAAAGACATTCCATGTTCATGGATTGGAAAAATCAACATAGTTAAAATGGCCATATTACCCAAATCAATACACAGATTTAATGCAATCCCCATCAAAATCCCAATGGCATTTTTTAAAGAAATAGAACAAAAAAAATCATCAGATCTGTATGATTTGTATGATCAGGGCTCACAAAAGACCCCGAATAGCCAAAGCAATCCTAAGGGGAACAAAAACAAGGCTGGAGGTATCACACTCCCTGACTTCAGCTTGTACTACAAAGTGACAATCAAAGCAGTATGGTATTGGCAGAAAAACGGATCCATAGACCAATGGAATAGAATTGAAAACCCAGATATATGAATAAATCCACATAAATATGGGCAGATAATGTTCAAAAAAGGAGCCAAATACATACAATGGAGAAAAGAAAGCCTCTTCAATAAATAGTGCTGGGAAAATTGGAAAGCCACGTGCAAAAGGATGAAACTAGACTGCTATCTGTCACCATATACCAAAATTAACTAAAAATGGATCAGAGACCTAAACATAAGACCTGAAACAATAAGCTGCATAGAAGAAAGCACAGGTACTAAACTTAGGGACCTCAGGTTCAAAGAGGATTTGATGAATTTGACCTCAAGGGCAGGGGAAGTGAAAGCTAAAATAAATGAATGGGACTATATCAAACTAAAAAGCATCTGCATAGCAAAAGGAACCATCAACAAAACAAAGAGGCAACCAACCAAATGGGAAAAGATATTTGCAAACAACACCTCTGATAAGGGGCTAATATCCAAAATATATATAGAATTTGTACAACTCAACAACCAAAAAAACATACAATCCAATTAAAAAATGGACAGAGAACCTGTACAGACACTTTTCCCAAGAAGACATACGAATGGCCAACAAATATATGAAAAAATGCTCAACTTCATTAGCTATTAGAGAAATGCAGATAAAAACTACAATGAGATATCACCTCATACCTGTTAGAATGGCTATCATCAACAAGACAAATAATAATAACAAGCATTGGAGAGGCTGTGGAGAAAAAGGGACCCTCATACACTGTTGCTAGGAATGCAGATTGGTGCAGCTGCTATGGAGGGCAGTGTGGAGGTTCCTCAAAAAATTAAGAATAGAATTATCGTATGACTTAGCAATCCCTCTCCTGGGCATCTACCCCAAAATTCTGAAAACATTTATCTGTAAAGATATATGTTCTCCGATGTTCACTGCCGCATTATACGTGTATACAGTGGCCAAGACATGGAAACAACCCAAGTGTCTTTTGATAGATGATTGGATAAAGATGTGGTATATATACACACTGGAATACTACTCTGCCATAAGAAAAGATTAAATACTGCCATTCGCGACAACATGGATGGATCTTGAGATTATTATGCTTAACAAAATAAGATAGAAAAAGTTGAGAACCATATGACTTAACTCATATGTGGGATATAAAACAGAAAACAACAAGACAAACAAGAAAAGAAACAAAAATTTATAGACACAGGCAACAGTTTAGTGGTTACCAGAGGGTAAAGGGGGCAGGGGGGTAGAAGAGGGTAAAGGGGGTCAAATATATGGTGATGGAAGGAGAACTGACTCTGGGTGGTGAACATACAATGTGATATATAGATGATGTAATATAGAAACGTACACTTGAAACCTATGTAATTTTACTAACCATTATCACCCCAATAAACTTAATTTAAGAAAACACCTTAAAAAAAGGACAATAAACTCAGGTAGATAACTGAATAAACAAAACAAAAAAACTGACAGACCTTCAGGGGAGATGTGAGCACCCCAGGGCCTCCCATTGGGTGAGGGGGTCATCTGCCCTCTCCCTGCTGGTAGCTGAGCCTGTTGTAGAAATGCCCCAAGCTGACTGGACACTGAGCAGCGCTTGGTTCTGGGCCCCAGCCCAGGGCTGTGCTTGGTTGTGCTGGCCCCAGGTAGAATCTGAGGTTTGGGATCAAGGGTGAGCCAGGTGGGCCAGGCCCATGTTCATCCCAGTCCAACCTTGAAGCGGACTCGACTGCTGCACAAGAAAGGCAATGATGAAGGCCGGCCAAATGGCGCATTGGTTAAGAGCTGGCTTGGGACGCCAAAGGGCCCCGGTTCGGATCCCACATGTGAGGGCCAGTGACACTGCCCTCCACAGCTAAGATGCTGAATGACAGCTCAACCTGGAGCTGGGCTGCCATGAGTCACCAGTGACGGCAGGTGGATTGCCATGGGCTACCGGGTGTAGCCAGCAGCCAGCGTGAGTGGCTAGCAGCCGCCGTGAGCAGTCCAGAAGCCGGCGACTGATGTGCCTCGCCCAGGAAGAGCGCAATGATGGTGCCAACTTGGACCAGTGAAGCAATGTCCTCCACAACTAGACTGAAGAACAAAAAGACAACAACTTGTCTGTTCCCCTTCTCCCAATTCCCCAATAAAAACCTTAAAAAAAAAAAAAGGCAACGATGAGCTCCCAGAACATCTGACAAGGCCCACCCTCCTCTCAAGCATGTTACCTCCACCATTATCTCAACTCCTGCCATGGGTCCTGACTATGCTGATCTCTCTCTCCCACTCTGATCTTCCTACACCAGGCTGTGTCTGACCTGACCACTAACCCCCACCTCCTGCAGTCATCAGTGACCAACACAGGGCTTGGGCCTGAGGAGGGAAGGGACAGAGGCTGGGGCGGAGTTGCGGGCTCCTTACCAGGACCCACTCCTCCCTCAGGTCACCCCTTGGCTCTGTGGATGCTCTCAGACCATTTCAGTCTCTGGGTTGTTGCACCAGCTGTTGCTCCCTCTGTCCAGAGATCGCTCCTCCCTGATTGCAACATGGCTGGCACTTTCTTGTCATGCAGGTTCCCACCTATATGTCACCTCCTCAGAAAGGTCTTCCCAGGCCACTCAATCTCAAGCCACCTCCCCGGAGACCCCTTCTATCTGTTTAGCTCACTGCCAGCTCCCCAGCATCCAGTACAGGCCTGATAATATGAGTGCTCAGTCACTGTTTGCTCAATGTGGAATGTGTGCCGTCCAGCCTGGGGAGGTGTGCACAACCCCGATCTAGGCAGCAACTGAGCTGGCCTCTGAAGGAGCAACCCGCCATGCCGAGTTGGGATCAGAGCGTGTGAGGCCAAGGTGACAGAGTGGGTAGAGGTTTAGAGGTAGCAAATAGGTGTGTGCTTCACAGTGCGTCTGTTGGCTGGAGCACCGAGGAAGTTGGTCACTGTGGGAGTAAGGAAAGACAAGCGTGGGACTTGTGTGCCGTCCTAAGGATATGGACAAGAGCCACAGACCCTGAAGACTAGAAAATTAAGTATTTTGATCGGATTTGCATTTTCTAAAACTGGCTCCCCAGTAAAACACACTGCCAGGATGTGGGTTCTGGGGCCTATCTGGTAGCAAGGTGGCCTGAGGGGCGGAGGTGAGGGCGGTGGGAGAGGGTTGCTAAATTATCCAGCAGGAGTTACAAAGACCTGAGTCAAATTGAGACACTGTTGACAAATCAGTTGTTCAGAGCATGGTTTATTTTCACAAATGTGTAGAAACCAGTTAAAAACCTGAGATACAAATGAACATACCCCCTGAGTCTCCCAGTTAAGTCAGAAGGAAGAGGATATGGCTCTTCTGCTAAAATAAATACACCTCATATTGTACAAGGTAATAAATAAATACATAAATAAATAGCCTCAATAGAATAAAAATAACATAATTGCAAAAGGCCAAATGGGGGCTGCACATTTCAGAAATGAGATAATTAACAGCTCATCTGATTCCACCGGAGAAAATGAAATCCTTCAGGCCTGGGACTGTGTGAGGGATGTCCCGGCGTCTTCAGATGTCCTGCTGCTTCCGAGGTCCCGAGGCCTTGTCGTGAGAAGGCCCAGAGACGGAGCGGGATGTCGGACTGAAAATGCTTAAACAAGTTGGCTAAAACCATCCGGACTGCTTAAGGCGGGCCAGATACATAGTTAATTTCTTCTGGAAATCGTGCCAGCCATTGATATCGATTGTTTTTTCCTGTAAAGAAACCAGGAAGGTGGTGTTAGATGAGGCGAGGTTGGAAGGCAGGTGACAGGCTGGGGGGCAGGGCAGGGGCGTCTGAGGGAGCAGCTTACCTCCGACGTGGGGGTGGGCAGCAATTGCTTGAATTTCTGTGGGAAGAGACCAAAGCAGACAGTCAGAGACTCGCCTGGAAAAGGAGCAGGCCCTGCTCCCCTCCTCCCCAGAGGGAGCCAGGGCCAAGGCAGGGGTCCTAAAACCCTCCTCAGCTTCACACACCTCAAGATTTGCCTTGATTTTCATTCCTTTCTCCTTGAAATTGTTGGTAGCATTCAAGAATGCATCCAGGTTCAGCCACAGGTTGCCTTCCTAAGGGAACAAAGGATACATTTCAGAGGGAAGGTTGGGGAGTGTTGTTCAAATGTCCAGGCTGAAGTCCTCCCCACAGTTTTCCAAGACTGCTTTCAGGGACATCCTTGGACAATGGCCTCCTCGTCCCCTTCTTGCCCAGGTTGCCCTCAAAGGGCAGAGACCTAGAGGTGAGAGCACACTCCAGGCCAGGCCTCCTTCCCTCCTGCCAAAGCCCTGGCCCCATGTGAGCTGCGTAAATGGCCTGGGTGAACCTTTCTGCACTTGGAGACAAAACATTTCTCAAAAGGAGCTCTCCAGAGGGCGGAGGGCTGGCCAAGCGAAGTATGTGCAGCCAAGAGGCCAGGTAACAGGGTTAATGCTTTGGCTGAATCAAGGGCTCCTAGGCATCAGGAAGAAAATCAGAGGGACCCCAGCGTGGAAACGGGTGCAGCATGTGAACTGTGAGTGCCTAAAAGAGGGGAAACCACAAACTGCCAATAAACTCAGTAGAGATTCAGCCTCTTGTTTGACCCCGAGGAATGCCATGCACACAAAGGTGAGATAATCACTGGAGCCACCGGGAGCTAGGAAAAATAGCTGTAAGTGATAATGCCCAGAGCCGGGCAGGGTGGGAACCCTAACTCAGTAGCTGAAGGGAGAGGAAGGAAGCAGGCCTGCTCACGGGGGAATGTAAACCTGTAACTGAGCGTCAGGCCTTTGGTATATTGTTCACCTTGAGCTGCCTTTCCATTTTGTAATTTAAAATTTTCATGTTCTAGCCATGGCTGGGGAAATGCATTGAAACCCGTGAAGCACCAGAGACACTGATCTGGGAACTTCATGCATATTGTGCAATTTAATTGTCACAACAACCCCACAGCGTTAGGTGCTATACACCCTATTTACAGATGAAAAAACTGAGGCTAGGCAAAGTGGCATGACACATCCGAGGTCACACAGACAGGAGGTGGAGTGGGACCCAGGTGCACCCAGGTACAGGGCTGAGCTCTTACCATCAGGACGGGTATCTCATTTGGGTCCATGGTGTGCTGCTGTGGGGGAAGGAGAGAGAGCCCATGAGTCCTGCTGGCCTGAGGTGCCTGCCAGCCCTTCCCTACCACCTTATCCCAGCTACTCACTTCTGGAGGCACAGTAGACTCGTTTAGGATGCCCATAATTTCCTCGATGATGTTGTCATAGTTCTCAGTCGATTGTGTCCTCAGGGGCTGTCCCTGTGCCCGAGGGGCATGGAGTGCGAGCAGGAGCAGGAGCACGTGCAGGACGGGGAGGCTGCTCATCTCTGGGCTGGCAGGACACCTTCTGTCTTGTCTTGGTCCTTCGTGGTGTTCTGAAGTGTCCAAGACAGCTTCTTGTGTTTTATATGCAGCAGCAATGTGCCCGCAATCGGGCTGAGTGTGTGGGGGGGTGGGGGAGGGGAGGGTGGTCATGGGAAGAATCTTTATCTAACATGGAACCTCCATATCAAGCCACAGACATTCGTCACTTTCTAGTACTCAATATCAGTGAAACTTGGGCGGAAATTACTCAAAGGGTATCTCCTCATCTTTCCAAGGAGGAATAAAAGATGGGCTGGCCACTGAGCAGAGTGGGGGCAGGTGAGAGGACTCCTCCAACAGGTGAGGGGCTGCCTGACTCTGAGCTCCCCCAAGGCACCTGCTCAGTGGGACCTGGTGCTGCCATCGCCTGGACAGCCCTGACCTTCTGCTGCCTGCCCCGCCTATCACGGCCTAATCCTGTATGGGTGGCCAGGGAAGGCCCACTGGGACAGGCAAGAGTTTGTCCCACAGCCTGTCATACAGCTAACCATCCATGTGTGAGCTCATCCACTGAGAAGCACACCTCTTGACACCCCTCCCAACACTGAGTTCCTGGGCTTAAAGCCCCCAGTGGTTTGTCTCCTGGGGTTTGGGCAGCTTCTCTTTGACCCTTCCTGATCCTGGTGGGTGGCAGATGGAACTCAGGCACCAGAGGCCCATTCTTTTATTGGTCTGATAGCAGCACCCTGTGCTGTGGGATCTTAGTCCCTGGGGGATCCTGGCTGTGGGTGCCGTGCAGTCCCTGGTAGCACAGAGAGGCTGGGCTCAGGGACCTGAGGACAGGGATCCTTGAAGAAGCTGTCACTGGGAGACAGGGAGAGGGGGCTGGCCTGGGGTGGTTCAGATGGTGAGATTGGCAAGATCTGAGGGGCGAGGGAAGAGAAGAGAGCAGGGCAACTCCTTAGTTTCAGGCCATTGTTGGGGGCTGATGTTGCAGAGGCCTGGCTCCCAGCCTGTGCTGGAGTCTGGATTCGGCAGATGCATGCCCAGTGGGAAAGACTTGCAGAGCAGGGAAGATGGCAGGGACTGACCCTGGCGGAGATCACAAAGGACAAGAGAAGCAGCAGCCAGAGAGGAAGCAGAAAAACCAGGAGGGTGGGCGCCCAGAGGAGGCAGGGCACCTGAACGAGGAGGCAGACCCCTGCCCCATGGCACCATCCAGCCCTTACACAGGCCAGGGCAGGGGGTTTGGGAAAGGGGTGAGTGTGACAGGGATGTGGGAAAAGTTCTCTGAGAAAACTGGGCCTGGCTGGGGGGAATAAGAGGCAAGATGGAAAAGCCAGGGGTCAGGGTGTCTTGTAATGCAATCAGCTTGGGGAGGTGGGGCAGCTTATGCTGAAGCAGGGGAATTTGGGTGTTTCTGGCTTCTGAGCAGGAGCTGATCTGGTAAGACAAGGACCAGGATGTGGCTGCAGAGGAGGCAAGTGAGGCGACTGTGACCCAGGGCAATGCGGTGAGAACAATGCCCATAGCCAGACACACAGTTCCTGGCTCTGCCACGGGCCAGGCCCAGGAGGAGCCTGGGACCTGGGCCCAGAGCATCCTCAGAAAGCAAAGGCACGTGTGAAATGAAGCCACACGCGGGGAACCTCAGGGCCATGTGCCCACTAGGCACAATTCAACAAACTTTTATTAAGCACTTGCTGTGTGCAGGCACTGTGAATGAAACAGACACGGTCCCTCTGTTTAAGAAACTCACAGCCTTGTGGGGAGGGGCAAACTGAAAGCCTTGCTACTCTCAGCGAGGACTTCGGACCTGCAGTTTCAGCATCACCTGGGGGCTGGTTACAGGTGCAGACCCTCAGGCCTTTACCTAGGCTTTCTGAATCAAAAACTGTATTTTGACAAGGTCCTCAGGAGATTCACATGATATTTAAGATATTCCGATTTAAACACTCAGGCACATGGGTCAGGGGCTGGGCCTCTGAGGCCCAGGGCTTCTTAACTACTCAACCGAGGCTGGGTGTTACCGTCTATACAAAAGCATGGGGGACTTGTGCACACACCAAAAATGTGATTTCTTCCAGAGAAAAACTTCTTTTTTTTTCATATAAATGGGCTTTTTTTTCAGAGAATTTTAAAGCGCGGTGAATTTTAAAGCAATGAAGGCTGAATATTCCTGCACATGTTTCTTTAGAAGTCCTGACTTTGTGTTGTATTATAGCAAAGAAACATCCTGAGTAGTTCTATTTTACATCTTGACATTTGTACGAGGAAGTTTAGGCTTCAAGAGAGCAGTATTGGAAAAACTGGAGTTTTCAGCCAGGGAGAGATATGGTCCGTTGAAGGTTTGGGTCCAGGAAGTCCACTTTAGCTTCTGTGGGGAGAAGGCTGGGAAGAGGCAGGACAGCCAGTGGCCAGTGAGGGGAGGGGGAAGTTCTCTGGACAATAGATGGTAAGGAGGCTGGATTAGGTTGATTGTGGTGGGGATGGAGAGAACTGGATAAAGGAAGGTAAAGACTCTAACAGCCAACTTGCGCTGAGTGGCACTAAATTCTTTCATGGGTTAATCCATTTAATCCTCATAATAAGCCTGTGAGGCAGGTACTATTATTATCTCCATTTTACAGATGTGGAAACTGAGGCTCAGGGAGGCTGAGTTCACGCAGCCAGGAAGTGACATCACCAGGACTGACTGCAAGCAAGTCTGTCTGACTCCAGAGGCTGAGCACCCACTTCAACAGCACTGAAAAGTGACAGAGTAGGGGTTGATGCAGGGTGGCGGGAGGGGAACAGCAGGGTGAGGATAAGAGCCCTGGGATTATTGACGAGAAGGCCACTGGCGCCTCTGGGCGGGCAGGTTTAGTGTGTGGTGGAGGTAAAAGCTGCTGGCAGTAGGCTGAGCTGTGAGGCTGAGATAGAGAAGACCCTTTGAAGAAGTTTTATTCTGAAAGGAAGGCGAGAGACGGGGGCGCAGCTAGAGGTGTCAAGGGGTCAGAGAAAGAAGTTTGTCAAACAGCGAAGCTTGAGCATCTCTCTGCTGGAGACCAGCTGGGGATAGGTGAGACAGCTGGAAGGTGCACCAGCACAGAGCGTGCAGGGGGACGTCCACAGGGAGGGCTCCCACCATTAGGTGGCACGTGCCCACCTGAGCAGAGAGCTCAGGGAAAGGCTGCTGGGTGGGCCCAGTACATCTGGCAGGGAAGGTGCAGTGGGTTGGGTCCACGGGTTTGGTGGCAGCCGGAGACAATGGTTTCTGTGTTCCCAATGTAATAGGCAAAGTCAGCCCCTGAGGATTTGGGCAGGTGGGTTAGAGTTACGTTGGGTGGCATGGTTGGGAGTCTGTGAGCTGACTGTCGGGGGATGACCTTGAGGGGCTGGCAGCCTGCTAGGGTGGGAGACTCCAGGGCTTCCCTGGGTCAGAGTGTAGAATGGAAGGCCCATGAGGCAGGGTGATGGGGCCATGGGAGGAGGCCCCAGTGGGCGGGGAAGGGAACAAGGACGGCCAGAGCTAGGGAGGCAGGAGGTGGTACAACCCGGCCACCTGCAGAGGCCCACTGAGTGCAACCCACAACCTATTTCTGTGTGAGGAACAGAGAGTAGTCACATTCCACCAAGCAAATGGGATTCAGAGGAAGCTGCCAGCTGCCACTATGGAGGACAACTGGGGACCCTCCGCAGCACTTCTGTAACCTCTCTGGGGACAAGGGAACCCTGGGCCTCCCTCAGGAGTCTCCTTGGAGGTTGGCCTGGACTCTCAAAAAGCTGCTTCAGGTGAAATCATAGGAACCCTCCTTCCCTCCCCGACAGGCCGCAGTTCTGCCTGACCCTGGGGACAGGTCTGGCCCTCTGTATGAAAGTGATTCCAGTCCAGGGCATTTGTGTCAGCCCAGGGAGAGCTGCCTCCTCCCCACAGGCTAGGCTGATTGCAATCAGGAAGGGAAATGAGCTGAGGGTGCCCAGCCCGGGCAGGCACGAAGGAAGCCCTGTGAGGGCTGGGGCAGGAGAGCCAGCGCGGGCTGCTGCTGGAGTCTGCAGGAAGGAGACCCTGTGGGTTTCAGGGTGGGCCTCAGGGCCCCACCCACTGGATACCTGTGGGCCTCGATTCGCTTAGAGTGGAGCACCGTGTCCAGGGTCCTGGCCCTTGGGGCCCATCCAACCAGAGGTCCATGCCTGCTCTTTCCTGTCACCCCCACGGGCCTAGTGGAATTTTCTGAGGTGCCCACCAGGCTCAGTCATCATGACGAGCTCCCATGCCACCCTCTCCCTGGCATCATGTATCAGATTTAGTTGGTCCATGATCTCAGTCACGCTTCTGCTGGTGGCCCTGACCACACTGCCTGCTTTTGTCAATACAGAAGGCAGCTCAGAGCTCCTGGCTGGCCAAGCAAGCAGTGCCATCAGATTTTACATGTCCACTGGAGCAGGGAGCTCAGGAAAAGGCCACCTGGGTGGGCCCAGATGAAGAGGCCTGGCCTCCTGTGCCATCCAGCTGTGTCCTTCCCTAGGGCCTGTATAGCCTAACCTGTGCACTCAGCTTTCTGTCCCATGCTGCAGGTGTGGCCTCCTCAGAGCGCACCTGTGCAGAGTGGACCTCCTCCCAGGTGCAGTCTAATAGGGAAAATAGACGGAGAATCACAGCTTAGAATAAGCCTGGGGTGGGGGATGGGGGAAGCCCAGGCATGGAGCAGCCTCATCCAGCCTGGACCACCAGGAAGACTGGAAGAAGGGACAGCTAAGACCTGAGGATGGTCTGGAGCCAGGAATGTCACAGAGGGAATGCTCCCAAGCAGAGTTGGGTTTGGGGGTACAAATGTTCTGTCTGTTGACCTCAAGCCTACTGGCCATGGTTCTGATATTGGGGTAGTTGGGAGCGGCTGTGTCATCCTTGTTGTTGCTAACAAAGGTATAGACATTCAGTGCCCATCACTCTCTCCTTGCTCACCTGGAACCCAAAGATTTGGGACATGCGTTCCTATTGTGGTCATTGTATTTATCTCAGACAAAACCAAGAGCCAGGGAGGAACAGACATATAGCCCTGCATTCCTTTCTCAAAGAAGCTGCCCGAAAACTGTGAGGTGACAATGTTGGGGCTTAAATGCTCGTAATACAGTATTCCTTGCTCTTAAGAAGTACTTGTCTAAATGGTTGAGACTTCACACAGATTATTAGCCACGTAGATGATGTTGCCAGGTAAAAATCTTACCTGCCTCTCAGGCAGAGATGGGGAGGCCAGCGAGGCTGGGTGACAGAGGGTCAGGGCTGTGCAGGGGAGGGCAGGACCAGTTTAACAGAATGCCGAGCAGGACCCTACCCATTACCCTAGAGAAGACAACCCTGTGCCTCTGAGTCAGGAAGAACCATTGGCACCAAAGGCCCTGGCGCCTTCTGTCCTACCACAGTTTGTGGAGCAAGAATATATGGTTTCCTGGTCCTAAGCGGACCCTCGGGAGTTAGAAGGGCTTAAATCCCCAGTGAAGAAGGCCACCTACCAGGCAGCGGGGCCCCTCAGGAAGAGGTGATAGGATGACCACAGGCGCTGGAGCGAGGGGTTTTCCCTTGATGGGGAACTGTGAAGTCAGGGGTTCCTTCTTGTTCCTACAGGGTCCTGAAGGATGCATACACATGCTGCATAAGGGTGCAGCAGCCACAGAGAGGTCAGAGCCAGACAAGCCCAGCCTGAAAATCAACAGATAAGAGGATGACAGTAGTGCCTGTCATGTCAGAGACATGTCTCTCCAGGTAGGAAAGGGCACAGAAGAGGGAGGAGAGGAGAGAAAGATGAGACCAGGCTCTCCCCCACCTCCACCATGTCAGTTCTCTGCCAGAGCTGGTCAGCCCTGGGGAGGGCAAGAAATGGATGTCAAATGAGCTCTAAGCTGCACTAGATTTTCTTTTATATTGCAAGTGACTCAAGACTTGAGAATCTGTCCGAGAAGTTGACCAGAGTCCGGAATGGGTGATGGGAAGGGACATAATTGAAGGCAGTGATTGGAAAAAATAGAAGTGGTGTTTTGTGTGTGTCCCCACCACATTCCAGTCATTCCACAGACACTCGCAGTTATAGAGCATCGTAAGCCCTGCGAACAGCCCCTCCTGAAGCCCTTCACTCAAAGCCAATTATTTGTACGCATTTGCCTCTCAATTCAAACACCCTAACTTCTGTAGGAGATCTGTCTGTCAAGAGTGGATAAATTCCTTTCCTGCAGAAGTGGAGGAAACTCCTGAGAGTGGGGACACGTTTTCATCGCTCTGTCAGTGGTTCACCCCATCTTCCTCTGGGGCTGCGATTCGTGGGTCCTATACCCCCTTCTCTCCTCTTCCCTTTTGCACACAGGACCCTGCATTTGGCTTCTTGTGTAATTTATCTTAAAGTTTCAGGAATTTAGGTTGAAACACTTGCTTGACTGGTTTTCAAACACTGCATTGTGTACTGGTCTCAAAGGTTTGCAGAAGACTTTCCCAACTCAAACAACGTCTTCAGATTTAACTAACTGCACCATAGTCTTGTCCAATTCTTGTCGTTCCACTGTCCAGTACTCTGTGAGGCTGGGATGAGTTTAGAAGACCCATGGCCAGAAATGCCACACTTCATTTCTGCCCAGATGTCAGTGTCAACAGGGCCATGAGGTAATTGACAACAGGTGGGAAGTGGATTTGGAGCCTACAGGTCTCTCTGGTCTTGGTGGCTGTAATTGTACTGGCCTCTCTAATGGTTTTCTTAACTGTAATTGCCTTAGTCCCTCACTTGAAACATCTAGTCTGTATTGGTACACCAACATTCATCACAGTTATCTTAGTGTGTTTGAGCTGCTTTAACAAAATACCATAGACCTGGTGGCTAATAAACAACAGAAATTTATTTCTTACAGTTCTGGAGGCAGGGAGATCCAAGATCAACATGCCGGCAGATTTGGTGTCTGATGAGGGGTAGTTTCCTGGCTCATAGATGACTGTCTTTCGCTATAACCTCACATGGAAGAAGAAACAAGAAAGCTCTCTGGGGTCTCTTTTATAAGGACACTAACCCCATTCATGAGGCTCTGCCCTTATAGTCTGATCACCTCCCAAAGGCCCCACCTCCAAATCCAATCACATGGTGGATTAGACTTCAATAAAAGAATCTTGGAGGGACAAAATCGGTCAGTCTATAGCAGCATTATTCACAGTTGCCAAAAGGTAGAAGCAACCCAAGTGTTCATCAACAGATGAGTGGATAAACAAAATATGGTATATACATACAGTGGCATATTATTCAGCCTTAAAAAGGAAGGAAATTGTGATACGTGCTACCATACAACATGGGTGAATCTTGAAGACATTATGCTAAGTGAAATAAGCCAGACACAAAAGGATAAATATTGCACTCCACTTATATGAGATACTTTGAGTAATCAAATTCGTAGATTCAGAAAATAGAAAGGTGGTTAACCAGAAGCTGGTGGGAGGGGAGAATGAGGAGTTAGTGTTTAGTGGGGACAGAGTTTCAGTTTGGGAAGATGAAAAAGGTCTAGAGATAAATTGTGGTGATGGTTACACAACAATATACATGTACTTAATGCCCTTGAACTGCATACTTAAAATGCTTAAAATTATAAATTTAATGTTCTATATATCTTACCAAAATGAAAAAGGCTAGCCTGGATGTTTTCTCAATAAAGCCTGAGACTCTTCTGAGGCAGGGCGCTCAGAGCGCCAATACAAGCGTTCTCTCCACCCTGATCCCTGGTCCTTCCTCAGCCTGGGGCAGCGGTTCTCAACCTTCCTAATGCCGTGACCCCTTAATACAGTTCCTCATGTTGTGGTGACCCCAACCATAAAATTATTTTCATTGC
>NW_017731416.1:3963646-3964976 GCF_001890085.2 Hipposideros armiger
CTGCCCCAGGGACCTCCCTGAACGGCATCAGAATCCTCAGCTGGTTGCAGCAGCCACATCACTGCTCATCAGCCTTCTAGGACCAGACCTTCCTGATTGTCTGCCTGGCAGCCCCTTCTAGCCTCTCTACCTTGTTCCTCTGCCTCTGCCTGTCCCCAAACAAACAGCCTTGTTTGCGTTTAATCTTGGAACTCTTCCGCGTAGACCAGGACAGCCCCTAACCCACAGCTCCTCTACCACTTCTAGACTTTCTTCCCTTGGGTGCTCCATAATCACCTCAAACTCGTCTCATATAAACTGGATCCTCCTCCTCTAGCTGAGGCGTCCCTTCCCACAGTCTTTCTCATCTCAATGACTGGTACCGCCATCCACCCAGACACCCAAGCCAGGTGGCCATCCTCACCCCCACATTGCCCACTCACCCCACTTCTACCTCTAAGCACTCTCTCACTTCTGTAAGGGAAACCCTTCCTGGCTCTGTGCCCTGTCCACATCCCCTTGGGCTGTCACTTGATGTCTGCTACAGCCTCTTTACTCAAGTCCCATCCTCCAGTCCTGCCCTGCCAATGACTCCTCCATCCAGAAGCCAGGTGGGATCTTCCTTAAATTTAAATCTAGTCATTTTACTTCCCTGCTCCTCAAAATCCTTTCTGTGTTGCCTGGTGTGCAAGGCCATGGCTCCTTGTTCCTCCAGCCTCATCTCCTATCACTCCCCGTGCCCCTGCATCCTGGGTTCGCCCAGGCTGAACAGCTCATGCTCCTTTCTCTCCCTTCCAGACCTTTCTCAAGTTGTTCTTTCATTCTGGAATGCTGGCGTCCTCCCCTCCCACAGCCACACCTCCCTGCTTTCTCTTCAGGCTTAGCTCAGGCACTGCTTCCTCCAGGAAACCTGCATTGCTCGGTCAGACACCTGCTCTGGGCTCAGACAGCCTCTGTGCTTCCCCAGTGGATTGGAGACTCTATCTTCCTTTTTTAGTTGCCATTTTACATCTTTCTCACTACCTTTTTAATCATTTGGAATTAATTTTATTGTGTAGCATAGGGTAGGGATTTTAACTGGCTCCCCCCCCACACACACACACCCAATAGCCATTTTCGTTATCACCATTTAATGAAGAATCAGTCCCTTCCTCATTGATTTGTAATTTGTAATCCCCCTCTCCCACTGTAGGGATAGCCCTTTACTCACACATATCCAGGTCCTTACAGTATTCCTCAGTTATTTCTGAGTGTCCCCACAGTGGTATCCTGTGGTCACACACAACTCGTGCTGATGTCCACACACTTGCTCAGATGTTAGAATCACTCATGCCCAAATACAACTGCCCAC
>NW_017731416.1:3971329-3976487 GCF_001890085.2 Hipposideros armiger
TCACAAGGGTCCTTATAACAGGGAGTTACAAGAGAGAGAGAGAGAGAGAGAGAGAGAGAGAGAGAGAGAGAGAGAGAGAGAGATTTGATAATGCTACATTGAGCATTGAAAAATAGAGGAAGGAGCCACAAGCCAAGGAATGCAGGAGGCCTCTAGAAGCTGGAAAAGTGAAAGAAACAGATTCTTCCAGAAGGAATGCAGCCCTACAAATACCTTGATTTTAAGAACTTCTCAACTCTAGAACTGTAAGATAATAAATTTGTGTTATTTTAAGCCACTTAAGTTTGTGACTATATGTGGTATTTACACACACCTAGGAGTGGAATTGCTGGGTCATGGAATATATTCAACCTGACTAGAAAATATTAAATGATTTCACATTGTTGTACAATTTATGTGTATATTTCCACCAGGAGTATTCGACAACTTTTATTGCTCTACATCCTTGTCAACATGTGAAATTGTCTGAAATGGTCAGACTTTTTAAATTTATACCAATCTGGTAGACACAAATGATATCTCATTGTGGCTTAAATTTGCCTTGTCTTGATTTACTAATGAGGTTGGGAACCTTTTCATATGTTTATTGGCCATTTGGATTTCCTCTATTGTCAAGTACCTGTTCAACCTTTTGCCCAATTTTCTCTGGAATTGTCTGCAATTTTCTTACTTGTAACAATTCTTTAAATATTCTGGATACTAACACTCTGTGGATTATATATGTTGCAAGTATCTTCTTCCACTCTTTTTCTTATTTTGTGACCCCATGGTATCTTTTGAAGAACTGAAGTTCTTCATTTTAACGTAGTCAAGTCTTTTCTTCTTGGGTAAGGCTTTTGTATCTTGTTTAGGAATTCCTTGAGGCCATTAGGTTTTCTTGCATACTAACAATTTTATAGTTTTGTTTTTCACATTGATGTCTTTAATTGACCTGGGATTGTATGAGGTAGGGCTGTGCTTTAATTGTTTCCATACTAATGCTGTATTGTTTCAGCACAATTTTTTGAGAAAGCTGCCCTTTCCCTACTAATTTGCATCACTATATCATATTTCGAGGGTTCATATATATGTGGGTGGGTATGGGTCTCTTTTGGGCTTTCTAATCTGTTCCATTGGTCTGTTTGTCTCTCCTTGAACCAATATCATACTCTTTTAAATAGTATAATTTTATATCTCGGTATCTGGTAGAGCAAGTTCTCCCACCTTAACCTTTTTCTTCAAGAAGGTTTTGGCTACTCTTTATCCACATCAGTTTTAAGTCCACTTGTCAATTTCTATCCCCGCTCCCCCACTACACACCCCGAAAATGCTGGGACTTTGGGATTGCATTGATTCTATAAATCAATTTAAATAAAGTTGTATCCTTATAATCCATGTACATAGTATATCCTTTAATGTCTTTAATGTCTCTAATACAGTTTAAAATTTTCTCAGTAGAGAACTTATACATCTTTTATTAGATTTATTCCTAGGAACTTGATATTTAGGTGTACTATTGAAATTGTATATTTTTAAAAATTTTATATCAATAAAAGTCTTTTCTGGTATAGAGAAATAAAATTGATTTTTTTATAGATTGATTTTGTATCTAGCAAACTGCTAAGCTCCTTTATCAATATTAAAACTTTACCTACAGATCTTTTTGGATTTTATACATATACGAGTACATCATCTGTGAATAGTGGCATTTTGCTTTTACTTCTCTTATTTTTATATTTTATTTCTTTTTCTTTCTTTACTACACAGCGAGAGAATTGTGTACATTGTCGAATAGAAGTAATGACATCAGGCATCCTTCCTTGTCTTGTTATAGATCTCAAAGGGAAAGATTTCATCCTTTTACCCTTAACTATGATGTTTCCTCTAAGTATATTGCAGATATCCTTTATCAGATTAAGGAAGTTCCCTTCTATTCCTAGGCTTGCCCAGCGTTTTTATCATGAATGGATGTTGATTTTATCAAATGGTTTCTTTCCACACAGAGTGAGATGATCATGTGTATTTTCTTCTTCAGTCTGCTAAGGTGGTGAATCACATTCATTTATTTTCTAATGTTAAAATAATCTGTATTCCAGGTAAACCCAACATGGTCATCATATATTAAATTAGTACCATTTTTTTTGTATTGCTACTTTGAGTATCATAATTTTTTAAAAAGATATTCACATCTCTGTTTATGAGTAAGAGTTAAAGGAACATTATGTCCTGATTTGCTTGGAACAACCCCAGTCTATACTTGTCATCCTGCCATAATCACTAATAGCACTTTCTTTTAATCTCAAAATTACCCTGGTTTAGGTGACAAAGTACATGATCACTCCAGTGAGAATGGCTGTGATGCTGCCTTCTTATGTAGCCTGTCTGGTTTTGGCATCACAGCAATGTTTTTCTCATTTTGTATTTTCTGGAAGCATTTGTATAAGATTGGAACTACATCTTCCTTAAATGTGACAGAATTCACAGTTGAAGCCATGTGGGGTCAGAGTTTTCTTACCGAAACCATTATTTTTTAGGTTATAGGATTATTCATGTTTTCTATTAATATTTCTCCTTGAGTCTGTTTTGAGGTTATAATTTTATACTAATTTATCAATGTTTCTAAATTTTGTTAGTATATGGCTTTGCAAAATATGCTGTTATCTTTTTAATGTTTGTGGCATCAGTAGTGGTGGTTATTAATTCTCTCTAATTTATTATTTTGTAGAGGTTTGTTCATTGTTTTAGTCTTTTCCAAAAACCAATTTTCTATTTCATTACTGTTTGTTCTCTATTATTTCCTTTCATACATTTTCTTTGGGTTTATTTTGTTGTTCCTTGTCAAATTTTTAGACATGGATGCTTAACTTTTCACTCTTTACTCTTTTCTAATATATGTACGTAAGGCTCTAAACCAAAGTTTTTGCTGTAAAAGGCCAGATAATAAATATATTTTGCTTGGCAGATATCTCTCGGAACTACTCAATTCTGCCATTGTAGCACAAAAGCAGCAATGGCAATAAATAAACAAATGGAAGTGTGGCTGAGTTCCAATAAAACTTTATTTACAAAATTAGGCAGTGGGCTGGATTTTGCCTACCCTTGCTGTATGTACTGCTTTAGCAATATCAGAAATTTTGATAAATTGTATGCTGTTATTCAGTTCAAATATTTTATGATTTCTATTTTGAATTCTTCTTTGACATGTGGGTTATTTTTGAAGTGTGTTTCAAGTATTTAGGGATTTCTAGTTTTCTCTTCTATTTTTTGGGCTACTAATTTCTTCTTAATTGTATTGTGGTCAGAGACTATGCTCTATATCAGTGCTATTAAATAGAAATATAATACAAGCCATATATGTAATTTAAAATTTTCCAGAAGCCACACTAAAAAAGTGAAAAGAAGCAGGTGGAAATTAATTTTAATAATGGATTTTATTTAAACATATATACCCAAAATAGTATCATTTGAACATGTAATCAATATAAAAAATTATTAATGCCTTATTTTATATTCTTTTCCTTTTTTCATACTAAGTCTTCAAAATACAGTGTTTATTTTACGCATATAACACATCTTAAGTAAGACTAGCCACATTTCAAGTGCTTAGCATATGCCTAGTCACTACTGTGTAGGGAGGTGTTCCTCTAGATGATGAGGTACCTTTGGAAATTTGTTAAGAGCTCATGGTCTAGTATCTGGTCAGTTTTTGTAAACATTCTTTGTATATTTGAAGAGAATCTGTATTCTTTAGTTATTAGACACAGCATTTTATACAAAATACAAGTGTCAAAATATCCATTTGGTCAGGTTTTCTCACGGTGTTGTTCAAATCTTTTATCCTTACTGAATTTTTGGTGTCTGTGGTATGTTATTCTGTCAGTCACAGAGTGGTATATGGAAATCTTTCATCATAATTATGAATTTGTCTAATTATCCTTGTATTTCTGTCAGTTTTCCATTACATATTTTGATGTCATAAATATAATATTTAAATTGTATCTTCTTGAATCAAACAGTTCATTGTTATCAAGTGACACTGAATGTTAAATAACAAATCCTTTTGTTTCTAAAAGGATGTTTGCCTTAAAGTCTGTTTTGTCTTACTTCACTTTCTTTTTGTTATTGCTTGCATGGTATATCTTTCTCTAGTCTTTTATTTTTAACCTCTCTAACATTTAGATGTAGCTCTCGTTTTGCTTTTAAATCTGGTCTGGCACTCTTTATTTTTTACCTGGAATGTTTAGTTGTTTTCAACTTGAATATACTATTACTGTTACGGTATATTTTGGATAAATTTATCATTTTATACAGTGTCTTCCATTTTTCCTACCTGTTCTATTTCTGTTCTTTCTTTTGTTCTTTTGGTTTACTTTTTTTTTTTTTTAAATCGCTTTCCCCTCCTCTCCTAGTTTGGAAGACCTCTAGCTAAACCAGGCATGGGAGGACCCTTCTGCACTGAGAGCCCTTCAATCTTTCTGGCCAAACCCAAGGAAGGAACAGGACCTTGGCTCCCACTTCCCAGGCGTCTTCACTCTCCTCTTGGCTGCCCCTACCCCAAATGCTCCCTTTCACCAGTCTGGGGAACCATTATCAGGCTGGGTGAGAAGCCTGGCCCTAAATCATCTTGCATTCATTCCTTGTGTCCTAAATACCTTAAGAGTCTCGGTTTTTGAAAGTCAAGAGTTTTTTCTCTCTTGCTGAAATAACATCCCTCCCTAGAAGTCCTGTATATTTCATATTCCAGCTGTAGGGATTGGAGTAGCCTTGAGGGGCTACAGAATCTACCTGGAAAACACAAGTGGATTAATATTTCCCAATGTTCTCTTTTTATGTAATTGTCATCAGGTCTTCTTTCCTTGGCTTCTTGAGAAATAAGGAAAATTAATGAAGAAAGCAAGCATCCAGGGACCACAAGTGGCAAGGAGAGAGAGCAGTTCTGTTTCCTCCCCAACCTCATCTCTCCTTTCTCTTTAGGCTCCAGTGTAGGTTATGAGCCCACCCCCCAAAGAGGCTTCCCTGAAGGGGGCACTGCTTGAGGCCTTGCTCTAGTTGAAGCACATGGGCATTTAATTTTAGGGGGGCACCTGCCCCAGGGACCTCCCTGAACGGCATCAGAATCCTCAGCTGGTTGCAGCAGCCACATCACTGCTCATCAGCCTTCTAGGACCAGACCTTCCTG
>NW_017731416.1:3982727-3996602 GCF_001890085.2 Hipposideros armiger
CTACTGTTATGAATCGTAATGTAAATATCTTTTTGTTTTCCGATGGTCTTAGGCGACCCCTGTGAAAGGGTCATTCGACCCCCAAAGGGGTCGCAACCCACAGGTTGAGAACCGCTGGCCTGGGGGACCTTGGCGCCTTGCTGACCTGGTGAATGCCTCTTCATCTTCAGATTCAGTTCATGGTCACTCCTCTGTGTGTCCCTCCCAGCCTGCCACTCACCTAGAGGACAGGGTCTGCCCTCATGTATGTCCTGACTTTGCCTGTGGTCCTCTCTCTGTTTATGAGACCATGTGTACCAGACCCAGAGGTTTCTATGGTGAGGCCATGTCAGCTTCCTCCCTGTGTCTTAAGAGTCCTGGGTGAGGGATAGGGGACCGAATGGTCTCGAATCCTGGGGTAATAAACAGTCTGGTCTCAGACTCCAGGCAATAGGGTGGCAAGCAGGTGGAAACACCATGTGGAGATGGCTCTAGTGGCTGTGAACCTATTGCTCATAGAAGGGTCTGGCGCACCCCAGGCTCTCCTTGCAAATTTGTACTCCATACATTTGATATTTGGGAATGTCAGCTAAGTATTGTAAATTTAGATCTCCCATAGAACGCTCTTCGGGTGGGAGGAAGAGAGGCTGGTAGGGAAGGCAGTGGTTCTGCCATCTTGCCAAACCCTCTTCATTCTAAACATTTTTTCTAATTCTCTTTGGTTTTTAAGTATTTGAAGTGCAGGAAATTTTATTTATATTTTACATTTAAAAATGGAAAATAGAACACACATACAGAAAAGGGTATAAAACGTATGCATAGTTTAACTAAATAATTATAAAACAATCACCCGTGTAACCAGTGCGCGTCAAAAAGTAGACCGTGGCTCCAGAATTCTCCCCACATTTCCATTCTGATCGTGACATCCTCCCCTTGGAGGCAACCTGTTAGCCTTTTATGGTGATTATTTCTTGGTTTTCTTTTAGCTATGTCAGCAACATACGCATTTCTAGACAATATAATTTAGCCTTGCCTGTTTATAAAGGTTAAATGAATGGATTTGAAGTGTTCCCAATTTGTATTGCAAACAAATCTGTTATGAACATTATCCTGGTGCATATATTTATTAGAACAAATGCATCCCCCGACTCCCCCCCCCCCAACCCGCGCAAGATATCCATGTCCTAATTACTGGAAACTGAATATGTTATCTTACTTTTGCAGAAGTGATTAAACAAATTAAGGATTGGGGGATGAGAAGATTATTCTGGATTATCTGAGTGGGTCCAATGGAATCACAAGGGTCCTTATAACAGGGAGTTACAAGAGACAGAGAAAGAGATGGACCAGGGAAGAAGAGGTGAGAGAGAGGGAGNAATCCATTTTGTTAAGTTTCAAATTGAGATTGCATTAAATATAAACATAACGTCGGGGAGAATTGGCATCTTTGTAATAGTTGGTATTTTAATCCTGGAATATTATCTCATCTCTTCATTCACTGAAGTCTTTTTTTATGTCTGCCTATGAAGTTTTTTAGTGTTCTTCATCTAGGTCCTGTATACATTGTCTTTATTCCCAGTTATTTTTCTATTTTTGTTGCTTTTGTGAATGAAAGATTTTTCCTGTATATTTTATTTATTTTTCATGTTTAGTAAATACTCAGTCACCTTACTAAAATTCCTATTTGGTACAAAAGTTTTTCATTGCTTCCCTTGGAGTTCCTACCTTCTGGGTGCTCACTGGCGGTCTTCCCTCTTTCTCTCTTCCATCCACAGAAGGAGGCCGAACTAAGCTGGAGGATTGATCAGTATGCACTCCTGTCCTCAGAGGTACAGGACCAGTCTTGCCCCGTGGGGTCATCTGTGCTTGCCTTGGAAAGAGAGTCTGATCTGGATGCATAGATGTCCAGGGTGAGACAGGAGGGACACAATGCTCCCAGCCAAGGATCCACTGAAACAGGTCTCCTGGGAGGAGGAGAAGAATCAGGTAAAGCAGAGAACTCAGGGAGGGGGTTGTGGTTAATATGGCAGGAGGTTCGGCAGAACCAAGCCTTGCGCTCTTGGGGTTGGCTGGGGACATTGGACTTCCTGCTCTGGCAGGGAGGACCTGGCCATGAGGACCATGGTGATGGGAATGGAAGGGCCCAAGGAGGAAGAGAGGCTGAAAGTGTATACGTTGTGGGGAAGTGTCCATGGAAGGGGGCCAAAGGGAGCAGAGGTGCCTGGAAGGAGGATCTGTCTGCCCAATGCTCCTCCTTTCTTCAGGTGCCATTGTCTTCCCCTCCCCACCTGAGGAAATGCTCATTCTTCCTAAGGGCACAGTGTAGAGGCCCATCTTCCCTGCTCCCAAAAGGCCCATGCCGACTCTGGTGCCAAAAGTACTGCTCCAGAGAAAATTGTCCCTAATTCTTCACCAGAATGGATCCTACTAGTATTTACATCTGCTTGATGACTTCTCTTTCATTCAAATTCTACAACACCTAACTTTTATTGAATGTCTCCTGAGTGCCAGATGGCTGAGCAGATACCACCATGCTTACAGAGTGGAGGAGGTGCCCTGCAGGCCTCTCCTGCATGGAGAGGGCGGCCCTGTGGGTTTCCGTCTGACTCTTCACAGGTGTTGGTGGTTGAGTCACCTCCCTCACTCCTTACCCCACTGGTCTCTGGGAATTCACCTTGTGAAACTGTCCTCTCTTCATCACACATGTGACCCAGCCTGTCAGTCCTGGGTGTTTTACATTCCATTACCTTTTCTTCATTTGGGAGCTTTCATTCCACAGGCTAAAAAATTTTGGGTTGGAGTCGTACAGCACATATATGCACAATGCACTGGTTTTTAGGTGCATTCCCTGGCACTGTGTCATCACTGAGAGCTTGTGGTCGGCCCTGGTGATTCTTCAAATGCAGGGGATATTCTCTTTCCTTCCCTTCCGGGTTTGCCCCCAACAAACCACAGTGAACTGTGATGGCTTCAGGGAGGAGAGGAAAGACTCTGATTNGATAGTGATTTTAAATACGGTGGCTAAGGTGGCTCTCGGGGAGCCCATGGCAGCCCCCTTGACAACTACACTGTGATGAGGGGCTATGGGAGCAGAGAGCAGTACCCCCCAACCAGCCGGTGGGGATTTAGGGAGGGCTTCCAGGAGAAGGCCCTGTGAACTGACTCTTGAAGGATAAGATGAGAAGTCAGCCAAGTGAAGACAGTGGGGAAAGATGTTCCAGGCAGACGAAGCAGCATGGTGTAAAATTTCCCAGGTGAGAGGCCAAAGAAAGAGGCTGACACCTCCATCATTACATCAAGAGTTCATTAAGGGAACTTACATACTAGGCATGTCTTAGGCAGCGGCAAGACAATGTGGATATCCTCCACACCATGTGACATGCGCTAAGGGGTTACAGGGCAGGATGAATGGGGATCCTGCGGTATGTATGACCTGCCTCAGATAGGGAGACGATGCCTTATATACTTGCCCCGGGCTGGGCAAGTGCCTGTTCCAGGAACCAGCATGCCTGGGGCATAGAGGAGAGGTTGGCCAGACAATCTCTGAGGGGATTTACAGGAAGCAATCTCTGTTCTGGCCCAGATCTAGCTGGATCTAGCATCAAGTTCCGGCAGTGGTTGTGTCATGGAATAGTGTCTTCTCCACACATGGGCAATAGCCTAGAAGTGATGGAGAGAGTGACTCCATAGAGCAGCATAGACACGTCACTCTAATGGGAGAGAAGGGGGAGCATAAGGAAGAGGTGTCCACCCTGGGGCCAGTGAGAGCTCGGGTGAAGATCACAGCCCCGGATGTCAGATCACAGGTGGCCCCTCAGTACCTGTGTCTGCAGCCTTGCCCAGGGGTGCTCCGGAGCATGGAGCTGGAGTGGTGGGGTACTCTGCCTGCCTCTGCTAAGTGCAGGTTTGCCCAGAGCTACCTTGTCCATCCAGGGCCCCAGCTGCTCCTCCCCAGCACATCAAGCTGGCTGCCACTAAGCTTGCCCCCTAAGTCCTAGAGCACCCACCTTGGGAAAGGCTGGGCATGGAGCAATGTGTCTAGCATATCTCTGGAGCCAAGACTAGTTTGGCAAGGCAGTCCCTGAGACTCTGGCTGTGGCTTCTGATCTCAGAAGGCAGGAAGCTGTGGCCAAGGCCCCAGTGACAATGTTTGCTCATCTAAAAGGAGAAAGGAAGTGCGAGCCTCAGGCCAGCAGAGTCCCAGGCCTGAGCAGAGGCTTGTGGTGGCAGCAGTGTGCAGCCCCTGCTATCTGGCATCACCCGCCCTCAGTGCTGCAGTGGTCAGAGTGGCCACTGGCACCGGGGACTCCGGTCCCAGCAGATGTGGAATCTGTGACCAAAAGCCTCAGGGTGACTTGAGACCTACCCCGCCACACACAACCCCCGCCCAAGGGCCTCTCTGAGTTGGGGCTTCCCGTGACTGCAGCCACAGAAGTTTCTCGGGTCCCTTTTCTCTGACGCTTTTTCCACAGAACAGCTGAGAATTGATGTGAACCACTATCTGGAGCCCCCATCCCTGAAAACCTCACGGATTCTCCCTTGCGCACTCTTCTCTGCCGCCACACCCCCGCTCTACCCAGAAGCCTGGGAGACAACTCAGGGCTCCCACTGCAGTGAGGCAGAGTCCCACAGTAGCAAGGCCTCGACCATTTTCTGCTTCTACGATGGCCACAAACGTTGCTGGAATTCACACTCTGTCCAAACCCAGCAAATATTAGGTCTTAGGATACAGCAATGAATAAGACTTGGCCTGCCATCAAGGAGCTCCCAGGAGCGGGACAGAGACAACAGAGAAGTGAGCACATACAAACAAGATGATTTCAGGCAGTGATTAGTGTTACTGATAGAATAAATGGACTGGGTGGGCACCATGAGTTTGCATCCTCATGCCTGGGGATGAGAGCACACTGACTCATGGAAAACACACTGTAATCAGGATCAGTGTGATTTTGTGGTGAAAGATATTAGAGAAACATCTATAAGATTTTCCTTTCCTTTCCTCCTACTGCTCATCCTGTGTTCTCTGGATCCCACACCCACTTCCACTGATGTACCCCCTCACCTCCATTTCCAGAGCAGCCAGCCCATCCCCATCTAGTCTGTCTTCTATACAGCTGTGGACAATGCACTTACAACAAACCAATCCCTTTTTTGAAAAGCTACCTATTATGTATATCTCCTCTTGTATTCTTTGAAAAAAAAGATGACATTTTTTGGTTTTCATTCTGGCTACAAATGTAATAGATGTTCAGTACAAAAAGTTTGGAAAACTCAGAAAAGCACCAACAAAGGTACAAAAACCACCCTCAATNAGTCTTGTTGGATTAGGACTCCACTCTTATGACCTCATTTAACCTTAATTATCTCCTTAAAGGTGCTCTCTAAATGCAATCACATTTGGGGTTAGGGCTTCAACACATTCACCCCATAATACATATGTAAAATGCTTAGAAATAATGCCTGGCACATACTAAGCGCTCTATACATGCTTGATACTATTAGCAAATACACAAAATTGCATTGGTCATTATCCTTGGGGAATGAGATTACAAGTTATTTTAGTTTATATTTTTCTGTATTTTCCAACATTTCTACATTGAACAATTTCATTAATCTCGGTGGGGAGTGACACTACTATTCAATAAAAGACATGGGTGGAACACTGTTTGCAGCTCTTCAACTGCTTCCTCATGTTTTCAGTGTCTTAGCTCTGAATAGTGTTTTAAGTTCTTGGCTCAGCTCTCCAGATTTGCGGTTGTCAGAATAAAAAGAAACAAAGGTCTGGCTCAGATCACCCAAGCCCAGCAGCCAGAGCTTCCATCTCCCAGTGTACAAAGTGATAAGGGTAGGACCGCAGCACACTGTGTGCCCAGCCCATATCCACACCCTCTAGAGGGCTGGGAAGACCTTTAACAATGGGACAGTGAATAGATCTGCCTGAGTCCTTGGTTGCAAATAACCAAATCCATACTAAATATTTTAAGCAGAAAAGGAGCATATTCAAGAATGTTAGGTAGCTCACAGCATTGCTGGGAGGGTTCAAGAAATAGGGTAAAATCTCAGCTTGCAGGAACAACTCCCCAAACCAGCCACTATCCATAGCTTCTGCTACCAGCCTTGGGCCAACAAGATGGAAGCCACATGCAGGACCTACTCCTTTTCGTTGATGACTTTGGAATCAAAGGTCCATGAAGGTGCCTCTCACTGGCACAGTCTAAGTCACTTACCCACCTCTTCCTGCAAGGGAGGCTGGAAAAGAGAGTTTTCTGGATTCTACCTTGAAAGAGGTACTCACAATGTGGGGAACTATCAAAATACAGGAGCGTGTTCAAAATGTTGGCAAGTTCAAATAACAGAAGGTCCACTAAACTCAGAGAAGCATGGCCCTGATGTCCTAACTGCAGGAAACCTGAGCCCAGAGTGGCTGAGCCCATCCTTGGCCCACTCTTAGGGCCACTAGCAGGCTGGACACAGAGCGGACTCTGGGTCTCGTGGGTGGTCACTTGTGATGATAAAGAGGCAGCAAAGTCATTGCTGGTTAGTCCTGATGCCTAGAAGCCTCTAGATTAGCCCCACTTGTACCAATAAACATAGAGAGGGGCAGAGACTTGCCCAGGGCTGTGCAGCGTAACAGAATCAGAGCCAGGACTGGGATTGGTGTCCTTTGCTCCACTTTGGTGCCTGGTAAGATTTAGGTCCCAACTCAAATATTTCCTCCTCTAGGAGGTCTCCTTCGGGTTAGGCTAGGACCAAATGTGTGTCATGGCATTCATCACCTTGGACTGCTGTTACTGCTGCTTCCTATTTGTCTCCCCAACCCTTAGTTCCCAGCAGGGGGCAGAATACATATTAGTCAACATCATCTGAATGATTGTGTGGGGGAAGAAGAAACTTCCTTCTGCCCTTCTAGGTTCTTCCGGCTGGTCTAATCATTAAGTCATTATAAGGCAGATTAACAAGAGAAAAATGACCAAATTTAATTACATATGTATGCATGGAACTCCACATACATGAGAGAGTCAGAGACAGAAAGTTAAAATGAGGTATATGTGACATTCTGAGCTAAGGAGGAGATAAGGGCTTCAGAGGGGAGGAAGGTCATCATGGGATGATAAGAAAAGCAGATGTTCAGTAATTAGAAGTTTGCCCTGCCCTATAGGTAGGTCAGCAATTTATTTCTGGTATAACTGTTATTATGGGCAAGACCCCTAATTTAAATTCTTTAAGGGAAAGGTAGAAGCTTCTCCTGAGTCCACAATGTCTTTAATGCCTTCAGCACAAAATAATTCACATGCCAAATTGGCACATCCTGGGGAGGCCTGATCTGAACCCCTGCAAGTGAATGAATGAATGGATGAATGTGAGTCTGACCTGAGGCAGATGTTCTCCCCTCTAGACTTCAGTCTACTGGTCTGTTGAATGGAATAATGTTCTCTGCATTCTCTGGACCAGACCCTGTGCCAGGCTGGAAAATATGATCATATTTTAGGATCATAAATAGGATCCTGCTTGCCTTCCCCTCTCAGTGGTGCTATTTGGGAGGAGATAGATATGAATGGAGATACCTCTATTGTGGCTGACCTTACTAAGAGAGAAGTTCAAAGAACCCCTTCTCCCCCAGCCTGGCCTAGGTATCTCTGGGCCCTGGGTTCCTTCCTGCAGGGTTCCATGGCTGCCACACCCATACAGTCTGGAGGCCTCAGAGTCACAATTGCCCAGGCCCACAGATGGTTCATAGATGGAGACCCAGAAAGGAGAAGGAAACCTTGGGAGCCCAAGACAGGAAAGAATAAGTCCCCTTCCACAATGGTGGGAACAGGCCTAGAGAGGAGAGACACCTGGCCATGATCCCACAGCCAGGCCCAGGGGTTTCCTATCCCTATCCCTCAGGTGGGACCAAGCCATGCTCAGAGGAAAACAGAAAAATACTCAGTTAAGCCGCAATCTGTCACAGCTTGCAGCTTATGCAGGTTTTTGAATTAAAATATTCACAAGTAGCAGAGACATCTGTAGGAAGAGTAACGGGATGCAACATCCTGCAGGAGGCCAGGCTAAATGTGTCCCATGACATCACTCTACAGAGGAGGCTGCCAGGAGCCACCAAGGGCCTAGAGCAGTTCTGCAGCTGAGTGCTGCAGAGAAGGGCGGGGCCTGGGCTTGCTGCATGGCTCCTGGGCCCTGCCCTGCAAAGAAATGCTTTGTTGGCCCCTGGCCTATGGAGAAATTGTCTGCCCATCAGTCCAGTCTGGGAGATACCTTCTTTCTGCCTGGCCTTCTGGTTCCCAGTGGGTCTCCTCCTGAGTACCAGCAGGTCTTCAGTTAATCTGCTGCCAGTGGGTGTAGAGGGGGGATTCTGATAGCCATGTGACACCCTCTTGGAGGAGCTCTGCCAAGCCTGGAGCATGACAGATTCCATCAAAGTCCTGACCAGACTGTGCTTGAGTTCCAGCAGGAGTCTAGATCCTGTGATGGGGAAGAAGGTGGAGGGTTCTACTGTAAACANCAAAAACTGTAATTACGTTTGCACCATCCTAATATTTCCTAGTCGAAAGAACCTGAGAGGGTAGTGGAAAGTTTCTTCCTCCCTCTCAGTGCAATGAAGGTCATAGTGAGAGCAACATTTTCCAAAGAAGATGCTGCAGAGATAATCCTTATTATCTTAGATAAATAATTCTTATATCTTAGAGTTGCTAGGGGTGGAAAGAATCTGAGCTCATCAGACAATTGTACCTGGATGATGCTCACCAAATCCTTAGGTACTGCCGCTGGCTGTTTGTTCTGTATCAGCCTGGCTCCCTGGAGATAGCTTCTGTTTTATTTTAGTGGAATTCAATTTGTATATTTAATCCATCTGTTAAAATTCCATTTAGGATTTTTGTGCTTATATTTATACCTGATATTGGTCTATTTTTTTAGTTGTTTAAAAATTTGCTGTCACATCAAGTTTTGGAATTCTGTCTGTATTTATCGCACACATTGAACTGAATGACAAATAATGTTATATAGTTTCAAATAATTTATGTAATATAGGGATTATTTATGTTTTCAAATTAAAAAAAAATATTCTCCCTAGCAGAATAGAACATTAGGCTGGGAGCCAGAATGCCAAGTTTTGGTTTGGTCTTAGTCTGAATTTTCTGTGAGACCTTGAGCAAGTCCCTGCCCTTTCCTGGGCCTCTGTAGGATGAGTGAGGACAGGACAGCTGGTTCAGACATCTCGGTCGCCCAGCCAGCTGGCCTTTCTGGGTGATCAGCCACTGGTCCTTGGGGTTGTTCCTTTGGCCAGACCCCCTCTGCACCTTTCTGGCACCCCTACCAGATTTGTAGCCAGCTTTCCCCCCCTACCTTTGAAGTGCTTTGTGCTGCTGTGTTGGTTTCTCTCCAGCCCTGAAGGGACCCTCCCAAAGCACTGTTTTTGTTTTCAACGTAGGCTGGTGTAGGCGGTGTCTTAGGCATTGGTTTTTTGGTTTCCTGTAATGAGCTCCGAGAATGGGAAGCACCCTGCCTGCCTCCGGGGGCACCATCCTCTCCCGGAAAGTCTTTTTCTTTTGACTTCCCCCGCCCCTGGCCTCTCCCAGAGAGCCCCTCCTTCCACCACGTCTAAAAGGGTCGACCTCTGCCCAGCTCCCCTCCCTCCGTAACATCTTCCTGGACTGACATGAGCCACTCTGAATGCCCTCAGCCACCTCCAATCTGACCTCTCTCCCCAGCCCCAGCTGTTCTCATGGCCACCAGAGCAGGGGAAGCTGGAGGCAGATGCCAAGGGACCCAGGTGGCGAGGGGTCCGGTAGTGCTGACCCTCTACACAGGGTCAGTTTGTGCCATGTGAGCAGGGACATCATTCTGATTTCTCTAATGATCTTCCCATGACCTGCTTTTCCCTCTCCAGCACCCAGCCCTATTCTGAACCAAGAGAGGGCCCTGGAAGTGGCTTCTTCTTATAATAGATTTTTGCTTGTTACAAAAATGTCTATTCATTGTAGAAAATTTGGAAAACACAGATAAATTCAAAAACGGAAAACCTTATAATCCCACCACTTAGTGATAACCGCTATTCACCTTTCTTCCATGTTTTCCACAAATATATAAATGCTTTTACACATAAATTGAAATCATCCTGAATGCACTATTTTACAACCTGCATTTTTCAATTGGCCGCATGCCATGAATGCCTCTCTCTGTCAATGTGCCATCTTCTGCATCGTCATTCGTATGGGCAGCTGAGCATGCACTGTCCTGTGGACGTACAAAAATGAGTTCAGCTTTGTGATTAGACAACATTTGTGTAGTTCCAACTTGGCACTGTTGTAAATAATATTGCAGTGACAATCCTTGTGAACATGTTAAGTCCTGATGTTTCCCCCCTTTGTGTTAATTCCTATGCAAACCCACCGGTGGCAATCAAAGGTTAAGAATTTGTTGAGGCTGTGACACACCTTGCCAAGCTGCCCTTCAAAAGGGGCTTGCGGGATGTTAGACCCTCAGATGCCCACACTTTCTCCTGATGTCTACCCTGCTTTTATTGTTGAGATCACCTGGCCCGGCCTGGGGCTGAGCTGCCTAGGTGGCCACCAGCAAAAGGGTCTGGGTTCTGGTAGATGGAAAGAGTGATGGTGGGAGCAGGGCCTTCCAGATGAGTGCAGTGGGCTTATGGAATGCTGATCCTCTCTCTTCTCACAGGGATTAGCACCCCATGTGACCTGTCTGGGAGAGGGGACCCCACCACAGTCTTTGGAGAAAGGAGACACAAAAACAGGTGGTGCCATGCAGGCAGTAGCTTCAGTTTTCACCTAGGCGGGCAGCTGGGCAGAGAAGGGCAGCATCTCTTTTGTGAATTGCCTGTCCATGCCTTTTGCTCATTTGTCGTTTTCTTCTTGATTTGGGTTACATGCCAAATCCTGAATCTGTTGCCCATAGCATAAATATTTTTTTGCATGTTATCTATTTATCTTTTCGATATTTTAATGGTGGTTTTTAACATGCAGACATTTAAATAGTCAAATCTTCAATTCTACTTGTCTTTTCCTTTGTGGTTTCTGCCATCTTCGTTGTGCTTAAAAAGATTCCCCCTGCCCCAGGTGGTATAAACAGTCATCTATATTTTTTTCAAATTTTTTGTTTGCTTCATTTCCAAAGTCTTAAAAATGGGGTGTATTTCCCATCAAATCCTGACTTTGTACAGGTGGGAGACATATGCACAGCTGTCTCCTCAGGGACCAATGCTGGTGACTTGATCAGCCCTAACTCCCAACCCTATGGACTTAGGACAGATTCCAAGAGCTTCACCTTTATCCTGCTATGGCTTTGGGAAAACCCCAGGAGCCCTCTAGTTATTTTATTGGCCTTTTTACAAGAAAAGAATCTGGGCTTGTCTCTGTCTGGTTGGCTCATCAGAGAATTTTTAATTAAAAGAAATCTTCCTAAATGAGTGGGTTAATTCATGCCTGAAAGCGAGGCGATGGCATTTCCATTGAGCAAGCACACTCCATGTGGGCAAGGACTTTTTGTTTGTTCGGTGTTATATCCCCAGTACCCACACAATGCCTCACACATAGTAGGGACTCAACATATATTGGGACTGAGTGAATGCATGAATGACTATCACGTATCCATTTTTTAAATTTAAAAAGGTAATAACATGAGAAAAATACTCATGTGGCCAAGTTTAAAAAAGTAGCATATGGTACTGAATAAATTGTATCCATTATTCATTCATTTACCAAATAGTTATTGAACTGTGCTATGTGTGGGGGAAAAGACAGGGTTGATGTGAGGATTAAATGAGTTACTATATTGTATTAGTCTTCTAGGGCTGCCATAACCACAGGCTGGGTGACTTAAACAACAGAAATTTATTTTCTCACAGTTCTGGAGGCTGAAAGTCCAAGATCAATGTGTATTGGCAGGGTTGGTTTCTGGTGAGGCCTCTCTCCTTGGCTTGCAGATGGCACCTTTTATTTATTTATTTATTTATTTATTTATTTATTTATTTATTTATTTATTCATTCATTCATTCATTCATTTGGGAACAGCCATGGTCATTGGTTACACATTGTTTTCATGCTACAATGGCATAGTTAACTCTTTTTAGGGAGGGTGCAGCTCACAGTTGCCCATGTGNTGTTGGTTTCTCTCCAGCCCTGAAGGGACCCTCCCAGCAGGGGATATTCTCTTTCCTTCCCTTCCGGGTTTGCCCCCAACAAACCACAGTGAACTGTGATGGCTTCAGGGAGGAGAGGAAAGACTCTGATTACTGGGGTTACACTTACCATCTTTTCCCACTAAAAAGTAGATTGCCTCCTGAATTCAGATTCTTTCTTCAGGAAATTAACTCTTGCTTTTCCTTTTTTATGTAAGAAATCCTCTATTCCTAATTATTTAAGATAATTTATTGAGAAAAGATGTTGAATTGTTGTGGATTCCTCTTTATATGATTTTTGTCAATTTTCCTATTAATAGGTATAATGGAAAGAACACAGGCTTGGGAATTGGATGACCTTGGGTTCAAATCTCATACCAACTAAGAGATCTCAGGCAAGTTACTTCAGCTCTCTAAGCCTCAATAGCCTCATCTGCTAAATTAAGTATATTGGTACAGGTGACCACCAGTAATAGTAACCTCCTCAAGCCAGCAGGAGTGATCACAGGGTCACTGGGAAGTAGTTCACAGGCTCCAAATGCAGGAATGTGGCTGGGCCTCTAGGGCACACTGGATTCAGGAATGTGGGTGCAGTCAGCCATGAGGGCCACTGAAAGTTCAGACCCCATTGTGGACTGGCTGAAAATCTTTACCTGGGATTTGTTTTAAGATGCAACATAGTTGGGCCTGAACCCTCGTCTAGTCTGGTTTTTTTGTACTGACTTTCTCCACCCCTCACTGACCCTATAGAGAACTCAACAATGAATTTTCTCTGTTTTTCTTCTCTGCTTCTCTGGGCACATTTGCTTCATTTTCATGTTCTCTGCACATGTGTACTCACTGCAAAAAAGGACTATAATTCTAATCCCAAATTCCCAGGGAAGAACTCCAACGGGTCCAGCTATTGGTCTGGTTACTAGTCCTCTCGACCAATCATCAGTGAATGGAGGACAGAGTCACACTATGTGAACATGGCAGCCCCTATTGTAAAGTTGTGGATGTTGAAGGGGGTTCAGAACAGCCCTCCCCAAAATGTGCTGCTTTGGCATGTGAATTATTTTGAGCTGAAGGCATTCAAGACCCTGTGGGCTCAGGAGAAGCTTCTACCTTTCCCTAAAGAATTTAAATTAGGGGTCTTGCCCATAATAAGAGTTATCACCAGAAATAACTTTTTGTCCTATAGGGCAGGACAAATTTCTAATTACTGAACATCTGTTCTTCACCCCAAGGCATCTGATCTCTTGTTTAGCTCAGAATGTCACATATATCTCCTTTTAACTTTCTGTCTCTGAACCTCTCATGTATGTGGGGTCTCTGACTCTCATGTATGTGGGGTTCCATGCATACATATGTAATTAAATTTGGTCATTTTCTCTTGTTAATGTGTCGCATATTGACTTCATTATTAGGTTAGTGCAAAAGTAATTGCAATCTCAGACCGTGAATTTTAAATCATTATAACTAGACTCAAACACATCTTTATTAATCAGAATAGGAACAATTACAATCAACACGTTTTTTCCAACGAGAAATAAGTTTATTTATTCCTGTAGAGTAAAAATTTGTGCTTCGAGATTCGATGAACTCTTGGAAAGCATTTTCTGCATCATGTTGGTTGTGGAAGTGTTTTCCCTGCAAAAAGTTGTCGAGATGCTTGAAGAAGTAGTAGTCGGTTGGCGAGAGGTCAGGTGAATCTGGCGGATGAGGCAAAACTTCATAGCCCAATTCATTCAACTTTTGAAGCGTTGGTTGTGTGA
>NW_017731416.1:4004772-4034273 GCF_001890085.2 Hipposideros armiger
CCTCTGAGCGCGGGGGGCTCCCCGGACCCGCGCCGGCTGCGGGCAGGCAGCGGGCGCCCGTGCGGAGCGCGCGGAGCTCCCTCCCTCTTCCGCCGAGACTCCGCAGCGGCGCGGGGAGAGGGCGCTGCGGAGCAGGGGGCGGGGGCTAAAAATACCCGGCGGCGCGGCGACTGCTGGGGCTGCGAGCTGCGGGGCTGCGGGCCGGGGAGGCTGTCCCGGGGCCAGGCCGGGCCCCGCCGACCGACATGCTGACCTTCTTCCTCGTCTCGGGGGGTTCTCTCTGGCTGTTCGCCGGTAAGTCCCTGTCCTGTCCTCGTCCCTGACCCCCTGACGCTATGGGGTCTGGGTCCCGGGTGAGGGTGAGCCCCCAACCCTGGCTTCCGAGCTGTCACTTCAAGGCCCATTCCAGGCCGCCCAGATCACCACGCCTCAAATTCAAGCGAGTTTGGGAAACAGCTGGGTCAGCAGAAATGAGGGGCCTTGCTCCCTGCGACCCAACAGCAACCTCTCTGCGTTTCTCCCGCCCCCAGTGAATAGCGAGGACTATTCAGTGATCAAGCCTAGGCCCTGAGCCCACTTGTTCCCCAAGGCCAAGTCCAGGGACAGATTTAGTGCATCCTTGTTCATCTCCAGGGTCTGGAAACCGAGGGTGTTGGTCCCAGACGTTCCTCAGCAGGTCAACGACTTAACCAGGACAGACCTGGGGCGTCCTGATCCCCGTAAGGGGGTTGCCTCACTACCGTTCTATGCCCACCCTTCAGCCAGAGTACAAGATTCCTGTAAAGCGGGGTTCACCTGGCTCCTCAGCTCTGCCCAGGGCTTGTGTCCCACCCGCCACTCACAGGAGTCAGCCCCTCACTCCTGCATCCTCTCAGGAGGCTGGGAGGCCCCCTTCTGAATGCCCTACCCCTCCTCCTCCCGCACCCCTTCTACACTCCCCCACACCTGGGGTCTCACCACAGGCCCTTTCATCCACTAGTTTTGCTGCCTGTACCAGCTGCCCTCCTTTGTGAGCCTCATATAATACCACTAAAGGGTCTCCACCACCCCCATGTGCAGATTCAGCCTGATAATGTATGTGAAATGCCCGAACCTTAAACTGGCCTTAAACCCGACCTAGCCCAGAGCAAATGCTCTGGGAATGTTAGTGTTTATTATTTCACATCCAGACAGCATCAGAGGAGGTAATAGGCTCTTTCTGAGCCAAAGAAGGAGGGAAGTCGACCCTTTTGGAATCCTTACCTGAAACTTTGCGCGTGTTGTGTAATATTCACAGCAAATTCTAGGAGGTTAGTGGTACTTTCCCCTTTTTACTGAGGTCAGAGGTTAATTGATTTGACCAATGTCACACGGATAATATCTGGCAGATGGGGGTTCCATCTCAGGTTTTAATTGATCAGTCATTGCTAAGTGCTGGATGGTATTAGGCTTGAACCTAATAGAAAGTTGGTGGGCCGGTTAATCACTCTCCTCACCTGCTGCCTGCTGCCCTGAGTCGGGCCACAGGGATACCTCCCCTGAGCTGGGGAGGGGAGCGGGTGAGGCCTCTCTAATCCCCTTCTCTCCCTAAGCTCCTTCTGTCTGCCAGTGTCCAAGGACAGGCTGTGCAGGGCCACTTGGCCTGATGTGCTCATCCAACAGACAAGGATGGCACTAGAGCTGGGGTCAGGGGTAAGAGGCAGGTATCAGAACAATGATGGCGATGATAATGGTAACACAGCCACTATTTATTGCCTGGGTGATTGTCTCGGAGCCTTTCTTCAGAGCCAGGACCCCTTTGCCTACCCTTAGGAGGGCCCTACCAGCTTGGTCTTCTGTGGCTGCTGGGAGGTGACAGGGCTGCCCGGTCACATGGGGCAGGAGTCACTAGTAGCCTGTGAGAAAAAGCCCCTCACAGTGCTGGGTCCTTGCCTGAAAGTGGGGTTCAGCAGGCACTGACTCAAACTGGCCTTCTGTCCTGCTTCATTGTGGAGCATTTCCCAAAGTGGTAAGGAGCCTCCTCCCCACATGGGGAAACTGCCTCACGGAGGGACTGTCCAGGGGCCTCAGAGTGGTCAAGCAGGGCGACCCTTGGTGCAGGTGGCAGCTGCTTCTAGAGGGGCCAGATTTCTCAATGCAAATAGGAATTTCCTCACAGATGCCACACTTGCTGTAAGAGTGAGACTGAGGCTGGTGTGTGGTGCTCATTGGACAGAACACCCCAGACACATGTTGGGGCGTGCCCAGATTGCCTGTCCACTTTCCTTGGGAGCCTTTCTCTGGGGGCCGAGGGGACTCCTAAGCTAAAATTGAGAACACATTCCGCCTTGTAATCTCCAGGGTCCTATGGCAGCTGCCAGATCCCTTAGGTTCAACCGGAAACAAGAGAAGACCCCGAGGTGATTTCACCTTTTAGTAGAGTTATGTGTTTTTTGCTGCTCCATCTGGCCCTAGGGAGACAGGGCTGTCCTCACGGGGCCACAGGGAGAGAACGACATGCAGGTTGGAGGGAGCCACCTGGAGGAGGAACTGACTCTCGAGGGGAAGTAGCTATGTGCTCTGAGTCCTTGGAGAGAGCAAGGGCTGCATCTGTCCTCCCCACTGGGGAGGCCAGCCCACGTTCCACCTGTGTGTTGAGTAGTAAACAAGGAAACAGATAAAATAGATCCAGCATGAGTCAGATGCTGTGCCTGGTCTCGGTGCCGTCAGCACTCAGGACTATGGCAGCAATGGATTGTCACTTCTTCCTGCTTATATGGCACCATCGTGCAGAGTAGAAAAGAGGTACCCCTTTTAGTGGATGACTTTCTAGGAGGGCACCCCTTCCTCTAGGCTGATGCAGCCCCGTAACCTTGTGTAGGGTCCAGTCTTCTCAACCATATACAACTGAGTGTGCTTCTGCAGCCCAGAGGGGTGTTTATCAAAGGCAGGGAGGCCAAACTCTAGGTAGAGCAAGTCAGGCCAGAAAAGGTGTGGAGAAAGAACTGTGGTTGGGAGTGGGTCTCAGGATGTTGTGACTGGGGAGACTGGTGTGGGAGGAGGGTGGTGTCTGGATATGAGGGGATTCTGGAAGAGAGGGTTTTGTTTAGGGGCCAGAGAAGCCCTCAATTTAGCTGTAGTGGCCAGGCTGAGCCAAAGCAAGGAGAGTGAAGGCTGGGAGAGCAGCAGGAGGCTGTTGTGATGTTTACAAGAATAGATGTGGCCCAAGGATGGCCCATTTGAGGCTGGGCTCCGGGAAGGGGAAGGTAGGAGTACCCAGCTGTGACCTTGGGGGAATAGTGGCTGGTCCTGGTGGCAGAGAGTGCTGTGGCAGCCATCTGGCTGTAGGTGTCCAGGGCGGGAGCAGACTTGCATAGCCTGGCTCAGCTCAGCCCTGTCAGCTCTTCCCCCACCTTAGGCTCCCATAAGGGCGGAGAACTGGCTTGGAGTCTGGGACTGTCGTATGCGGCCCAAGAAGGCAGGTAGGACCCTGACAGATGGTGGAGCTCCAAGCAGAACAGCTGAGGACATGTCTCATAAAAGAAAGCTGGATTTGCACATGGTACTTACTCCACCTTGTGGGAGAATTCTGACCTCAGTGCCTTCTCACACTTGCCAAGCCTGTGGTAGGACACAGGGGTGGTCCCAGTGAGAGCATGCCGACACCAGGGGGCAGCAGAACCCAGCCATTCTGTTCTCTGGCTGGTTTTTTTGTTCCTTGTGATTATTAGGGCTCTTAGGTTGACCTTGAGAAGGCTGAATTTGGCTTAGCTTCAGCCCCACTTGGGACGCAGAGCTGTCCCATACACACAACAAGCAGGATAAGTGAGCATGAAGCTTATTTGCCAAAAGATGCAAAAATTATAGGTCTTTGTATAACAGAAGCTGCCCAGTTGTAACTATCCAGTGCCTGGCACATGATAAGCATTCAGATAGTCACCGAATGAGTACTGTGGGTGGGGGGATATTTGTTTTTGGGGGGGAAGTGCTGTTGCAAACATGCTGACTTGACTGCTACCTACCATGTATCAAGCACTGTTCTCCAATTCTCCAAGCTTTCTTTTAATCCTCCCCAGATGAGGCACCAAGGCTCACGTGTAGTAGCAACTCCTAAGAGCTGTGCGCCAGACCCCATTACCAGACTTGCAGTCCAGGGAGGGTGCACCAGGCACGATCAGGCAGGGTCGGAGCCCCTCCAGCAGGCTTGTCAGTGGGCACAGGCAAAGGAGCCGTCCTTGGACGGGGGGGGGGGGTTTAAAGAGAAGACAGGGGTGAAGTGCCAAGAGTGGGGACTGGCACACCAGGAAGTTATAGCTAAAGTTATAACAACCTGAAAAGGGTGTGTAGGAGGCTGACATGCAGAAAGGGAGTAAGGAAAGGAAAGGCGTTCCAGGCTGAGGGGCCTGTGTGAAGAAAGGTTGGCAGTAGGAATGGATGCGATGTAGGGACATACTCCACCTGGCCAGTGAGGTCACCAGGGCTGGGCTCTGCGGGTCCTGGAATACTAGGCCAGGCAGCATGGACTTTATTGTGTGTGGTGGCTGCATCAAGGATGTACGGCCCGAACTGGGCACATGATGGCCAAGGTGACACCATCCCTGTGCTCCACAAGCCACGTGCATCCCCTAGTGGCACACGTTCCACTGAACTATAGTCTTTGGCCTCCTCCACTAGCCCTCTGACCCCCTGGAGGGCAGGGCCAGGGTGCCTCCTCTCTGTGCCAAGCCCAGGGCTGGGCACACAGTGTGCATCAGTGTTTATTGCATAAATGAATGATACAAGAGTTCTCTGGAAATATTTTAATAATGACATGTTTTATAAGTCATGTTTTCATCGCAAATTGATTAACAAACAACAAACCTGGAGTGTGCTCCTACTAGGTGCCAGACTCTGTGCCCAGCTGTGGGACGATGCCAATATGGTAGAAGCAGTAGGGAAAGGCAGGTGTGAACTCCTTGCAGGCAGAGCCAGGTCAGCCTTCACTGGGTAATTCTTAGTGCTGAGAACCCAGGACAGAAGGAGGTGTTCCAGAAGTGTGTGATGAATGAATGAATGACGGAACCTACAGCCACAGGATGGCTGGTTTTGTGGAACATAGTCTTCTCTGAGGATAAGATTCTGTTGTTTCCTTAGTTAAGAGTCTGTTGTTACCAGTCTTCCAGTAGGATGAGAACTCTGGCCAAGCAGAGCTGAAAAGAGGCCCTAGTCAAGGTCTGCAGCTCACTGGATGGTCTGGTATGCTGACCCAGGGCTTGGCCTGGCCAGAGCCCCCACTAACCATTCATTGGGCCCTGGCAGGGGAGTGCTGTGGGCAAGATGCTACCTTGGGCCCTGGGGGTTCTCCTTCAGCATGCCCAGAGTGGTCCCCCATTATCACTTGGCAGCTCTGGGAGCCCATGGTCAGTGTGGTCATTCCCAGACCTCGTTCCTTTGTGTGGCTTCTGATTCATGTGGGGCTTGGGGTCTGACAGGTGGAAGTGGGATGATGGGAAGTGGGTGAGGACAAATTCTGAGCTGCGCTGAAATAGCTATTCTGAGGCCCAACCTGTAATCTCAGAGCCTGGAGGGTTTCAAATCCCAAGAAGTCCCACCTCTGCCTATTCACCTGCTCTTCCTGGAGACACCTTTCCTCTCCCAAAAGCTACCCAAGGCATTTTGCTAGGGGGTGTCTGTGGAGAGTGGGGATGGCTCGCTTCTGATTTGCCACCTATCCATGTAGACCTGCATTTGGAGATAGCTGTCCCCTGGGGTGCCAGGCCAGGATGGGGCCAGCGACGGAACAATCAGCATCTCAAGTTTGTTTTGTCCCAGGACAAGCAAATCTGGGCTGGAACCTCTTGAGGCCAGGAACAGACCTACTGACTGATGGCTATTGGAGGAATGAAAGAGGACAGGTTGGACAGGCAACTCTGGGACAGACACCACTAACCACCCCTGCCAGGAACCCTGCCTGACTCCCAGCACACTGCAGCCTGGCCCACTAGCACAAGAGCTGGATCCCAAGGGACCGAGCAGGACTTGGCTCTGCTACGACGTCCTGTTTTTGTCTTTAGTGTGTGGATCATTTTTTGGGGCTAAGACTCCTTGGTGGGGCTCCTTCTGACCACTAACCCCTGCCCCAGCTGTGGCTATAAACCATTCTGGGCACTGACTGCAGATCCTGCTGAACAGGCATAAGGGCCAGTGGGAGGGACAGTGAAGTCAACCAGAGATGGACAGCAAGGCCAGCTAGAGGCCACACAGCAAGGACAGTCAGAGATGGCGGTGGGAAGGTGATCAGAGCTGGGACAGAGGCAGCAGCAAGATGGGATGTGGGCAGGGAGATTGGCCAGAGGCTGGACGGCCAGGTCCTAGAGGCCAGTGAGAGGAGGGCCAGTCAGAGGAAGGCAGTTATCAGCATGGAGAAGGAGCACTCAGCTGGGACCCATCCAAGCTGGCGGTGACCCCTTAACTTTGGAAGGGACAGTGCTTCTGGCCCCCTAGAGCTGGGGCTGCATGAAGCCACCCAGACCCCAGGACCCTGCTTAGTGTCTGGCGGACTTCAGTGTTAACGGTGACAGTGCCTTCCAGCAGAGGGGTTGGATGTGGTTCTCTGGAAGACACCTTCAACTCACCCATACTCAGCCCCCATCCTCTAAGGCTCTCCCCTCTAAGCCCAGCTCTGCTGCCTGGGGTGGTGGAGAGAGAGGGCGGGCAGGCCTTCCCCCGGCCAGCAGGCTGGTGGGAACGTGTGTCCCTGATCTCCTTGGCACAGTTCGGACAGCAGGGAAGGCTGTGACCTGTGAAGCCTCCTTTCCCATCAAGTGTCCTTTCTCCTCCCCGGGCAGCTCCATGAGCTCTGCGTACACTGTGTAGCCCCAGCTAACAGCGGGGAGACCCCTGTGGGAAGCAGCAGTGACCAGTCATCAGAGGTGGGCTGAGTGGCTGACAAGGCCTGTTTCCCTTGGATTGCAGATCTGCAGAATGTCCACAACCCTCCTAGAGTCAGTTCCTAGGTGGTTTTGCCCTAGATTTCCTCTTGCTGTGTCATTGTCTCCTGTTAGTGGGAGTCTGAGTAGCATCCATGCTTCATGGTGTACAGACTTGTGCTGTGGTTGATGGGCAGCTCCTGGTGACCCTTGGGCGTCAGAAACACAGCATTTCTGGCCTCTGAAAGTCTGAACAAGATGGAAGTCTGACCTTGTCATGATGCCCTTGTTGAGGATGGAGTCTAAGCCCTGGAGTGTCCCAGAAGCTAGTGATTGCACACTGGGTGCCGGGTCACCCCAAAACCCGTCCACAGCTGGAGGGCACTTGTGGCAGCAGCACTGGGGCAGCAGGCCGAGGCTACACGTGGCCGCCATTCCTCCAAGTCCTCTCCGGGCACTGCAAGGCCTTTTGTTTACCATCACGTTTTTCTTCCCATTTTTTTCCCCCATGTTTACCATTAACACCATGAAAATGACTGAAGTTTCCTCATATAAAAAAAGGTTGGTACCTTCGACCCAGCCATGACTATTTTTGGACAAAACCCACAGAGCTTCAGAATGGGCCCTCCCATTTCTTGCTCCCCCTCACTCTCACCTGCCCCCCACCCCCACCCCACCTGACGCAGAGCTTTCCTCAGCCGTCACAGGACCTCCAGCTCCCTCTGGAAAGACGGTGGGTTCAACGAGAACATCTGACAGCCCTCCCGGGCCAGCCAGAGCCTCATTTTGCTTTGGTCTGAAAGAGATTTTTGTCTTTTTTGTTTTCTGTTCAGAACAGCCCCAGCCTGGCCAGGCTGGAGCCAGTGGCAGGAATACAAACCCTTTCATGTGACAGGCCCAGAGTGGAGAGAGGCAGGCCTGCCAGCAGCCAGCCCTCCCTGCCTCTCCTTGCTTGGGAAGGTGGCCATTTGCATATTTCCCATTCATCCTGGCCTTGAAAAGGAGGCCTGAGTTCTCAGTGCTCCCTGCCCAGCTGAGGGCTGAGCTGCTGGAGCCTGGCATTAACCCTGTGGACGCCGTGGGCTCTTCCTGGCCAACCACAGGACTTGGCAGCCGGAGGGCAGTGAGAGGCAGCACCAGCTGCTGTGTGGCCCTGGCCTCCAGAGCAATGATTCAGGAGGTGGCAGGGTCCCACCCACCAGCACAGGGAAATTCACATTTGTTTCTTCTTGTGGCATTCAGAAGAGGAACTTTGTCAAAGTAGGGAGAAGCCAGAAAATTAAACTCTTCATCAAATTTGCCATAATGTGTACCTTTAACCAAAGGCAAACCTCTCTTTTCTCTGCTCATTGTCTATTTTATGAGAAAACAATGACACCTAGACTGCTGGGTAAAGGACCCATGTTGGCTTCTGGCCGCAGCAGCTGTCACTTGGGCAGGGACCTAGGGGCACAGCTTGCCTAGGGCACTTTTACATCCTAAAACCTCAGGGCCAAGGTCAGAGGAGCTGGTGGGTGCCATTAGCTTGTGGCTGTGACATGCAAGGCATGAGGCATCTGTCTGGTACCAGCCACAATCTTTCCTTCTGCAGCTCCATGCTGCCCTCCCAGCCTCAGCTTCCCTCCCCAGCCCTCGGTGCAGCCAGGCCCCTGCCTCCTTTCCAGTAGCCCCAACATGGTACAGGCTCTTCCTGTGACTTACCAACCCACTTCTGTCACTCTGTCCCTTGCTCAGAACACTCCCCCTCCGATCCTCTCTTTGCTCTCCTTCCCTGACTGAGGATGTGCTTCAGGTTCTGTCTTTTGTGCATTTCGCCCCCAGCAGGGTGTCCCCAGCTGCTCCTGAGCGAACAAGCAGGCTCCCCCTACCTCAGTGGCCCCAACCATATCCTAACAGGACCACCTGAGAGCATGGCCCTGCAAGGAGCAGCCCACGTTCCCTTTCCTGAGCTTGAACTTGTAAGGTTTGCAGTGTGTCCTCAATCTGGGCCAGTCATGGAAATGGATCGCTGCTCCTGAGGCCAGGCCTGGCAGCCCTGAGGCGGATGGGCTGAGGGAGGAGGATCATGTTGCTGCCCCAGGATTTGGCTGTCTGCACAGCGGGGCCTGGCCAGGGGGTTTCCCTCGGCTTGTGTGGTGATCGTGGCCCTCACGGGTACCCCAGGGTGGTGAGTGCTGTCTCAGGGCATGGTGTGGAAGGAAGGACCGTGAGGCCAAGGTCCCTCTATACCGTCAGCCCTGGCTACTGGACCTTGTAAATATTTTCAAAGGGAACGCCACCAGTGTCTCCGCCTCTGCTGCCCCTCTTTGTCCTGAGAATTTTGTAGGACTTGATTTGTAGGAAGCTCTACATTTATCTCAGAGCTTGTGAAAGACACTGTGTTTCTCTTTGCTCCTCTGTTCTCAAGGCTATTTATATTTCCCAGTTCCTGAAAGTGTTGTTTGAGCCTGGTTTCATAGTGCTGTCATCAGGAGTGTGGGCCCATGGTCCCTGACCAGGCCTTAGGGTGAGTGAGATTCTTGGGAGGTGCTGGCACAGGGATAGGGGGCGGATGGCAGTGGAGGCTGCTTACCACACTGAGGCCTGTTCACAGCGAGTTCGGGCTAGTTTGGGACAGGTGGCTCTGCATGGTGGTCAGGCACAGCCAACCTCGTCTAGGCCTTTCCACCTTCCAGAGGCTTTACTTGAACCGTCAGAGCTATAATCAACCTCCTCAGGGAGACTTGATGGGTGAGCCACCCTGTAACTCAGCAACCCTGCGTCATGGGCCTGTCTCTCCTGGGGGATGTGCAGTCGGTCTCACCTAGCAGTTCCCGGCTCTGGGAGGCTCTCGGCCTCAGCTCTACCCCGATCGTCAGTGGTTCTGTGACTTTAATTAAAACCCAAGAGGAAGATGGAGAGAAAACCCCTCTCTCACAGCAGAGACCAGCGTGAATCCCGGTGTGGACAGGGTAGATGCTGGGCTAAGTGTGAGCTGCTGTTTTTGTGTCTCTGTAGATCAGGGCCACACAGATGTGATGGTGAGATTTGTGCTTTTCTTAACCTAGCGACTGGACCACACAGTCCTGGGGCAGAACTGCTGCTATGGCCCCATGCCTCTGGCACCCTATGTAGTTTTCTTTCAGCCAGGACCTTGGTTTTGGCCACTGGATTTTCTGTCCCAGAAGCTGCCCTGAGAAGCATTAAAGGAGGCTTTCAAATCTTATTTAAAAACATCTCTGAAGATGTCTGAAGAAAGGTAGGGGACCTGCTACGAAGGAAGAGGAAGGGGCTTTGTGGGCCAAAGGTGGGTACTCGGGCACTTGTGCATTTTAAAGCTTCCTCCAGATGGATTGGGGGAGGCTGAGGCCCGGGGACAGAGATAGGCTTGTGCCAGGTTCCTGGTGAGGGCTGCTGGGGCAGGAAGTGCTCCTCATGGCTTACCCCAGGCAGTAGGTTAAGCAGTGGAAGCTGTGTCCGCCCCAAGGAAGGTGCTGTGAGGCCTGTGGACTCGAGGGTTCCCAGGCAGGCTGTGCCAACAGTTCTTAAGAGGGCGCTCAGAGCGCTGGGCCATGCCCTGGGATGGTCTTGCTACAAAGGAGCTGAAATGGATGTGGGGGGAAGTGGCCCAGTCTTGGAAGGCTCAGAAGCACCAGTTGTGGGTACGGCCTGGTGGGGCAGGTGGTGAACTGGGTCTTGTAGCCTGGACCTGCCTTTTACTCTCTAGCAGTGGCCACGTGGTGCTCAGCCACGTGCTGCCCATGGAAGTAGGTGTGAAAAAAGGCCATACCTGATCCCCACGCCCCCTCTCTCCTTGCAGGCGGGAGGCCCCAACAGTCCCTGGGACTTCAGTGGCCCAGTTTGCCAGAGGTGCTGAGGGAGTTCAGAGCTCAGCTTTGGTTCTAACAGGCCAAAGTGTGGATTCTGGCCCCAGGATGGTCGTCCCCCTGCCAAACCAGGAAAGTTGCATTAAGGCTTTGCTGCCCTGGGGTCCTGTGCAGGAGATGAGCCAGTATCTTCCACTTGCTGACCCTGACCCTTAGTCCAGAGTGTCCCCGCTGCCCAGAGCATCTCAGTAGATGTTTTATCTGGGACTGTGTCCAGTTTCCTTCCTCTCCCCCAAGCAGATTGGTTGTGACCTTGGGGGTTGGGGGAGCAGAGACGGCCCCTGGGAGGGGCTGGAGGGGAGTCTCCTGGGTGATGGTGCAGGCCTCCTTCAGTACCAGAGACCTGGCATCCCCACTCCTTCCCATCACCCTACCACTCCTGCTGGCTGCAGGTCCCCAGCCCACGGCTGAGGCTCTGGCCCCTAGTCAATGTCACAGATGGATGTGTAAAGAGTCTTTGTCCTTAAGCAACCCATTTGGTAAACTCCAACTGAAGATGGAGTGAGGGTGGGGAGCAGAGGGATGTGAACTGAGGCTCTGGCCACCTGGCAGAGTGGGGGTTAAGGCTGGCTTGCTTGGCTCTGAGCTGATTTGAGCCAGCGCCGCCCAGTGTGCAGATGGAGGGGGGCCAGCGGGGCCCTTGAGGGGCCAGCAGCTTCTCATAGAGCTGTCCTGCACCCAGGTCTCTGCCAGACCTTCTCCCACGGCTGCCAGGGAGCCTTTGCTACCACTGCCAACGCCTCCAGTAGCACCCGGCTTCTCAGAGCAGGCGGCCATTGCCATCGGCTGTCCCCAGGAGGGCAGACTCGGGGCAGGGCCTTCACCACTTTTGTGCTTTGATCAAGATGTGGTAAGCTCTCTCCCTGAGCCCCACACACCCTTTATAAATAGAGCCTGGTACTAGTGGGACCAGCTCAGCCGCCTCCCCAGTGCCAGGAGCCTGCTGGAAAGGTAGGGTGTGAATGCATGTGCTTTTGCAAGTTGTCTTTGAGCCCTAATGGCTGGCAAGGAGACGGAGGAACCGCTTCAGCTAACTACTATCTACTGAGTCTTTTCCTTTCTACGTGCCTGGCACCGCACTCTCTGTCCATGAGCTTGTTCAAGATGAGGCCCAGAGGGGTGAAGTGACTTGTCCAAGGTCATACAGCTATCAAGATTCTGAGTCAGGATTTGGACCCAGGTCAGTCTGGCACCAGAACTCCCCTTTGGGCCCTTTCCCTAGATCATTTGCCGGGGACCCTGGGCCCTGGGAGAGATTGTGGTTTTCTTTTTCGAGCTAATTCGCTGATAGTTGAGCAGGCCCTTGAATGATCTCATGGCTTGCCTTGTGCTTCCTCACCCTTTCTGAAGGCCTGAGAGGTTTGCAGAGACCCTGAACCCCATCGCAAGAACCCCCACCCCACTTCAGGCTGACAGAGAGGGATTCTAAGGGGAGGGAAGACTCTGAGGACCATAGAGGGTCTCAATGCCAGCATGATGAGTTTGGACTTTTGTCCTAAGGTAGCCAGATGAGGTTTTTGAGCAGTGGCATGATATGGCCACATCTGTGTATCAGGAAAGGAACTTTGGTATCAGCGAAAGCACAGGTCAGAGCAGAGATGTGTGAAGAGGCTGGTGTGGGAGTTCGCAGCTGCGCCAGGCCAGGACCTGTGGGGGTGGAGAGGAGTGGTCAGGTTTGAGAGATGTTTAGGAGGCGGTCCTCACGGAGCCATTGAGCTCAATTGTGAAGGTCTAGAGTGCTGGGCTTAGGAGGCTGGACCAGCAAAGGTTTCTTAGAGCCGAGCCATGGCCCCAGGGCCATCTCAACAGAGAGAGCTCTCTGGTGGGGCTTTGCCTCTTCCACTCTGTCACCTTGGGGCCAATAAGCTTCCCGCCAGGGCCCCCTTCCTCCCATTCTCTCCCTTCCTGGGTTTTGAGAGCTATGACTCTCACCTCCCACCTTTCACGTGCCCTGAATCAGCAGAGGACCTGATGAGGTGGGGGAGTCCCCGTCCCCCCGGCCTGTGCCACCACTTGAGATTCTGAGCTGGTCTGTCCTGGACAAGAAGGCATAGGAGGTGCCAGAGAGCAGGAGGCTGGTTCCCACTGAGGGCGGGGTCCTCCTGCCAGGTGAATATTTACAAACATGCACAGCCGCTCACTCGACAACACCAGCACTACTGATTCCCTTGGGTGCCATTCTCACCCCACCCCCCACCCCCAGGCTGCTGCAACCAGGAGAGCCTCCTGGGCATGGAAGGAGGTAGCCATAGCTGGGACCCCAGGGACCACTGAACCCCACCCCAGGTCGACAGAGAGGGCATGGAGGTCAGAGGAGGACAAGGCCCTGTGAAATAATGAGATGAGAGCAGACTCCCAGGCCTCGGCTTTGCGCTGCCCCATGCCAAGGGCTTGGTGCTACAGGCTGGCGCTGAGGCCCATGTCCTCAGAGGACCTGAATTTGCAGCCCTGCCCTACAATGGCTCCCAGGCCTGAAGAGAATCACAGGGTAAATGTAAGCAGTCCTGACTCTGTCTGAGAAGGTCAGTGAGCCTGGAAGAATGACACCCTCTGGTCACTGACCAGCTGGGGGTGGGGGTGGGGGTGCAGGCCCAGCCTCACAGCAGAGAAGCTGCAGCCACTTCAGATGCCCCCTTAGTGGTGGGCACCTAAGTAGGAGCCTGGGGAGGAGTGGGTGGCCAAGCCCTTTGCCCACCTCCCTCCAGTGCCCCAGGTGAGTGGTTCTTTCTGGAGGAGAGGTACCCAGCCATGAGAAGTTGGCGCGTGTTTGATATGGAGCCAAGAGGACCCACTCATAGTGTGTGTGCATGGCGGAGCGTGTGTGACTGGTTGCATGGGCTTATTCCTGCCTACAGGCTCTGGTAGCCCAGTGCTGCCCGCTACCCCTTGCAACCTGGGCCTGGGCCCTTCTGAGCAGGTCTGGAGCTGGGGTTTTTTGTTTGTTTGCTTTGGTTCAGCATCACCGCAAAGAAGAGCATGGCTTGTGGGTGCGGATGGTGCAGTGTTGGCAGGGGTGGGTGGCAGCACAACACAACACAAGTGGTTTGAGAGTCTGTAGTCTGGGGCTTGAGTCCTGGCTCCCCAACTTGCTCACTGTGTACTTGTAAATGGCAGTAATTTCTTCAGTGGAGTCTTTGTTCCCACTTTATAGTGAGTCCATGCAGCTGTTGCGAGGACCAAACACTGCAGTATGTAGACAAAGGCTGCCCAGACCCCAGGAGTTGAGGAAGTTTAGACAAGTTCTGTTCTCTCCCCTCCTGGAAACTGTGATACTTTGGTGACTTCTGAAAGCTTGGTACATCTGGGAGACCCTCCTCAGTCGTGTGGCCCTAACCCTTGTGTAAGACTTCATGGGCTCAAGACTTTACTTCCTGCATAGACTATTCAGTTCACGAAATGCTTCATGGTCTGTCTCAGCTCAAGCCTTTGTATAATATATTTGCTTCCCTCTGCTTGGGACACCCTTCAGTCTCTGCCAGAAGCCTACCCTGACTCTTCATAGCTGAACTGGGCACCTCCTCTGGCTCCCCACGCCTGATCACAGCCCAAACCACACTGCACAGCACAGCCCGCTCCCTCACGTGTCTCCCCCATGGGACTGAGGGCAGGCCCACACCTGGCTTATCCCAGTGCCCAATACTAAGCAAGATGAGAGTGAGGACCTCTAGATGAATGCGTGGGTGGATGGATGGTGAGTAGGTAGGTGGATGGGTGACTGGGTTAGTGGGTGGATAGATGATGGGTGGATGGATGGCTTTGGCCATTCAGGGCTGTGCTCTGTGAAAATCCCAGCATTGCAGCAGGTGCCACAAATGCTTGTGTCCTGCTGTACCTTAGGGCCCCTGAGCAACTGCCAAGGAGCAGGCACTGGTGGTAGTGAGATTCCAGGATTTTCTTTAAAACTTTTGGGACCATATAGCTGAACTTTTAGGAGCTTGGCAGGGTCTTCTTGGGGCTTGGCTTCCCAGCCCACTGAGTCAGCTCAGCCCATTAGAGGAAGTGCCAATCAGCTCAGAGCCCATCTCACAAGCTGGTGGATATCTAGACTGTCTGCTGTGAAGTTATCCTGTCCCCATTTTAAATATGGGGACACAGAGGTCCAGAGAGGTGGTATATGCTCAATCTTGTGTAGCTTCTAAGTGAAGGAGAAGGGATTTGAACTAAGGAGCTTTACTTGCCTTCTCTGCAGTGACTTTGCACATCACTGGCCTTGTCTCCAGTGTGGTGATGTTACAATTTAGCACAAATACCATTTATTGGCATTTCAGCAGATCTCTGCTCTCTTGTGGGGTCAAGCAATTGCTGTTTGGCTCTTATCCCGTGGCTGCGGAGTGGTTGCTGTTAGATTTCTCGTTGTTTCCCAAGAAGAGAAACCACAGCCATGCTTCCAAAGGTTGAGGGCCAGTGAGGAGGGTGCCCATGGATGGTGCATGGCAGCCTAGAGCCCACCAGCCTCACAGGGCTGGCAGACCTATAGGTGTCATGCAGTGCTTCTAACCTCAGGCCCTGCTGGGCAGTGACACCAAGGAGGCCCCTGTAAGGATGAAAGCATTCAATGCCAGGCCCACCCTGGCACCTCCCTCAGTCCTGGGTGAAGTGCAGACTCCTGAGCCCAGCTGGCCGGATGTCTGCCCAGCCAGCCCTGCTTTACTCATCAGCTGACAGGAGGATGGGGTAGCCTGTGGTGCCTGCTCTCTTTGAGCCCAAACCAGTCACCAGTGCTTCTCACAGAAGTGCTCCCACTGCCTACTCCAGGGCACCCTCCAGGGCACCCTGATAGGCCCACTGTGTTCACTTGAACTGCAGTGAGTGAGCGTGGCCTCCTGACCACCCTATGTGATATTCCCAGAGACGCTGCTGCCCTCGGAGTGCACAGTGAGTGCTTTGCTGAGCCCTTTTTCTCTGAGCCTCAGTTCCTTTCCCTTCCCACCAGGTTAACACCTGCCCCTCTCTGCCTTCGCCCTTTTCCTCTGGACAGTAGCTGGTGGGATCCCATGGAGGACAGCACAGGTGGGGACAGCTGCACATGTTGGTGCTTGATCTGGGGTCAGCGGAGCAGTGCCCACCCCGCTGCTCTTGGGAACCCTGCTATTCCTCAGGAAGCTGGCACCAGCATCCCTTCTGGCCGTGGTGGGTCTTTGGCTCCAAATTTTCTATAAGGAGAGTCCACGATGGGCCAGGATGTGGGCCTGGGGGCCCTGTGGTGTGTCACCCACTGGACCCTTGCCAGATTGGTCCTGCCTTCACATCCTGAGGGCTGGAGTTCTCTGTCAGGGCTGGTCTGTGGCTTCTGTTTGTGTTGCCTTCTCTGTGTCCCTTAGAGTCAGGGCCTCGGGCTGGGAGCTGGGCGGTGGAGTGGGAGGAGTCTGCATCCCTTCACCCCACTCCTTCTGGGCGCTGCGCCAGGCATGCCTGCTGCCATCTGTCCTCCCCCCGCCCTCCCCCAGGAGCAAAGATTAGCAAAATGCCCTGACTACACAACAGAGGCGGAGCACCCAGGACCTGGGACTCAGGAGGCATTGACTCCAGAGCTGTCAGAGCCTCTGCAAGATACGGAAGCAGCTGTTAGCCGTGGCCCAGGGCCTGAGCATATGGTTCTCAGGGAAACTGGCTAGCTGTCTGATTGTCAGGTGTGACCGCTAAGGGTTCTGGCCTGTCACCGGAAGGCCCTTCCGGGAGACTGTACACCCCACTAGTCCATCGCCTGCCCTACGGTGTATTTGGCCAAGGCCTGACCAAGGTCATTGTGTCACTTGTGATCCAAGACAGGTGGGGGTACACACCAAGGACTCCCCTAGCATGCCGTCAGGCCCACCCTCTCACCTGCCTCTTGTTTTCTGCAGAGTTCGTTTTCTCACTTTTGGAGAAGATGCAGACACAGGAGATCCTACGGATGCTGCGGCTGCCCGAGCTGGGTGACTTGGGTCACTTTTTCCGTAGTCTTTCAGCCACCACCCTAGTGAGCATGGGTGCGTTGGCCGCCATCCTCGCCTACTGGTTCACTCACCGGCCAAAGGCCTTGCAACCACCATGCAATCTCCTGATGCAGTCAGAGGAAGTGGAGGTGAGCAGGGTGGGAGCGGTGGAGCTGTGGAAAGTAGTGGGCAGAGGCCAGGCATCTTGAAGGTAGAAGCCAAATTTGTGGCTTATTTGACCTCAAATGACCCAGAGACTCTTGGTTTTCCCCGGCAGCCAGCCAGCAAGCCCCGGTGGCCTTGGGCAGGGTCTCCTACCAGATGCTCCTTCTGCCTGTCCCTAGAAACTGAACCCTGGGCAGAACCTGACCTTGGCCTTGCCCTGGGCATCTAGTTTGCCTGCTTTTTGGGTGGGGACCTTGGCTCATTGGTGCCTCAGTAGGAGGCCTAAGCAGGTTCTCCAGGGGCTGCTAGGTAAATTCCCTTCCAAACTCTCTCTGTGTCCAGCCCTGGTCTGGTGCTAGGACCCAGAGCTGAGCCCACCCCAGCGCCCTGCCCTCCCAGATCGCACGAGGGGTAGAAGGTACAGTGGCCCCAGCTAAGTCTAGAAGGATCAGTGTGATTTATTTTTCTGTTAAGCTTATAGAGTTTATTTTGCCTTTTAAAAAATTGCCTTTTTCGAAACCGCAATTCTGTTCACTTTGAATAGATAATATATTCACACCTTTCAAGAGGAACAAAAGGGTGCATACTGAAAAGCTTTCCCTCTTCCCCTAGCCTCCCTGTTCTCCGCCCCTGAGAACTGTGTTAATGATTGCCTGTGAGCGAATGTACAGCTACCCGCACCCCTTTTTAATGACACCACGCTGCGTACACTGCAGCACCTCGTGTTCTGCTCTGGACGGTGCATCTTGGTGACCATAAGCATGAAAGAGTTTTGCCTGGTAGAGAGGGCACAGGTCGAGGGATCCTCAGGGCTTTTTCCACATAAAGGTTGATGTGCGCGAAGGTGCAGGTGTGTGATAATGTACCTGGTGGCTTTGGGAAATGTGGCTAGGCTGTGGAGAGGGGCTGCAGGTGGGCTAGCAGAGTGGTGACAAAATGGCCCCTGGTAACCAGCAACTCTGGTTTAAAGGCTGGCTGTGCTTCTCACTAGCCATATGGTCCTTGGAAGTTTCTTAAGTCTCTGAGCCTCAGTTTCCTCAATAGTCAGGTGAGGAATAAAAGAGAGCCTGCTTCCTAAAGCTGTGGTAAGGATTTGCTGAGATGATACAGAGAATACTAAAACTAGCTGTTTGGGGGTAAGCTTATGTATGACGACAACGCACCCAGAGAGGTCAGCAAGGACAAAATCACGTGAACTGGGCAGGGACCCTCAGGGTGGGCAGCATGGATTCATTTGGGGTTTTCGGTTGTAGAGAGAGGCAGGGCCAGTTTGTGCTGTAGAAGGATGGCTGTGAGGGGCAGGGTGAATAGGCAACTGGCACATCTGGGCTGGAGATGACAGTGGTCTGGATAGGGTCTTGATGGCAGGTGACCCTGGCTCAGTGTGTGAGGCCACAGAGTCACCTCCTGGGTCTGGCTGGGAGGACAGGCCGTGGACACAGCTAAGGCCTCCCTTCCTAGAAAGATTGCGCCCTCCCCTGCCTCATCCCCCAGGAGCACAGAAAGCCAGGGTGGCTGCAGTGGACGAGGCAAAGGAGGGAGTGGGAAATGAGGTGAGAGAGGTTAAAGGGGCCCAGATTGTGCAGGACCTGGTTGCATTTACTCTGTGCTATAGAGTGAGAAACTTAATTTGGATCGTGTCACTCACCCCGGCCTAAATCCTCCCATGGCTCCCCGTTGCCCTCAACCCAAAGTCCAGACTCCTTGCCTTGATCTGCAGCCTCTCTGGTCTCCTCCATTTACCACTTGGGGCTCCATGAATCACCGACAGTTCCCCAAATGCACTTATTCCTCCTGTCCCATGCACTTCCACTTGCTCTTGTCTCTGGCAAGTTGGCCATTTCCGGCTCCTTATTCTGCCTGGCAAACCCCTATGCGTCCTTTAAAACCCAGCTCAGCGGCTACTTCCTGACACACACGCCACTTGAGCCCCTTCTGTCCCTGGCACGCAGTCTCTGCAGGCTCTTGCTCTATCATGTCTGTCACCCTGAGTGCTAACCAGGTCTAACAGTATATGCCTCTGGTCTCCCACACAGGTCTTACATGGGCCTGGTGCTCAGGAAGCACTCACTGGCCAAATAGAACTTTCCAGTACAAAACCATTGAGAGCCGCCTGTGTTTTTGAGTTTGACTGTTTGCTTTACGGCTCTCATAGACATTTTTACTCAGACCTGATGTTTCAACAGGTGGTGGGCCATGGGCCAGCCCAGGGCAGCCCAAATCGTGCTCAGAGAAGAGCTGAAGCTGTGGTACTGGAGAGGTCTGGGTTTGGGGAGCCTGAGGAGGGGAGGTGACCTGGCGGCCAGGGAAGAGGCAGGAGAAGCCCCGCTCCTCCCCCAGCTCTCGGCATAGAGGGTGTTTGCTGCCCTCTCTTTGTCCACACTGAGGGCCCAGGAGCTCGCTGCCCTGTTCTCCGCACAGCCTTCTAGGGAAAGTACCTTGGAAAATACCCCCAGCCAGGCCTCAAATAATTCACACTATCATGTGAATGATGGATGGCACCCAAATGGTTCTTAACATAGAGGCACAGCGGCAGCAGGTGATGGCATGGGGCACACCTTGGCAGGTCAATCCTGACACCAGGGGTAGCCTGACTCCAGCCAACACTCCCTACTCTGCTGTTTGAGTGAACCATAGGCGGTATGAACAGCAACTGAAATTCTGGACATTTGTATGTGCTGACCTGGTATGTGGATGCTGTGTGTGTGTGTGTAGAGGGGGTGGGGAGACCAGTGCTCTGGGATCTGTGTGCACGAGCCAACTGTGTTTGAGTGTGGATGCGTACAAGTCAGTGTGTACAAGCCACCTGTATGTGAACCTATGTACAGGTTGTGTGTGTGCAGTCCAGGTGTGGATGGGGCCCGTGCGTGAGTGCACACAGTGCCTGTCCCAGCCCCAGCTGTGGCCTGGCTGGGTGTAGATCCAAGCTGTATACAGCCTGGTACATGCTGGTGCCCTCTCCTGACGCCCCTGCCTGCCTCAGCCAGCTTCTCTGGTCCGTGCTTGGCTTGTAGGATGGTGGTGGGGCCCGGCGGTCCGTGATTGGGGACGGCCCTCAGCTGCTCACCCATTACTACGATGATGCCAGGACCATGTACCAGGTGTTCCGTCGTGGGCTCAGCATCTCAGGTGAGAGGGGCCATGGGGGTTGGAGGGGCCATGGCAGGGGTTAAGCAGATGCAAGGGTGGGGGTGAGCCAGCCTGGTACCAGGGGCGTGGCAGGTGAATGGTACCCAGGTTCAGAAAAGAGCAACCACTCTTGGCTCTCCTCCTCCCACCCAGTCAGAGAAGTAGCTGCATCATGTGGCCCAAGGGCTGACCTCAGCTTTGTTCCAGCCCCAGGACTTCCTGACCTTAAGCTATCTCTTAGTCCATTTCCTGTATCTCCCATTGGCAACCCCTGGTGACCCTTGAACCGCCAGGCCACTGGCTGGCGGGGTTCTGAACCTGAGCCTCTGAGCTGTCTGGGTGACCCAGGGTATGAGGCAAAGGGAGGTGGTTGCAGAGAGGCGACCTGCCACCTCTGCCCAGTGGCCCCAGGTTACCATGTCCTTTGGGGGCTGCATCACATGGGTGATGGTGGGAACCAGTACTGCATCAGCCCCCATTCCTGGACCTCTCTGGTCCCTGGGGCAATGCCATGCTTGTGTACTTGAGGCCTTCTGGGGCTTCAGCAGGCAGAGAGGGGGACAGTTCGCTTGACCTGTGGGCCACCCCACAATATGAGGTGTCCATCCAGGTGTCTGATGGGCAGGTGGCACTCCCACCCTGCCTCTCGCCCTTGCACAAGGCCTGCTTATCTCTGCAGGGAATGGACCCTGCCTTGGCTTCAGGAAACCCAAGCAGCCTTATCAGTGGCTGTCCTACCAGGAGGTGAGTGACAGAGGACAGGCTCCATCCTGTTTGCCCACACAGACCCAGCACTTGGGGGGCTTGTGGGCACCTAGCTGGATCTCAGAGGGTCAGATTTTCCTTGTCTGGCCTCTCAGCCAAATTCACAGGGCTGCCAGCACACCTGGGTAGGGAGTGAGGGAGGTCTCTCAGACCTTCGGGCCCCACCTGGGGCTCTCCCTCCTCTGCTGAAGTAGCCTTGCGTTCCCATTGCTTCCCCATGTCCATGTGCAGGTGGCCGACAGGGCTGAATTTCTAGGGTCCGGACTCCTCCAGCACAACTGCAAAGCATGTACAGATCAGTTTATCGGCGTTTTTGCACAAAATCGGCCAGAGGTGAGCACCTGCCTTGACTGGTTTTAGAAGTATCAGTGCAGTAGGGGGTTGAGTACCATAGGCTAGCCCTGTCCCCACTGTTCATATGGCTTGGGAGAGGAGGAAAAAACGGGGAGACCGGTGGCCCATGCCGCCCCCTCCCCGCCCCTCCCCTCCCCATCCCTTCCTTATCTCCCTCCCACTCAAACACACAATGTAGGTGGCATACAAATGGTTACCACCTTCCATCACATACANTCCCTGCCCCTCCACCCCCTGCTACCTTGGCTTTGCCCCAATCAGGAATGGACATCCCAGCGAAACTCCATCCACACCCCACCCAGCCCCACACATAGCTGCTCCTGGCTGTAGGGGGAGGAAGGACCTGGCCAAGAAGCCTGAGCCCTGGAAGTGGGCCTGGGGCAGACGTGGTCTCAAAGGCTGTGGATGAGCAGGCACAGCCCATTACCTCACGGATTCCTTGCCACATGCAGAGGGTCAGAACAGAGCCCTTAGGCACAGGACCGAGAGCATGACCCTGGCGCCTGGGCCTGAGGCAGGACGGCCCTCCTGTCTGCTGTGCTCCCCACCCTGCCCCGTGTCTCCACAGTGGATCATTGCGGAGCTCGCCTGTTACACGTATTCTATGGTGGTGGTCCCACTCTATGACACCCTGGGCCCTGGGGCTATCCGCTACATCATCAACACAGGTAAGCCCCCCACTGCCTCTCCCTGCCACAGCCTCTCGGGTGATGCCAGTGGGCTAATACTAATCAGAAGCGCTTTCTTCCGCTCTCAGAGAACACTGGGGCTTGTTGTTTGGCTCAAGCTGGCTTCCCGAGCCCGCTATCTCCAGTTAGACTTCACCACAAGGCTCTGTCCACAGGCCTGGCTGTCAAGAAGGAGCCTCTGTATAGGCCGCCCTCCCTCTGTGGTTCCCTGAAGCTTAGGGCAGATGTGGGGGGGGGTGTGCATATCCCAAGTCGACCTGGGATGTCGGGGGCTGAGCCCGAAGCAAAGGGGTGCTTGGAGTTGCCGCGGCCTTCTGCCCTTGGCTCTGCCCAGGCTTCGTGCACTTTCCTATACACAGCACATGGCCCACACGGCCCGTGGTTCTGCCCGGCACGTGCTGCCCAGAGTCACAGCCTGTGTCTGCATAGCCTGACCCTCCTTGATGGTCCCTGCAGCTGACATCAGCACCGTGATTGTGGATAAACCTCAGAAGGCTCTGCTTCTGCTGGAGCATGTGGAGAGGAAGGAGACACCAGGGCTCAAGCTGATCATCCTCATGGAACCGTTCGAGGAAGCTCTGAAAGACAGAGGGCAGGAGTGTGGGGTGGTCATCAAGTCCATGCAGGCTGTGGAGGTGAGGGCTGCCTCTGTCCGGGCTGTTTGCTGGGCCACTGAGCCAGAGCTGCCGGCAGCCTGCCCCTGTCAGGCCCCCGGGGGGATGCTGTGGGCCGTCAGGCTGTGTCAGGTTGAGACAGGACAGGCTTCCCAAGGGCTGGTGGTGGGTGATGGGGGCGGTGCCCACAGGCATCGCCAGGTAACAGGCTCCGTTGGCTGGCACAATTAATGACACAGGCACCAACAGATGGATGGTGGTGCCAGCCTGCCCCAGAGCTGCTCACACAGCCTCTGGAGCCTCCTCGTTTCCAGCTAGTCATCAGCCTGTCTAAGCCTGAGGACTGTAGACATAAGGCCCAGGAGTCATGGAGAGGTCCTTGCGTATGTGTCCCAGATCCCCCACAGACAACAGAATTGATTTTTCTGTGCATGCCCTCCTCAAAGATGTCAGGTTGGTGGCAGCTGGTGGCCTGCTGGAGTAACACAGGACATCCTGGCCTCCAGGGCCTCAGGCTCTGCTCAGCAGCAGCTGACCCCAATTCTGCTGTGTGGGATCTAGGCCTCTGGGCCCTCCAGTTCTCCTCCTGCCGGCCTGTCTGCCCCTAACTGTACCTATAATGCCTGTGCACTGCACCCCTCGGTGGCTTAAGGGGCCACACCGGCACTGCCAACTCCCCTCTGCCCCTTCAGCCCTGACAACTAATCGGGAAGCCCAGGCCACCCAGCCATTCTGTCCTGAGCATGTGTCCAGATGTGCCATGGGCACCTCAGGCCGTCTCCCACTGTGTGTAATGTGGGGGTGGCCTAGGCCTGGATGTGTATCTGAGGAGAGGCCACTGAGGTGGTGTCTCCACAAGGACCACGTCTGGGCAGAGAACCCTGAACTCTGGGCTTGGTGGCGGAGCAAGACATACATACAGTGCTCAGTTTATTTTTATTTCTTTTTTTTTTTTTGATGAGAACTTTTGAGCACTTAAAATCAGCATTTTCCTCTTCTAGGACTGTGGCCAACGGAATCATCACGTTCCTGTGGTAAGCTCATCTGCCAGCAGGTCTCTGTCGAGCAGGATGGTGTGCAGGGCCGTCCTCACAGAGCCCCTCACTGTGTGCAGGGTCTCAGTGGAGAGGCCAGAGCGGCACCCCTGTATTAGAGAGCACCTGCTCTGAGCAACTCGGGAGCTGCCCATTCAGGGCGCCCAGGCCTCCTGTGGGTGAGGGTCCAGAGAGGGGCCTGGAGCAGGAGTCAGTCACTGGGGCGGGAGAAAGAAGGACAGCCAGTCCTGGCTACCCTTGATTCTCCAGTAACTTTGCCTGGGGGAGGTGTTACCTTTTCCCTTTGAATGTAGTGAACTCTCCAGAGGATGGGAAGGACAGAAGCAGCAACAGAACCAGAACTGGACCCCGGGGCCAAGTGGCCTCGTGGCATCTGCATCTTTGTTCATCTTTGCTGTGTGAACTTTTCTGTGTGTCATCCCCAAGCGATACTGCCTGGGGTTGAGTCACCAATGAGGGTCACTGCCCCCTGGGAGGGGCCATGTGGGGGCTTTCAGATTTCTAACAAGGCCTCTTGCCTCCAGCCCTCCCTCCAGCTTAGCCTTCTCCACTCTTCTCACCTTCATCACGAGCTTTGTCACACATAGGCCTGAGCAGGTCACATCCCTGCTTCCCAGGGCCCTTCACGGGTAGCCCCTGGTGCGTGCCCCAGCCGTAGAGAGCCACTCTGACCCCTCAGCATGCCCTTGCCTCCTGTGCCTTTGCCTGTGCCCGGGCTAATTCCTCTTCCAGAATGCCCATCCTCACTTCATCTGGAGAGATCTTGCTTGTCCTTCATTGTCAACTTGTGTCACCTCCTCTGGGAAGCCATCCTCTCCATGGAAGCAGTCATGGTGGGCTCTTCCTGGTGACCCCAGAACTCTGTGCCCAGTGCCAGGGCGATGGCCTGAGGCAGAGCAGTCTCGGTGACACAGTGGGCAGCTCAGTTCCTGGGCTACACTTTCTGGTCCCAAGCCTAACCCCAGCCATTTGGGAGAAAGTGGGAAGGAAGGAGGGAACTGGGTCCCACCCACTAGAAAGGTGAGATCTTTGGTTGGGGCCTAGATGTGGCCACTGCAGCCCCATCCCACCTAGAATTCAGCTCAGACTCAAGTCGGGAAGGCGGCAGGGCCTGGTGTGAGGTTGGTGGGACAGGTCGATGTCCGTGTCCCCGTTAGGTTTCCTCTTTTTCCCTTTCCTGGGGACTTGCCTGCCCACCTTTCTGACTGGACACATGGGCCCACACATGAGCAGACACATTCAGTGCACACATGGGGAATGCACAGAGGGGCTGGCTGGTGGAGGGGCCCGGAGGTCTTGGGCCCTGGCTGACCATACTGGGGCCCCTTAACACACTCCTCTTTCCACCTCTGCAGCCCCCAAAGCCCAGCGACCTCTCCATTGTGTGTTTCACAAGCGGCACGACAGGTAAGCAGAGGCACCCAGGTCACCAGCCAGGGCCACCTGCACCCTTCCCTGGCAGCTGTGGTGGGATGACTGCAAGGGTCTCTGGTTCCCTCTGTGGGATGGGCTGAGCCTCGTCCTGTGCCTGGCTCCAGATTTTAGGACCCTCCTGCTGCTCCCAGTGCCCAGCACAGGGTGGCAGGATGTGGATGGACAGTGTGCGCTGGGAGGTCCAGGGGTGGAGGGATTGCAACTTCCCGGAGCTGGAGCCAGAGGAGGACTGGGCCCCTGGGTCATGTCATTCTTCTATGAGAACTGGCTATCACCCCTCTGCTTCCTGCCCCTGTGTAAGGAGTGTGGGGTTTGGTGTCTGAGAGCCATGAGCCTGTCACTTAACCTCTCTGCCATAACTGTCCCCGATTTCTCACCTGTGATGAGGGTGGTTAAAAGTGCCAAGTAGGAGATGGAACGGTGCGTGAAAGGGCAGGGCAGGTGCTCTGTCGGCTGGAGCTGGTGTGCCATAGGCAAGGCTGTCAGGAAGAGGACAGGCAGAAATGACGCAATGCATGCCTGGTGCTGCCTGATGCTGACAGAGGAGCACACGCACCAGCATCAGCAGGAACAACCAAGGAAGTCTTCCTGGGGGAGTCAGAATGCACGAAGACCATGGCCACAGGGGCAGCACTTGGCAGTCTGCAGTGCCCCCGCTGTTCACCTTCTCACTGCATCTCTGGGGATACAGCATGGCCTGTGAGGTGAGCAGGGATTGCCCAAGGGGACGCCACCAGCAAGCGGAGGCAGAGGACTTGGGTCCTGCTCTCCCAACTCCCAGCCTAGTGCTTTTCCCATCCATCTGCCTCTCCACCTCATCTGACGACTTGAGAAGTTGCTTGCTCTGCCCTGAATGGGCAAGAAGTTTCCAGCCTTCTTTTTCTGGGCCGAAGATCGGCCCATCTTGATGATGGTCCTTGGTGGGCGGTGAACTGGGGCTCCTACGCCTTCTACAGGCGCAGCCTCTAAGGCATCAGGCAGACCTTGGCCAGCCCCACAGGAAGGACTGCCCAGGTGGGTGTGTCACGATCAACATGGCTTTATTGAATCGAGATGGATTTTTCCCATTAACTCAAGTGGGTTTGTGGATTTCCACCACCCTCTGCTAAACCCTGTCAGAGAAGAAACAACACAGCCCTCGCTCTCCAGGAGCTGACATCCGAAGCCAACCCAGAATTCAAAAATGCCCTTCAGGTTTATGTTGCTTTGTGTCATGTGTTTCACAATGTGAAATTTTGGTGACATGTCCCTCCACCCTGGGTTGGGGAGCAGGTCACGACTGTGACCTTTAGCTTTGGACCCTTGCCAACCAAGAGTGCCCTCAAGCTTTTAACAGGCCACTTGGTCACAGATGCTGCCCCCCGTATCCAGAAAAGAACTTCATGATGCAGGCGCATGTTGCTGCCCAACAGGAGAAGGCCGGATTCACTCCCAGTGCTTTTCTAGACTATAGACTCACAATTGAGAGCTGAGCCATCCTGCCCAGGCTCTGTGTGCTGGAGGCGGGTGCGTGGAGCCTGGAGGAACAGGTGGTGGTTAGTGCCCAAGCCTCCCACTGCAGAGGTGTGGCTGGTGTCAGGGCAGAGCTGGGGCCGCGATCCAGCCTCTTGTCTGATATCACCCTGCCTGGCTGCACACTTGATTTCCCTGGAGTTAGTCTCCGCCTGTGCCGTGCCTGTGGTCATCGTCATCCTATCACGCACATGAGCCATGCGTGTCCTCAGCATCACTGTCCTCAGCATCACCACCCCAGATGCAGCTTCCTTCCACACCCAGTGTCCTGGCTCCCAGCTGCCTTGAGAGTCATGTTTTTTCCAGTGGGGAAAGATGGAAAACGATCTGAGCCAGACATTGGGCTCATGACACTCGTGGTGGAATCATTCTGAGTAGATTTCCTTCTTGGCAGGTGGTGGATGGGACTTAATTCAGAATCGCAAGTGTCAGTTTCTTTGCTTCATTGTGACGTCTCCCCTGCCAGCTCTGCTGGCTGCAGGCGTGGTGGGAAGGCCTGCTCTGCCTTTCCTCTCTTCCTCTCTGATGTTTCTCCGCCCCCCACCCCCACCCCGCCCCAGCTTGCTAATGAAGGCTTCTACCCTCTCCCTGCAGGTGGAAGTGGGGAGCAAGAGTAAATAAGTGGGGGCAGACATTTGGAACTCACTCTTTGTTTCATGGACACTTGCTGATTTAGTATAATAGTCTCAATCTCTAGTTATTCTTTCTGGGTGAGTGTTGCAAAGTTAACATACTGGTTCATTTGGTATTTCTTGGGGAAATTCTGCACATGGCCTGGACCCTCTCTTTTGGAGTTTTACAGCCATTGTACCTGCTGCCTTAGTGGAAACTTCTAACTTAACATCCTTTGTACGTAGATTATGTCCTTAGAGCTTATAGAAGCCCTGGGAAGTGGGCATCGCTGCCCCTATTTCATAGGTAAGGAAATCGAGAAGGGAGAAACGGCTTGCCGATGATATGCTGGCAGCAAGAAGCAAGGTCAGGGTTGGAGCCCAGTCAGGTCCAGGCAGCAGCAGCGTCTTTGTGTGTCCACCCTGACATGACATGGTGGACATGCTGTCCTCCCTCCCCAGCTTGCCGGCCGTGGGTTCCCACCAGGACTCTGTCCTCTGAGTCATCTAGCAGCTCCAGGGCTTCCTCATGAGCAGTAGTGAAAGGTCATGATGTGCTAAAGCAAGACCATCCATGTCCCAGCCCTGCTGGTCAGCAGGCAGGAGGGACTGCTCCAGTCCTCTGGACCTCCAACCTGGCCTGAGCCTGGGCCTTTCCAGGTACCGGCTGAGGCAAGCAAGGCTTCTGCTAGGTTCCGCAAGAGTTGGCTGCTAGGTTCTGGAGACGAGACCTGCTTAGGCCCAGAGAGCAGCATAAGGTTCTGGGTGTATGTGAGACTGGGTCTAAGAGTCTGTGCTCCCTCAGGGAGGCAGGAGAGGGTGAGGCTCAGGCTACAGGTAGCCAGCTCCTGGAGGCACCCCACCTGTGCAGCTGGGTCACTTGCCTCCGGTCCTAAGCTGCTGGGAGCCTCCAGGTGGGCTTCGAGCATCTCCAGGTCCCGGAAGCAGCAGCCATCTGCCTAGGACTCTGAAGGTGGCTGTAGATGGAGGCCAGAGGCTTGGGTGGGCAGTGCTGGGTGTCTGGGACTGCTGACTTGGATGCTGCTCTGAAGGAGCAGCGCTTGAGCTTCCAACTAATTCACCTTCTTGTTTTCTCTTTTCAGGGAACCCAAAAGGTGCGATGCTCACCCATGGGAACGTGGTGGCTGATTTCTCAGGCTTTCTGAAAGTGACAGAGGTGAATAAAGTAAATTCACTAATGCAGGTGTCTCTTGAGGACACCCTCAAACCTCAGAGGTTTTCTTGTGTTTGTTCCTCCCCCACTCCCCGCCCCGATATAATCTGGGCTGCCTTTCACAGGCAGGAGTTTCTACTCTCATTAGAGCAGCCCCACTTTTACAGACACTTTTAACCCCAAACACTGAAATGAGCCACGCCTATTCAGCTGATGTTTCTAAGAGTGCTGAGATCCCAGAAGGAAAAATACATAAAAATGTTTTTGCATTTTTAACTTCAAAACCTGTGGGTTTGTGTGTACCTATTAAGTAATCATTATAACTTGATTTTCAAGTAGGTCAGGGTTTAATTCAGTCATTTTGTGTATGGATCTAGTGTAAGGACTACTAGCATCAGAAACAACAGCGACTGCTAATTTCTAAGGCTGTACTTAAAGGTAAATCTAAAATAAAAAAAAGCTTGATATCTTGGCCTGGCAAAAGCATCTCAGCATTTTATAACTGGCTGAGAAAGAAGGACCTTTATTCCACAAGTGGTGAGTATCCGAATGCCCTACAGTGTCCTAAAGGAGAAAGGAATGTACTTTTTCATATAAATTAGGCCTTTTCACCACTGTGGAGAAAAACCACTATCCACGTCCATGACAGGTGGCATTACTGAGTGTTCTGCCCCAGTCAGTTATGTATTTTGGTAGAGTCCGGGTCAGGAGCCATGAGCCAGGTTCCTCGGACTTGTCCAAATTTGTCCAAAAGTCAGTAGGCGTCTGCATAAAGGACAGAGAGCAGGGAAGTCCAGCAAAGAAGAGCTCTGGAAGGTTCTGCTGGTCCCTGAGCCCAGGCCTTGTGCAGGCCCCCCGCCCCAGCCCCAGTCCCCATCTGCGAGACGTGGGCTGGGGGACACAACAGGGCTCCCTCTCAGCTTTCCCCTTTAAGGCCCTGTTTCCAGGCCATGGCTTGTGAGGCCTGGCTCAGCCATCTGTTTGGGGTTTGGCCTTGCCTCCTCCTCCATCTGGGGCACGTACCCCAGCCACAGTTGGTGTAGATCTAGGGTTCTCTGGGCCCCTTTTTCTGGAAGAAGGACTAGAAAGTGCTGACAAGCTGAGAGCTCTGAATCCCTTCCCAGGTGGCCCAGGGATACAGGTGACATGGGTCCTGGGACAGATCCTGCAGCTGTGGGGAGAGGGGGAGAGCTGGTCTGGCGCCACTGCCTGCGAGTGAGGTGTAGGCCCTTCCCAAAGGAGACTTCCCTGCGGAGCCCAGCTCTGCTGGTTTCTGTGTGCTTCACTTGGCTCTTGCTTCTGCAGATAACCTAGACCCACTGGCGCTGCGACCTAACACTCCGCTTCCTATG